>NC_059376.1:8150397-8750397 GCF_019703515.2 Myxocyprinus asiaticus | reverse complement strand
GGGCACTGGCACTGGATTTTGGAGCTGTCACTGATAACAGCCCGGAGAACATACAGTTGTGCTCAAAAGTTTGCATACCCTGGCAGAAATTATGACATTTTGGCATTGATTTTGAAAATATGACTGATCATGCAAAAAAAACCCTGTCTTTTATTTAAGGATAGTGATCATATGAAGCCATTTATTATCACGTAGTTGTTTGGCTCCTTTTTAAATCATAATGGTAACAGAAATCACCCAAATGGCCCTGATCAAAAGTTTACATACCGTTGAATGTTTGGCCTTGTTACAGACACACAAGGTGACACACACAGGTTTAAATGGCAATTAAAGGTTAATTTCCCACACCTGTGGCTTTTTAAATTGCAATTAGTGTCTGTGTATAAATAGTCAATGAGTTTGTTAGCTCTCACGTGGATGCACTGAGCAGGCTAGATACTGAGCCATGGGGAGCAGAAAAGAACTGTCAAAAGACCTGCGTAACAAGGTAATGGAACTTTATAAAGATGGAAAAAGATATAAAAAGATATACAAAGCCTTGAAAATGCCAGTCAGTACTGTTCAATCACTTATTAAGAAGGGGAAAATTCGGGGATCTCTTGATACCAAGCCAATGTCAGGTAGACCAAGAAAGATTTCAGCCACAACTGCCAGAAGAATTGTTCGGGATACAAAGAAAAACCCACGGGTAACCTCAGGAGAAATACAGGCTGCTCTGGAAAAAGACGGTGTGGTTGTTTCAAGGAGCACAATACGACGATACTTGAACAAATATGAGCTGCATGGTCGAGTTGCCAGAAAGAAGCCAATCCCACAAAAAAGCCCAGTTACAATATGCCCGACAACACCTTTACAGGCCTCACAGCTTCTGACACACTGTAATTTGGAATGACGAGACCAAAATAGAGCTTTATGGTCACAACCATAAGCGCTATGTTTGGAGAGGGGTAAACAAGTATTGTGCTCCTTGAAACAACCACACCGTATTTTTCCAGAGCAGCCTGTATTTCTCCTGAGGTTACCTGTGGGTTTTTCTTTGTATCCCGAACAATTCTTCTGGCAGTTGTGGCTGAAATCTTTCTTGGTCTACCTGACCTTGGCTTGGTATCAAGAGATCCCCAAATTTTCCACTTCTTAATAAGTGACTGAACAGTACTGACTGGCATTTTCAAGGCTTTGGATATCTTTTTATATCCTTTTCCATCTTTATAAAGTTCCATTACCTTGTTACGCAGGTCTTTTGACAGCTCTTTTCTGCTCAGTATCTAGCCTGCTCAGTGCATCCACATGAGAGCTAACAAACTCATTAACTATTTATACACAGACACTAATTGCAATTTAAAAAGCCACAGGTGTGGGAAATTAACCTTTTATTGCCATTTAAACCTGTGTGTGTCACCTTGTGTGTCTGTAACAAGGCCAAACATTCAAGGGTATGTACACTTTTGATCCGGGCCATTTGGGTGATTTCTGTTATTATGATTTAAAAAGGAGCCAAACAACTATGTGATAATAAATGGCTTCATATGGTAACTATCCTTAAATAAAAGACATTTCTTTGCATGATCAGTCATATTTTCAAAATAAATCCCAAAATTTCACAATTTCTGCCAGGGTCTGCAAACTTTTGAGCACAACTGAACTTCTACAAACTTTTTTCTCCCCAAAATCTGACAGCGCGAGGTGAACGCTCTCTTTTGCCGTGAGACATGAGCAGCAGCAGCATTCGTTGATACTCACCCAGGAACTTCTCCTGCGTCAAAGACCACACGTGTGTTATTTATTTCAGAGCCACAAGAATTAAAAGACGGATTCTCTCTGTCTGCTTTATTTGGATGATAAAATAGTCACAGCTGTGATCACAGTTCCCGCCGGAATGCGAAAAAGAAGTGATAACATCGAACTGAGGGTTTAAGGATGTTATCTGTAAGGATAACTTGGATCTAACGAGGATTTCACAATTAACGTGAGGACTGAGCCCCAAGCATTGCAAGAGAAGCCCCGCGGGTGTGTGCTCTGTTATAAGTCTTCCTTGGCTGGGTTTTTTTTTCTTTTTTGCTTCCTTTCTTCTGTTGCATGTTTCTTTCTCTGTGTGTGTATCTTCACTACAACTGGATGTGAACTTGTCCTTGCACTAAACACCGTGAGTGTTGGATGTGTTCAGATTTGGCGAGCCACCCACATGATTCCTTTCCTGTGAAGACAGTAAATTGAGTGTTAGGAAAATCAGATTAATTTTGTTTGAACATTGAACGTGTTTGATTTTCTTTCTCTTTTTTTTAGTCAAGGACTGGAACTTATTACCTGAATTTGATTCAAGGAGTCAAGCAATTGAACTAAACTTTGGATTGACTCTCTTTATTTGGAGAAATGTCATGCTTGAATTGAATTGATTGTGAACAACTAAATTTGATTTGATTGATTAAATTTATTGTCATATACAGTGCATCCGGAAAGTATTCACAGCGCTTCACTTTTTCCACATTTTGTTATGTTACAGCCTTATTCCAAAATGGATTAAATTCATTATTTTCTTCAAATTTCTACAAACAATTCCCCATAATGACAACGTGAAAGAAGTTTGTTTGAAATCTTTGCAAATGTATTAAAAATAAAATGAAAAAAAAAAAAAAAAAAAAATCACGTACATAAGTATTCACAGCCTTTGCTCAATACTTTGTTGAAGCACCTTTGGTACCAATTACAGCCTCAAGTCTTTTTTAGTATGATGCTACAAGCTTGGCACACCTATTTTTGGGCAGTTTCTCCCATTCTTCTTTGCAGGACCTCTCAAGCTCCATTAGGTTGGATGGGGAGCATCGGTGCACAGCCATTTTCAGATCTCTCCAGAGATGTTCAATCGGGTTCAAGTCTGGGCTCTGGCTGGGCCACTCAAGGACATTCACAGAGTTGTCTCGGAGCCACTCCTTTGTTATCTTGGCTGTGTGCTTAGGGTCATTGTCCTGTTGGAAGATGAACCTTCGCCCCAGTCTGAGGTCCAGAGTGCTCTGGAGCAGGTTTTCATCAAGGATGTCTCTGTACATTGCTACATTCATCTTTCCCTCGATCCTGACTAGTCTCCCAGTCCCTGCCGCTGAAAAACATCCCCACGGCATGATGCTGCCACCACCATGCTTCACTGTAGGGATGGTATTGGCCAGGAGATGAGTGGTGCCTGGTTTCCTCCAGACATGATGCTTGCCATTCAGGCCAAAGAGTTCAATCTTTGTTTCTCATGGTCTGAGAGTCCTTCAGGTGCCTTTTGGCAAACTCCAGGCAGGCTGTCATGTGCCTTTTACTGAGGAGTGGCTTCCGTCTGGCCACTCTACCATACAGGCCTGATTGGTGGAGTGCTGCAGAGATGGTTGTTCTTCTGGAAGGTTCTCCTCTCTCCACAGAGAAATGCTGGAGCTCTGTCAGAGTGACCATCGGGTTCTTGGTCACCTCCCTGACTAAGGCCCTTCACCCCCGATCACTCAGTTTGGCCAGGCGGCCAGCTCTAGGAAGAGTCCTGGTGGTTCCAAACTTCTTCCATTTACGGATGATGGAGGCCACTGTGCTCATTGGGACCTTCAATGCTGCAGAAATTTTTCTGTACCCTTCCCCAGATCTGTGCCTCGATACAATCCTGTCTCGGAGGTCTACAGACAATTCCTTGGACTTTATGGCTTGGTTTGTGTTCTGACATGCACTGTTAACTGTGGGACCTTATATAGACAGGTGTGTGCCTTTCCAAATCATGTCCAATCAACTGAATTTACCACAGGTGGACTCCAATCAAGTTGTAGAAACATCTCAAGCATGATCAGTGGAAACAGGATGCACCTGAGTTCAATTTTGAGTGTCATGGCAAAGGCTGTGAATACTTTTTTTCATTTTTTATTTTTAATAAATTTGCAAAGATTTCAAACAAACTTTTCACGTTGTCATTATGGGGTATTGTTTGTAGAATTTTGAGGAAAATAATGAATTTAATCCATTTTGGAATAAGGCTCTAACATAACAAAATGTGGAAAAAGTGAAGCGCTGTGAATACTTTCCGGATGCACTGTACTTTTCATGTGCTTTACTATTTCACATGTCAACGTTTCATGCTTTGAGTTAAAGTAATTTTATATTGCAATTTGAACCAAGAGTGATTGTATGGATGTTTACCTGTCTTAATGCATTCAAATTTGATAAGTAAATAAGTCTAAAAGTGTTGTGATATTATGATATCGAACTAGAATTTGATATTTACCCCTTTGCACTACCTTTCAACCTTCTCCCTAAGAAGGAACAAGAAAAGAGTTAGCTGGAATAATTTTCAAATTGTTAACACCCATCAGTGACTGAATCTATCATTGAAATATCTTCCACTCATATAAAAGAAAAAAGAAAAAATCAAAAGAAAAGAAAAAACATTTCCATTTAAATATACTTACCTAAAACTAATCTGAGACTTTGTGAGTTATTCATTCGCTGTTGACAGCATCTCTCTTTCTCTCCGAAGTTGAACCCCAATATGGCAACTGCACAGCTAAAGACCTGCATGATCGATATATGGGGGAAAATTCTGCTTGCTAAACTTAATAAACTTGTGTCTTTATTGCTCAAATGCTTATTAAGTGTTATTAGAAGAAATGATGTTTCACAATGGTAAACACTTGACTGTCCCAACTTTTTTGACCGTGTTGCAATCATGCATCGTGCTGTCAATATAGCAGAGAAAATCCAGTTTTTCCATACTGTCCAAACGTTTTATTAATTGGAGTTATACCATGGCAACCATAGTCACCTACTGTAGCTACTACTGTTTCACAAATTTATTTCATATTTCATTCAGTATAAGAAGCTTTCAGATTTTATTTTATTTTTGTATTTATTTAAATGTCAGTGGTGGTTAAAAGCATAGCATGTTGCCATTGGCATAATTTGTAATTACCATGGTAAATGTTTTTTTGTCAGGGCATTTGCAGCCACAGGTAAATAACAAGGTATGTACTTTAGCAAATGTAAGCCCATATTCTCATATACAGTACATGTGACTTAAAATGATAAGATATTTTAAATACAAACATGCATAATACTTTTCCACAAATGTGAATAAACAACAAAATAGCTCAAATCAATGTGAAGTTATCTAAAAATATATAAAATATATCTTTGTGTTTATGCACAGCCAGCTCTAAACATCACGAGTTGACTGAGTGGAGTTTGTGGACTGAAGACTGTTGCAGAGATATTAAAACATAAAACAGAGCTTACATCATGACGGTCTTACTCCAGTTCAATTCATGCACAAATATCCATCACACTTTGAAAAAGTAGGTTAGTCTTTTTATTGAAAATGACTCAAGATTCGAAGTCTTTCATTTATAGTGCACAGAACTGCAGTAGATTAGAAGCAGTGGCACTAACAGGTGGGAGTCCATTACAGACAACAGAAACATGAAACCTCATCATAACAACAGAGGATGCACTGTAATAATATAATACAGTAATAATAGTGATTTTACCAGAAGTCAGAGTGATCAGACTAACAGGACAAAGGATGCATATGATGACAAGAGCTATGGTATCAAAGAAATGGTGAGAAGCTTTTGTATGTATAAGCCATAAAGATATTAGCAGCCTGACAAAGGAGGTGGAGCATTCAAGCTGTCTATTTCTTTTTAAGTGCAATATTCATAAATCCCCGTCTGATGCTTTCTTCCCCTTTCGGTTCCCCTGTAAATACAAAGGACATCAACTATCAATCAACAAACTGGTGACAACAAATTTGTTTTCTGTTGCAGGATGTGTGTACAATTAAACAATATAATGCTGATATTGATGACATAATTTAATAAAACTTACAAATAAATGTCAAAGTCAAACTTCACTCCAAAATCAAAAGAAATAAAATCTTGCATAAAGAAAATTAGACTTATTGTTGTGATACTATTTGTATATGAATGAAGCACATTTCCCACATCTTCCCTGCAAATTCTCATTGAGAAAAAAACATACCATAACACAGTAATAATAATGTAAAGACACAATTTCATTGGCCGCCAGTGTATGTATGTATGTACACTATATTGCCAAAAGTATTCGCTCACCCATCCAAATAATTGAATTCAGGTGTTCCAATCACTTCCATGGCCACAGGTGTATGAAAAGAAGCACCTAGGCATGCAGACTGCTTCTACAAACATTTGTGAAAGAATGGGCCGCTCTCAGGAGCTCAGTGAATTCCAGCGTGGTACTGTGATAGGATGCCACCTGTGCAACAAGTCCAGTCGTGAAATTTCCTCGCTACTAAATATTCCACAGTCAACTGTCAGTGGTATTATAACAAAGTGGAAGCGATTGGGAATGACAGCAACTCAGCCATGAAGTGGTAGGCCACGTAAAATGACAGAGCGGGGTCAGCGGATGCTGAGGCGCATAGTGCGCAGAGGTCGCCAACTTTCTGCCGAGTCAATCGCTACAGACCTCCAAAGTTCATGTGGCCTTCAGATTA
Organism: Myxocyprinus asiaticus; assembly: GCF_019703515.2. NCBI lineage: Eukaryota > Metazoa > Chordata > Actinopteri > Cypriniformes > Catostomidae > Myxocyprinus > Myxocyprinus asiaticus. Next base: position 8,743,910 of record NC_059376.1, on the reverse strand, counting down.
GCTCAAGAACAGTGCATAGAGAGCTTCATGGAATGAGTTTCCATGGCCGAGCAGCTGCATCCAAGCCATACATCACCAAGTGCAATGCAAAGCATCGGATGCAGTGGTGTAAAGCACACCGCCACTGGACTCTAGAGCAGTGGAGACACGTTCTCTGGAGTGACGAATCACGCTTCTCCATCTGGCAATCTGATGGACGAGTCTGGGTTTGGCAGTTGCCAGGAGAACGGTACTTGTCTGACTGCATTGTGCCAACTGTGAAGTTTGGTGGAGGGGGATTATGGTGTGGGGTTGTTTTTCAGGAGCTGGGCTTGGCCCCTTAGTTCCAGTGAAAGGAACTCTGAATGCTTCAGCATACCAAGAGATTTTGGACAATTCCATGCTCCCAAATTTGTGGGAACAGTTTGGGGATGGCCCCTTCCTGTTCCAACATGACTGCGTACCAGTGCACAAAGCAAGGTCCATAAAGACATGGATGAGCGAGTTTGGTGTGGAAGAACTTGACTGGCCTGCACAGAGTCCTGACCTCAACCCGATAGAGCACCTTTGGGATGAATTAGAGCAAAGACTGCGAGCCAGGCCTTCTCATCCAACATCAGTGTCTGACCTCACAAATGCGCTTCTGGAAGAATGGTCAAAAATTCCCATAAACACACTCCTAAACCTTGTGGAAAGCCTTCCCAGAAGAGTTGAAGCTGTTAAGCTGCAAAGGGTGGGCCGACGTCATATTAAACCCTATGGATTAATAATGGGATGTCACTTAAGTTCATATGCGTCTAAAGGCAGATGAGCGAATACTTTTGGCAATATAGTGTATGTGTATATATATGTATGTATATATGTGTGTATATATATATATATATATATATATATATATATATGTATGTATGTATATATGTATGTGTATATATATATATATATATATATATATATATATATATATATATGTATGTATATATGAATGTATATATATATGTATGTATGTATGTATGTGTATGTATATATGTATATATATATGTATGTATGTGTATATATATATATATATTATATACACACACACACACACACACACACACACACACACACAGTGGATATAAAAAGTCTACACACCCCTGTTAGAACAGCAGGTTTTTGTGATGTAAAAAATTAAACAAAGATAAATAATATCCGAATTTTTGCACCTTTAATGTAAAAATTTCAACCTATGCAATGCCACTGAAAACCAAAGTGACACATTTCAGAGAAAAAAAAAGAAAAGGAAAAAAAAACAAAAATTTGAATAACCTAACTGCATAAGTGTGCACATCCCTGAAATAATACTTAGTCAAAGCACCCTTTGATTTTATTACTGCACTCTGTTTGGATAAGAGTTTATTAGCTTGGCACATCTTGACTTTGGAATACTTGGCAAAAACTTTCCAGATCTGACAAATTGTGAGGGCATCTCCAGTGTACGGCCCTCTTCAGTTCCCCCCACAGATTTTCTATAAGATTCAGGTCTGGGCTCTGGCTGGGCCATTCCAAAACATTAATCTTTTTTTGCTGAAGCCATTTGTTTGTTGATTTGGATGTGTTTTGGATCACTGTCATGCTGAAAGGTGAAAGATCTCTTCGTTTTCAGCTTTCTAGCAGATGCCAGAAGGTTCTGTGCCAAAAGTGACTGATACTTGGAGCTATTCATGATTCCCTCCACCTTCACTAAAGCCATAGTTCCAGCTGAAGAAAAGCAGCCCCAAAGCATGATGCTGCCACCACCATGCTTCACCGTGGGTGTGGTGTTCTTTTGCTGATGTGCTGTGTTGTTTTTGCGCCAAACATTCCTTTTACAATTTTGGGCAAAAAGTTCTATCTTGGTCTCATCAGACCATAACACATTTTTCCACATGGTTTTGGGAGACTGGATATAGGTTTTTGCAGGCTTGGATATTTTTTAATCATCTTGCCACCCTACCCCATAGCCCAGACAGATGAAGAATACGGGAAAGAGAAGAAAGAGCTGCAGCTCTTTAATGTTGCTGTAGGGCTCTTGGAGGGACGTCCTGTTCTTGAAAATGCCACTGTTGTGTCATACTCTCTCCACTTGTTGATGACTGTCTTCACTGTGTCCATGGTACATCTAATGCCTTGGAAATTGTTTTGTAGCCCTCACCTGAGCGATACCTTTCAACAATGAGATCCCGTTGATGCTTTGTAAGCTCTATGTGGCCCATGGCACTTGTAGTAGCATGCAACCAAGATGATGTCAGAAAAATCCTACAAGAACAACTGAGATTTATTTCGAGTTAATCAGAGTCACTTCAGGTGAAGACAGGTGTGTACTATTTCACATGAGCTTGATGATTGGTTGATTCTGAACACAGCCACATTCCCAATTATAAAAGGGTGTGCATACTTATGCAGTTAAATTATTTAAGTTTTTTATTTTTATTCTCTGATATGTGTCACTTTGGTTTTCAGTGGCATTGCATAGGTTGTAATTTTGACATTAAATGTGCTAAAAAGTCTGATATTAATCTTTGTTTCATTTTTCACAAAAACCTGCTGTTTTAACAGGAGTGTGTAGACTTTTTATATCCACTGTATACACTGGCGGCCAAAAGTTTGGAATAATGTACATATTTTGCTGTTTCAGAAAGAAATTGGTACTTTAATTCACCAAAGTGGCATTCAACTTATCAAAAAGGATAGCCAGGACATTACTGATGTAAAAACCTGCACCATCACTATTTGAAACAAGTCATTTTTGATCAAATCTAGACAGGCCCCATTTCCAGCAGCCATCACTCCAACATCTTATCTATGGCAAGTGCTACAGGAAGCGTGGGGTGAAATGTCACCTGAGTATCTGTACAAACTGACAGCTAGAATGCCAAGGATCTGCAAAGCTGTCATTGTTGCATGTGGAGGATTTTTTGATGAGAACTTTTTCAAGTAATTTAAGAAGTTGTGAAATTTTTTTTAAATTGTAATAGTAATTTTTCACGTTATTAATGTCCTAACTATACATTGTGATCAGCAGAATGCAACTTTGGTGAATAAAAGTACCAATTTCTTCCCATAAGAGCAAAATCTGTACATTATTGCAAACTTTTGGCTGCCAGCATAAATATACATACACTGTACTGTGCAAAACTCTTAGGCACATAAGATGCTTCACAAAAACATTTGTCTTAAGATGGTTATTTATATTTTCAGCTTTAGTGTGTCAATAGGAAATATACATTTTAGACTCCCAAACATTTCTTTTGCAAATAGAACAGAACAAAAAACAGGGAGCCCTGCAACAGTTGTCATGGCCCCCACAGAGCCTCCCACTGAACATCGAGTCAGTCTGGGATTACAAGAAGAGACAGAAGCAATTGAGACTAAATAGATAGAAGAACTGTGGCAAATTCTCTGGAACATCCTACCTGCCGATAACCAAGAAAACTGTATCCAGGTGTACCTAGGAGAATTGGTGCTGTTTTGAAGGCAAAGGTTGTCACACCATATATTGATTTAACTTTTTTTTTATGTTTTTACTGGATTTTGTATGACGTTAATTAATAAATAAAAACTATTTATTGCATTATTTTTGAAGATATCCTCACTATGCAACATTTTTCCCAAGTGCCTAAAACTTTGCACAGTACTGTGTGTGTGTATATAGCTGCAAGCAGGGATTAACGAGGTTCAAGCACTTAAAAAGCAAATAAGCAGGCATAGCCGAATTATCCAATGAGACCAAAATCATCATATTAAATCAAGCTGTTTGAAGTGTATTTCTAGAAACAACTGTTTTATAGCTTTTGACCACTAGGTGGTGCCATCCTGAAACTTCACATGGAATCTCAGGACTTGATCATGAGGTCAAATATAAAGTTTTGTACTGGTGTCATAATTTAGCTTGAATAATTAAAAAGTAATAAGCAAAAATAGCACATTTCCACATTTATGTACCACTAGGTGGTGCCGTACCCAAAGTTCTCAGGTACCCTCAGGGCATGGTGGTGATGAGTTATACCAAGTTTGGTTTCCATACGCCAAAGCGTTGCTAAGATACAGCCTCCATTCCTTTTTTGCTGTTGTGCCATCTATTCGATGGTGCGCTATTCGAGAACTGGCGGACAGGAAGTATGGCAAATTGGGTATCAACATACTCGGCATGACCCAAGGAATCGAATGAGGCCAATCTCATAATTGTAGGGCAAACTATAGCCATTTTTCATATCTCGTGACCACTAAGTGGCACTGTGGGGAAACGCTGCCGGCACCCTCGGGGCATGCTTGTGATGACATTTAGTAAGTTTCGTGTCAATACGCTAACGCGTTGCATAGTTATAGCCCCACGTCCATTTTGGCGTTCTCAAGGTCAAAATCGTTGAAGCGTTATTTGCGAACGGTGTGGTCTATCAAAAAGCTTTTAATAACTTTTTGTCTAGATTGTCCCTAGATGATGCACGACAAATTTTGTGCAGATCGGACATACGCTCTAGGAATAGTTAGAAAAAGTAGGCTTATGAATATAAATATAGCATATTCATGATCCTAAAGATATTTTTTTTATTTGTAACTTATTATCATTATTTATTCATTTTTTTCCTTTTGGTTTGCAAAAGCTACACAGATGCTGCTGTCTAGCGGGAAATGTCCAGTCTAGTATAATTTATTCCTTAAGTCAGAGTTTTCTATTTTTCCACCTTTCGCTGCATCAGCTGCTCTCTCTAGTGCTTGCTAAGGTCTTCACTTATATCTTCACTGCCCTGTGTCTGTCTCCATACCTTTTCTGGTCAGGAAAAGAAAGCACATACTTCATTTATATCATCATCTTATATGTCATTTATAACACAATCATGTAGTTCTGTGTGCTAGTAGAAAACCCTGGTATTTTATTAGAAAAAAAAAAGGCTGAATTAAAAACGTGGATTTTTAGGGTGAAAAGCAGGCTTAGGACTGACTTCGCTCTTCAAACAAACATCAAATGAAATAAAATATTGGTTGTGTCCAAGACTTTAAAATGGTGCTTTATTCAGTATCCAAGGGAAGGATGGCATCGAAGCAAATCCAAATTAAGCAGTACATTTGCCAAACTAAGTCGTGTGAAAGTCAAAGCAGGTTTGGACATGTCATCACCTGATGTTTCGGTTGTTCTGACTGTAAGCCTTTCACCTTTGACCTCTCCTGTTCAAGAGCTGCATGCAGTTGTGCCACCTGATAAGGAGAAACACATTTTGGTACTCCAAAAATATCACAGCAACAACTCTACCACAAGAGCAACCACTACTATACCCAGAGTGTGAAATATTCTTTATTCTCTTTTGTTATATTGCACAACATTTGCCAAACTGAAAACATCTGAATGCACAGACACACACCTGCGAGGACAACTCCTCTTTGATGTTCAAGAGCTCCTCCACCTGCAGTAGAATCTCAGCTTTGTCCTTCACTGAATAAAAAGGGCAAATTAAATTAGCACCAAGAATAAATAACAGATTTCATTTCGCAAATACATTATGTACTCACTTTCTCCCTGTTGAAGCATTTTAAGCAGCTGAGTGTTTCTAGCCTTCACTTCCTTATATCTTACCTACAAAAGACAGCAGAGGAAACAAAACATGAAAAACATAACAAAACAGAAATTAAAAATGTTCCTCATCCTGCTAAAATCATCAAAGCTGCTAAAGGGATAGTTCACCCAAAAATGAAAGTTCATCATTTACTCACCCTCATGCCATCCCAGATGTGTATGACTTTCTTTCATCTGCAGAACACAAATTATGATTTTTAGAAGAATATTTCAGCTCTGTAGATCCATACAATGCAAGTGAAAGGTGGCCAGAACTTTGAAGCTCCTAAAAGCACATAAAGGCAGCATAAAAGTAATCCATAAGACTCCAGTGGTTTAATCCATGTCTTCTGAAGCGATCCAATCGGTTGTGGATGAGAACAGACCAAAATGTAACTCCTTTTCAACTATAAATCTTGACATCAGCAGTCTCCTTGGCGATCATGACTTCAACCTCGATCCTATAACACCATCTAGCGCTCTGTGCGAAGTGTACTCGAGCTTGAAATTATGATCGTGCCAAGAGACTGCAATGGCAAGATGTACAGTGAAAAAGGAGTTATATTTTGGTCTGTTCTTACCCAAAACCGAATGGATCGCTTCAGAAGACATGGATTAAACAACTGGAGTCTTATGGATTACTTTTATGCTGCCTTTATCTGCTTTTTGGAGCTTTAAAGTTCTGGTCACCATTCACTGGCATTGTATGGATCTACAGAGCTGAAATATTCTTCTAAAAATCATAATTTGTGTTCTGCAGATGAAAGAAAGTCATACACATCTGGGATGGCGTGAGGGTGAGAAAATGATGAGAGAACTTTAATTTTTGGGTGAACTATCCCTTTGGCAGCTTTGATGACTAAACCACTGAATTCAAATGGAATATTTTATGATGCTTTTATGTGCTTTTTGATCACCATTCACTTGCATTGTATGGACCTACAGAACTGAAATGATTTTTAGATGAATATCTGTGTTGAGCAGAAGAAAGTCATACACATCTGGGATGGCATGAGGGTGAGTAAATGATGAGAGAATTTAATTTTTTTCGTGAACTATTCCTTTAATGTAGCTCTTATAAAAAAAGATTAACCACAACCTTGCATCTTCACAATTAAAATTCTGAGATCTTCAGACAGCCTATGGGAGGATTTTCAAGACTATTTTCAAACCAAATTGCAAATTGTATTTGCAATTGTGCTTTCAGTTTTTGGACGCATAAATTGTGACATAATCCAATTGCAATTATAAATTGCATATTACCGTTTGCATTTTAATTTACACAAACATTCAAAGTCTGCCAAATTTCAATTGGAAAAGCAAAGTCCATTTGCAATTGCATTTCTGTCTTACAAGTTATGACCCTGTCATATTGAAAAAGCAATATTAATTACCCCATTTGCTATTTCACTTCCTCTGCGTCCCGTATCGAGCCTGCCCAAATTCAAATGAAATCGCAATTCCCTTTGCACTTGCATTTCCGAAGCCTTACAGAGACACCTGTCAATCAGTTTTGGGGGTGGAATTTATACTGTGGGGCGTGTTTATAATTATAATTGCTGTCGAAGGCCAAGAAGGAGATGTGCGTTTGTGTACATTATTTAAACTTTCCACTAAGGATGGGAAATGATGCTGAGTGAAGCTCTGATGCCTTCTGCTGAGTGTTTTGGGAAAAGTTTCAAAGGCTCGGGAGTGTCGAAAACCATCCAATGGCTGGTCAGATATAAAGCAGTCATAAACCCGGGTGCGCAACTTCGTTGGATGGAGCGCCTGTTAAAGTTTTAATCCATTATGCACAAATAAAAGCCTTACAATGCTAAATGTTCATTTTAAGCTTCTGATCATATGATTCACACATTAACGTGTGACAATACATTTCAATAAGCGTGAATATGATTCAATGTAATGATACAAATAATAATAATAATACAAAATTCAACTAACAGAATTGTTTTAGGCACTTAAATAGTGTGTTCTAATTATTTTGTGGTTTTTATACTATTTGTAAGACAGGATATATGCTAATACTTGCTTTATGAAAGCCGTTTCTAATTAGACTTAAACTTGGTGTTACTCAGAGGACAGGATATAATTTTAAGTCTACTGAACTAATAATGCTTAATGTGACACTGTCAGATATAAATACAAAATCTCTGTCGTCTTTTGCCCTTGCTACAGTATATAGATCACCTGGGCCGTACTCAGATTTCTTTGGTGAATTTGAAAATGACTTCAACATTCACATAGATAATGAAAATGACACATTGGGATTAGCATTTATCGATATTCTCAACTCTCTTAGAGTCAGGCAAAATGTGAAAGGACCAACTCATCGCCATAATCATACGTTAGATTTAACTCTGTCATATGGAGTTGATTCTGATACTATAGAAATTCTACCGCAGAGCGATGACATCTCAGATCATTACCTCATTTCTTGTTTGCTGCAATCAGCTAATGTCACTTAATCTACACCACGCTATCATTCAGGTAGAACTATTCTTTCAACAACTAAAGATAGCTTCACTAATAATCTTCCAGAATTGTCTCACATACTCAGTAAGCCAAAAAGACTAGAAGAACTTGATGTAATAACAGAAAATATAAATACTGTCTTCTCTAGCACTCTTCATAGTGTCGCCCCCCTTCAATTAAAGAAAATTCAAGAAAAAAGCACTGCACCATGGTACAATGATCACACTCATGCTCTGAAGAGAGCAGCTTTGAAAATAGAGTGCAAGTGGAAGAATACAAAATTAGAGGTATTTTGCGGTGCATGGAAGGATAGTGTCTGTAGCTACAGACAAGCACTAAAAGCTGCCAGGTAAGCATATTTTAGCAAACTCAGAAAATAACCAGAACAATCCTAAGTGTTTATTCAGTATTGTGGCTAAATTGGTTAGGAATAAAGCATCGATTGAACCAGATATTCCATCGCAGCACAACAGTAATGACTTAATGAATTTCTTTACTGATAAAATTGAAATAATCAGAAATTGGAACTATGTAATTAACTGTCACAGCACCTCAGAAAACAGTGTCTCATAATTTTCCTCACGAGCAACTTCAATCCTTCACTGTCATAGGTCATGAAGAGCTAACAAAAAAGAAGAGCTAATAAAAAAAATCAAGTCACAACATATATGTTAGACCCAATACCAACTAAGCTCTTAAAAGTGGTATTCCCTGTAATCTCAGAACCTCTTCTTAATATTATTAACTCCTCACTATCCTTAGGACATGTCCCAAGAAACTTTAAAATGGCAGTTATCAAACCGCTTATTAAGAAGCCACAGCTTGATCCTGGAGAATTGACTAATTACAGACCTATGTCAAATCTACCATTTATGTCGAAAATACTAGAAAATGTAGTGTCCTCCAAACTGTTCATTTCTACATAGAAATGGTATACATGAACAATTTCAGTCAGGATTTAGGCCCCATCACAGTACAGAGACTGCACTTATCAGAGTTACAAATGACTTGCTCTTATCATCTGATCACGGCTGCATTTCACCTCTAGAGCTTTTAGATCTTAGTGCTGCCTTCGACACAATAGATCGCAACATTCTCTTGAATAGGCTGGAGAATTATGTTGGCATTAGTGGACTTGCATTAGCATGGTTTAGGTTCTATTTATCAGAACGCTACCACTTTGTATGTGTAAACGAGGAATTGTCAAATCAAACTAAGGTTAAGTATGGAGTGCCACGGATCAGTTTTATGGTGTCTACTTTTCTCCTTATACATGCTTCCCCTGGGAGATATTATCAGGAATCATGGAATAAGCTTTCACTGTTATGCCGATGATACCCAACTTTATATTTCTTCTAAACCCACCGAAAATTCACAATTCTCCAAATTAGCAGAGTGTATCAACGAAATCAAAGATTGGATGGCCAGAAATGTCCTTCTACTCAATTCCGACAAAACAGAGGTACTAATTATTGGACTAAAAACCTCTAAAAATAAGCCGCTAAAATATAGTTTGTCTCTCGATGGATGTACTGTTACGTCATCTTCTACAGCGAAAAACGTATGTGTTATATTTGAACCAATCTGTCTTTTGAAAATCAAATTTCCAATGTTTGTAGAACAGCATTCTTCTACCTCAGAAATATTGCTAAGTTATGGCATCATCTGTTGCTGACGCCAAAAAACGAATTCATGCGTTCATGACCTCAAGACTAGATTATTGTAATGCATTACTGGGAGGATGTCCAGCAAGTTAAATAAAAAAACTTCAATTGGTTCAAAATACAGCTGCCAGAGTGCTGACTAGAACCAAGAAATATGATCATATTAGCCCCATTTTATTGTCATTACATTGGCTACCTGTTAAATTTCATATTCATTTTAAAATTATGTTAACTACATGCAAAGCTTTGAATGGTCTAGCTCCACAGTACTTAAGTGACCTTCTGACACACTATATTCCATCACGTTCATAAAATGCTGGCTTGTTAATAGTTCCTAGAATAACAAAATCCACAAAAGAAGGTAGATCCTTTTCCTATTTGGCTCCTAAACTATGGCTCCTAACACTGTTTGGGATGCAGATGCATTCACTCTGTTTAAGTCTAGACTAAACTGAGCCAGGCATACTAACAATGGACAATGCATCTAAGTGAACTTCTGCAGTTAATAAAAAAAAAAAAAAAAAAAAAAAAAAAGTAAACATTGAACCTTAATACTTACTTAGTTTACTTATCTTAACCCATGACCTGCACTGCACACAAATAACTAATATTGGCATTATATTCATGCTGGTTAGCCAGAGGGGAACTGGCCCCCACAGTGAGCCTGGTTTCTCCCAAGGTTATTTTTCTCCATTAACAAATATCTTATGGAGTTTTGTATTCCTTGCACAGTCGCCTTCAGCTTACTCACTAGGGTTATAAATACAATTATTATTTAATTATCTAATTTTTATACACAATTTACAATAATATTTAATCAAACTACACAATGATCACTCTAAGACTTTATAGATATTACAGTTTCATTTTTTGTTAATGCATGATTTTCTGTAAAGCTGCTTTGAAACGATATGTGTTGTGAAAAGCGCTATACAAATATAAATGACTTTACTTGACAGGGTTATTTAGAATAGCGTAACATAGCGGTCCCATAGACATTCTATGGATGGTACACTGGTGAGGTGACATTCTTTTTGAATGGATATGGAGAAAATGCTTTATGATGCTGAATACACTACATTTGTAAGGAAACAGATCATCACTTAATCTAATCCACGCTTCGATACGTGGCTTCATTGGAAACTGCGCTACATACTCGATACATGCCTTGAAGCTGTCTTATGTTAAATCACTAGCATGTATTGTTTTAAGAGAATCTTCATGCAGCTTACTTCCCATACTTAGTGGAAGTTTAAATAATGTACACAAATGCACATCTCCTTCTTGGCCGTCGACAGCAAGGCGGCAGGTGCTCTAAAATGCGGTCAATTGTGACTGATGTCACTTCTAATTACAAACACACCCCACAGTAAAAACTCCCAACCCCAAAACTGATTGACAGGTGTCTCTGTAAGGCATCGGAAATGTAAGTGCAAATGGAACTGCGATTCCATTTGAAATTGGGCAGGCTCGATACAGGATGCCGAGGAAGTGAAATAGCAAATGGGGTAATTAATATTGCTTTTTCAATGTGACAGGGTCATAATGCAATTGCAAATGGACTTTGCTTTTCCAATTGAAATTTGGCAGACTTTGTATGTTTGTGTAAATGAAAATGCAAACGGTAATATGCAATTTGCAATTGCATTTGGAATATATCACAATTCATGCGTCCAAAAACAGAAAACGCAATTGCAAATACAATTTGCAATTTGGTTTGAAAATAGTCCTGTATATCCTCCCATAGACAGCAGAAACACTACAACTAAATCAAAATCAATGAAACTGTCAAAGCAATCTTAATTAAGAAGAAATACATTTTCTATGGTCAAACCTCTTAGTTTTAAAGAATAAGTAATAAACGCAAGAAAAGAGGTCTTGAAAGTCCAACTGCAAACATAAAAAAAGAAACCTGCCCATGTTATAGAATTGAGGTTAAGACAAGTGGCTGACCAGGTTTTTCAAAGGCTTGTCCGTGTATCAGCAGGATGGCAATAACCGATATAATGCAGATATACACATAAAATAATGCTGGCAAATGCACAAAATTGCTGAAATGAGCACTTATTTTCCACAATATTTACCTGTGTATCATCCATTAACAAAGTCCTTGATAGATACAGTATCAGAATTGGCAAAAAGAGCAACAAACACTTCTGTCAATCGGCCAAGTGAGCAGCACAGTTATCAGTCAATGCTGATAGTCTCAAAATGGCCAAACTTTAACCATTTAAAAGGAATGTTCCGGGTTCAGTATAAGTTAAGCTTAATCGACAGGCATTTGTGGCATAGTGTTCATGAATACAAAAAAAAAATTTCGACTGAGTCCCTTGTTTAAAAAAAATAAATAAATACATTAAAAAAAGCAGAAACCACGGTTATTGTAAGGCACTTACAATAACTTAGAAGTCAGTGGGGCCAGTCCAAAACATTAAAATACTGTTTCAGAAGTATATCCACATTATACATGTTAACATGATTTTAATGCGATAAAATTAACTCACTAGCATTTTCTGTGTGAATTTATATCCAATTTTGTTGTCATGATAACTTAATGCCAGTAAACCCTATAATCTGGTAAATTACATAACGGTGGTAAATGGCATAACGGCGGTGGATCCCTGACTTTAACACACTAAAATCATGTTAACACATATAATGTTTTCTTCTTGTAGCTATACTTTTGAAACAGTTTATGGACTGGCCCCATTTGCTTCCATTGTAAGTGCTTTACTGTAACTGTGATTTTTAAATAAACGAGAGATGATTCAAAATGCTTTTTTATGATAATGAACATTATGCCACAAATGCTGTCGATTGAGCTTAACTTGTTTTAAACCCGGAACACTCCTTTAATCAACCGCGACACCTATTACAAGTTCAGATCTTTTAATTTATCTCTTGCCTTTCTCTGGGCTAATGACTTACCTCCCATTGTGAAATCGTCTTTTTCAACTTTCCAATTTCCTGGTCTTTCTTTTCCAGTTCATACTTTAACTGCTCAGTTCTCACATCCTGAGAGATTTTGAGGGAAAAAAGGAAAAGGTTATAATGAGCTACAATCTAAACACTGTAGTTCAGTGTGTGCATCTCACTTGATATTTTATAAAGCGTTTTCAGGTTTTTCTTACAGCTGAGTGTATTGGCAGACAGTCTGACCTGCTCTTGCTCTGAGGATGTGTTGACCTCATGGCTGGCGCTGTTGCTGTACTGCTCTCTGCGTTTGTCACGCTGGACGATCCGACTCACGTCGTCCTCTAGCTGGTTAAAGAACCTGTCATCACGCAGCGCTGGGTTCACGGGCTTCAATTCCTGCAGGATTCAGAAAAGGCAGGTAGAAGAGACTTGGGTTGTATTGAACCTTAATGGAACATAATAAATGGAATGTTCCTTTAAGACTGAAGTATAGGTATGTGAATAGGCATAGTTTTGACTTCGATTTAGCACACAAGTCACTAAGCCACATTATATTAGTCTGCGATTAATTCACCTGGCAATTTATTGACAAGGAGCAGGCTTCATCCCAATTCACATACTTTGTTCTGAAAGTATGTAAAAGTATACTTTTGATTATGAAGTAAGACTGGATTTGGACATACTAGCATGTCATAAACTTGTTTCTTAATACCACAGACCACTGACCTTTTTAATAATTTGCACTATATTTAGCATTAGCTAAATGTATTACCATAAAGGAATATTCCGGTCTCAATACAAGTTAAGCTCAATCGACTGCATTTATGGCATAATGCTGATTACCACAAAAATTAATTTAGACTCGTCCCTCCTTTTATTTAAAAAAGCAAAAATCTGGGTGACAGTGAGGCACTTACAATGGAAGTGAATGTGGCCAATCTATGGAGGGTTTAAACAGAAATGTTAAGCTTATAATTTTATAAAAACAGTAACAATTCTTCTTTTAAAAATTATTTGAGCTGTAAAGTTGTTTAAATTGTAATTTTTTAAGTAATTTTAGGGGTATAAGGGTTTGATGACATTACATCGTCATTGCAACGAAGTTGTAAAATTAGCTATAACTTTACACAGAAAAGGCTAGGCAGCGATTTTATCACACTAAAATCATGTTTAAATGCTTACTGACTTGTGGTTATACTTTTGAAATAGTGAGTATTTTATCATTCAAAAATTGCACTTCCATTGTAAGTGCCTCACTGTATCCCAGATTTTAGCTTTTTTTTTTTAAGAAAAGGAGAGGCGAGTCAAAATGAATGTTTGTGGTAAAGAACATTATGCCACAAATGCTGTCAGTTGAGCTTAACTTGTATTGAACCCGGAATAGTCCTTTAAGCATTTGATACAATGTACTTATTATGTCCATACATGTTGTTGCATTGTACTTGCATTCAGTGCTGTGAAAACGTATTTGTCAGTATCAAATCAGTATCCTGTTTTTGTGTATACCTCATACTAAATTGTTTCAAAAATTCAAACAAAATCTAACTTAAAACAAAGCCAATCTGAGTAAACACAAAATACAGTTTTTAAATTATAATGTTTTTTATTAAAGCAAAAAAGTTATCCAATCCCAACTGGGCCTGTGTGAAAAAGTATTTGCCTCTTAGTTACTAAATCCCCAAATCTATGAAACTGCATTCATAATGGGGTTCAGCTGGACTAGACAAACACAGGCCTGATTACTGCCAGCCCTGTGCAATCAAATCAACAACTAAATAGAACTTTTCCAGCAGCATGAAGTTGGCTAAAAGGTCTCACCCAGTAGCACACTATGCCAAGGTCAAAATAAATCCCAGAAATAATGAGGAAAAAGGTAATTCAAATATATCAGTCTGGGAAGGGTTATAAAGCTATTTCAAAGGCTCTGGGACTCCGAAGAACCAGAGTGAAAGCCATTATCTCCAAATGGAGAAAATTGGCACAGTAGTGAACCTTCCCAGAGGTGGCCGACCTACCAAAATTCCTCCAAGAGCACAGGGATGACTCTTCCAGGAAGTTACAAAAAAAGCCAAGGACAACATCCAAGGAACTGCAGGCCTCTCTCACATCAATAAAGGGTCACTGTTCATGACAACACTTTCAGAAAGACACTGGCCAAAAATGGCATCCATGGAAGAGTGGGGAGGCGAAAACCACTGCTAACCCAGAAGAACATTAAGGCTTGTCTGAATTTTGCCAAAACACACCTTGATGATCCTCAAAGCTTTTGAGAGAATGTTCTGTGGACTGGTGAGTCAAAAGGGGAACTGTTTGGAAGACGGGTCCTGTTACATCTGGCGTAAATCAAACACAGTATTCCACAAAAAGAACATCATACCTTCGGTCAAGCATGGTGGTGGTAGTGTGATGGTGTGAGGATACTTTGCTGCTTCAGGGCCAGGCGACTTGCAATAATTGAGGGAAACATGAATTCTGCTCTCTAAAAGAAAATCCTAAAGGAGAACGTCCGGTCATCAGTCTGTGAGTTGAAGCTCAAGCAAAACTGGATTATGCAGCAAGACTATGATCCAAAGCATAGGCGTAAAGTCCTCTGAATGGCTCAAAAGAAGCAAAATTAAAATTTTGGAGTGGCCTAGTCAAAGTCCTGACTTGAACCTGATTGAGATGCTGCGGCAGGACCTTAAATGGGCAGTTCATGCTGGAAAACCCTCCAATGTGGCTGAACTAAAGCAGTTCTGCAAAGAAGAGTGGGCCAAAATTCCACCACAGCATTGTGAAAGACCGATCTCCAGATATCAGGAGCGTTTTGTTGCAGTTGTTGCTGCTAAAGGTGGCACAACCGACTATTAAGTTTAAGGGGGCAGTTTGTTTTTCATATTTATGATATAAGTGTTGGATAACTTTTTTGCTTCAATAAAAAAAAATATAGATATACTTGAAAACTGTATTTTGTGTTTACTCAGGTTGCCTTTGTTTTGTTATATCTCGTTTGAAGATCTAAAACAATTTAGTACAAAAAATTCACAAAGAAAAGAAGAAATCAGGAAGGGGGCAAATACTTTATCACAGTACTGTATAAAGTAATTGCATTTAATTACATATGTGGTTACACTGATAATCTTAACCCTAACCCCAAATCCTACTCCTAAACCTACCCGTACCTCAACCTCAGTAGCAACAAATGTGAATCTTGTGAGAATTTTTTAGATTATGTAGTTGCACAATTAGTACTTTGTATCGTATGTATTTTAATGCTAGTGCATAGCAGTTAAAGACGCATAATATAAAGTGGTACAAATATTCCTTTAATTCATCAACTTTAGGTTCATACATTTAAAACTGCTGTGGCAGCTCAGGCCTCCATGATTCCACCATTTCTCTAAAACAGTTTGTGTTCTTTGCCTGAGTTTGGTGCCTCATAGGCCCCATTTACAGTACGCCTTGCATTAACATGTGTTTTTGGCTATCGGATAGCACTTGACCACATTAAATAACAGGTGTAAATGCACCCAAGATGCATTGTGATCAGATCGTGATCGGATCACTGAAACCATATTCGGAGGTGGTCAGGAACAGATTCTGATCACATTGAAAGAAAAGGCATTTTCATTATACGGATAAAACTACCCAAGTAATTAATTATGTGATGAGATCATGCTACAGTCATCCGTTGTTAAATAGCTGTCTTGCGGGTTCTTGGCTTTTTCTGTTTATTCTGCCATTGCAATGTGAAGAACACAACAGACACTGTCGTCTTGCGATCTTGTCACCCGGACAATGAACGATAGAAGACAATGAAGACACACCTCTCTGTCAGGCCTCTTCTGCTGATCTGCAATAGAGACAGTGAGTTAGAATGGCTCCTGTCTTTCTCAAACAGACGTACAGTAACAGAACAGCTCTCTCACCCATAGTGCCCTCCTGCTGGAAGTCTTTGAGAGACACGGTCACTCGTTTGTCCTTCCCCTGCTGATTCTTCTTCCTGTCTTTTTTCCCTCCTGTCTTGGCCTTTGGTGATGCCGTCTCTGTTTTTTCAACATCCTGTTGAGAGACCAGATTACAAGAGTGACATTAACAGTCAAACAAATTTGGAAAATGCTAAACATGATTCAAGAAGGATTTGAAATTAGCACTAAACTAGTTTCATTCAGTTCTATTAGTAGTTTGACCATCCTTCAAAGAGTTTTTGTAGTTGTAATACTTTACAATAGCCACAAGAGGGCGTAGTAGTTACACCTGTGTAGTTCTAGTTGTATAAAACGAAGTTGTTAAGGGCCAAAACTGTGGTGATTCCTCACCGGTGTTGTGTGTAATCTGATTACAGTCATTATTTACTGTAATATAATTCATTTTTAGTCAAACAAAGTAGTGCAAGACATTTTAAATGGTAGTAATCCGTTTACAGTCCCTGATTTTCAATGAATTACTTTTAAGTACATTACTTTAGTAACACATTTCTAAAATAGTATTATTTATGTAGAATTGAAAACATGAATTATGTTCATAAGTGGGTCTGTTTGCGTTTCTGTGACATACGAAGGGCGTCTGCCTCCTAATGAGTCGCTGTTAGGGAAATAACGAGTGTGTAACTTGCATGCGACAACAAACGAGGAGAAAATATAGACATTATTTTGAATTTGTTAAGCAAAAAACTTTTCTGTTGAAGAGTGTTTTACAAAGTAACTTAGTAACTTAATGTGATTACTTTTTCTGTGATTACAGTCAAATAATCTGATTACAATTTTAGAGAATTAGTCATTTTTAGTGGATACTGTTTTTTTGAGTAACTTAATATTGTACCTTACTTTTTCTTTTTTTGATTAATCGTATAGCAACTTTTTATATTTTAGCTTAAGAAGCATAAAATGTAACATTTTTAGCAGTGTGAACATAAGGCCAAACAACAACCAATGGTGGTTGCCAACACTGATCTCAAACCTAGCGCTACATCTTCATGCACAATATTTGAATATATGTGAATGAGATTTGAAAGCTGCGGCAGAGGGGAATAACTTCTATTTTGATCGCTTCCTCACACAAAGCTATTATATGGCTTCAGAGGACATGGAATGTAGTGCATGAGTCGTAGAGACTATTTTTATGATACATCTATGGTGCCTTTCAGTCATTTTTGGAGCTTGATCACTTCTGTCCTTGTTCACTTTTTGAACATTACACCTCATTGCATTTGTTTCATGAAAGAAGTCTAACAGGTTTGAAACAGCATGAGGGCATATAAAAGACAGCATTCATATTTTTTGGTTGAAGTATCCCTTTACACCACGTCTGCTATAATCTTCATGTAAATGCGTTGCACTGCCCTGTGTTTCAGTCCATTTTCAATGTTTATTGCAACAATAAACATATTCCATTAACTGGTTTACAAAACACACCATTGATACAGTTAAAAGAATAGTTCACCCAAAAATGGAACATCTCTCATCAATCACTCTCATGCCATCCCAAATGTGTATGACTTTCTTCTGCTGAACAAAAACGAAGTTTTTTTAGAAGAATATCTCAGCTCTGTAGATCCATATGATGCAAGTGAATGGTGACCAGAATTTTGAAGCCCCAAAAGCACAGAAAGGCAGCAAAAAAGTAATCCATAATGGTTTAATCCATGTCTTCAATAGCGATATGAAACAGCCTTGATGTGCTTTTTGGACACCATTCACTTGCATTGTGAGGACCAACAGAGTTGTGATATTCTTCTAAAAATCTTGGTTTGTGTTCAGCAAAAGAAAGAACATCATACACATCTGCGATGGCACTAGGGCGAGTAAACAAATCATGCCAGGGATATGGTGCGGTTCATTTGGAGGTAAAAGTACTTGGGGAAACAGACATATGATTTACTGTACCTTTTGCTCAAATTCCAGTTTACTCAGCATCAAGGCCTTCTCCAGATCTGCCTCGTACAATTCACTGGTCAGCTGTCACAAACACAAATATGTTTGAAAAGAACAAGTAGAAAACTATCAGGGCACACTGAGAAAATTCTTGGGATTCCTGAGAAAGTTGTACCTGTTCATCTCTCTGTTTCCACTCCTGCCAGTTCTCCTTTGGTGTTGACCTTGGCTGGACAGCCGCTGGGTTCAGCAGATCATTTGCTAAATCCTGCAGCGTAAGCGTGGAGGGGGGTGCTGTAGACTTCTGAGGGATCTTCTTAAAGGCCAGACTCCGGAGCTGCGGGGAGATAACAACAAAGACTCACACTATGCATTTGTTTGTTGTTTGCTTTTAAAGGCATGACAGCTTCTATGGCTATTTTCATGGCAAAATCAGGTAAACAAAACTAAATAAATAAATAAATAAATAATAATTACTATTATTTATTATAATAATAATAAATAATAGTAATTATTAGAGGTCAACCGATTTTGCCAAAACCAATAACTAAGGTGGTGGAAAAGTTTTTTGTCTTTCTTTACTGTGACAGGCACCTGACATAGATGTACAAGAGTCCAAAATAAATAAAATCCCAAACATGTGTTTATTGTGCAACCAAAAATATGAAGATTTGGTGCATAATGTTGGACTTGGACTCCATAAACAAGCCCGAAATAGACTGGGGACTCTTATTTTAAAATGTGCTTCAAGCTCACACAAAAACAAAAGGGAAACAAAACATGCACGCTTAAAATAATCTACAATGTATTACAATATAAACACTATAATGTAAACAATGTCATATGGGCTAATAATTACTGTATTAGCAGTAATTCAGTAACAGCAGATCATCAGTGATTGCTTGTCAATTGTCATATTTGGCTTTTATAAGGCTGTCAATTGTTTAAAATGTTTAATTGAATTACATGACAGCCCGATTAATTAATCAAATTTCTGAGAAAGGCCCCCAAACAAAGATAATTCATTTAAATAATGCAAAATAAATCAAATATTTATAAATAGAATACATAGGGCCTATAATAAATATAAAATAGGACTGAAATTCAGTTTGAAATAAATTGCATTATTGTGGTAGACGAGTAAAGCATTGATTTAACAATACAAAATGTGGGTTAATAACTAAAAATATTGTTTGGTTAATTTTCATATCATTGAACAAGCCAACAGTTGACAGCAATCTGTTTTGCATTGAGTATGTCAATGTGTCCATTTCTCACAGTAAGCGTAGGAGGAACACGGGGAAAAAAAAAAAAAAAAATATATATATATATATATATATATATATATATATATATATATATATCTGCAACAATCTGTGTCGATTTCTGCCGATAGTTCCAAAAAGTAACTATCGGCACCACTTAATCAGTAAAACCGATATATAGGTCGACCTCTAATATTAACAGGCAAAAATAACTAAAAATCGATTTAAGATGTTTAATTTTTAATATAAAACTGATGCTGGACTGTCTTTGATAAAAAGAAAAAATAATAAAAACAATTTTTTTTTTTTTTGAAGAAAGTAACTGTATGGAGTAATTTAGCAGAAATCGTTCCTTCAAAAGTGACTTCCAGTTCACTAATTATAGGGACAATTACCCTGGAGTAACTGAGGGTTAAATAGTTCACCCAAAATATTTTATTCTGTCATTATTTACTCATCTGCATAACATTCCAAACCAATATGCTGTTATTTTTTCTGTGAAACACTAAAGGAGCCTCTACTTTTTTTTCAAGAATCTTCACAAAGCTCTTTTCAATGAAACAACACAGCCTGACCACAATTGACCATGCTTATCAAATACAAAATGGACAAAAATAAATAAATAAACTAATATTAACAGTGGTGCAGAGTGATCCAGCAGATGGAATGATTTCAATCAACTCAATCAACGATTTGTAGAAGGAATACCAACTTTAATTTTTTAAAATTAAATAAATTAAATTAAATCAATATAAAGATAAATATTAAATTAAAGCTGCAAGCAACGATGAACGGGTTCTCACACCCTGGTGCACGTTGGGGCTGCTGTGCCAGGGAACGACATTCCATTTTTTAGCACTTTTTATGTTATAATGCATTTCATTCTTCAGGTCTTGTATTTGTATGTAATTTTGAGAGGACAGGAGAGTTAAGGAGGTAAAGGCTTTTTATTTCACCACAAATGTTATCAAACATACGGAAATAACATCAGAATAATGATACTGACATATAGCCTGACAGAATCTTATATCATAGCAGATATTTAAACAAAATGTGTTTTTCTCAGGCAGTTTAGTAGGCCTACTTCAGCTACGTCTGAGGTAAGACACTTATTGCTTCACAACAAATATGACTTTTATAACTATACATCAAATCATGACACTTGCTGTTGCTAGTAGGTGGCACTATGACTATAACTTAATATTGACATGTAGGTGTATTCATGCTGGGACTGTTATCAAACGTGTTAAGTTTGGGGCAGATTGGACATTGTATGTTTGAGTTACAACAACTTCCTGTTTCATGGCGAAACATCGAAAAATGCCAGGCCGCCAAGGACACGCCGTTCAAAGAAAACTCAAAAGCTTCGCAATTTAGCATTGCAAAGGCCTTTAGATTAGACTGACCGAATATGATGTTGATCTGATTTAATCTCTAGGAGGAGTTTGCTAAAGTACGAAGCCTGGAAATGGCAAAAACTGAGCAAAAATTTAAGAGAAAAATAAAAAAGGCTGACTTCTTGTTGGGTTTAGGATATGGCTCTAAGAGACTTTTTTGCACATGTTGACATGTTACATATGCCTACCAATTTTCTTACGTGTAGGTGAAACGTGGCGTGAGGGCTGCTTCGTTGAAATTTTGTAGGTGGCGCTATCGAGTCATTTTACAACACTTAATTCTAAACCTGTATCAGATGTAAATTTTTGCCACTTTTGAGGTATGTGCAAAGTTTCATGATCTTTCGAGCATGTTTAGGCCTCAAAAATACGATTTGTTTCACATCGAAATTTGTCAGGCCGCCACGGACACGCCCTTTAACAAAAACTCAAAAGCTTCGCAATTTAACATCACCAAGGCCTTTAGATTAAGACTGACTAAATATAATGTTGATCTGATTAAATCTCTGAGAGGAGTTTGTTAAAGTACAAGACCTGGAATTAGCTGTTGTCAGTAGGTGGCGCTATGACTATAACTGAATATTGGCATGTAGATGTATTCAGGCCGGGACTATTATCAAACATGTGAAGATTGGGGCAGAATGGACATTGTACGGATGTGTTACAACAACTTCCTGTTTCATGTCGAAACATCGAACTTTGTCAGACCGTCACGGCCATGCCATATTTAGGCTCTCAAAAATGTGATTCATTTGGGAAAAGAAATAATAAACGCTTAGAACAATAGGGTCCTCACACCATCGGTGCTCGGGCCCTAATAAATGTAACGAAACAGAAATAAAATGTTTATTATAAATGTTGAGTAAATAACTCTAAAGATATACCCAAGGACTGAGTCCTGGAACAAAACAAATAATACAGAGTATTGTCTCGTCTAAAGAACTAGGTAAATGAGAAAAGAGATAGATCTGAGGCCTCAGAGGTGGAGTCAGATGTGGAGAGCAAAGAGTTTAGTCTGCCACTCAAAGATTCGTTAGGATCTTTAATACCCTATGTGTCTATGCAAAAAGCACTTCCTTTCTAGGTGCAAGAGTTCTGCATTATGTTAGGGAATAACTCAGGGTGTCAGGTCAGGGTGCTCTGACCTATTGAGGTGTGAAAACTGTGGTAAAGTCTAAAATTACAAAACAGACCCCCTTGTATGTTTGCTCTAGCTACGGTTGAAGTCAGAAGTTTACATACACCTTAGCCAAATATATTTAAACTCAGTTTTTCACAATTCCTGACATTTAATCGTACAAAACATTCCCAGTTAGGATCACTACTTTATTTTAAGAATGTGAAATGTCAGAATAATAGTAGAGAGAATTATTTATTTCAGCTTTTATTTCTTTCATCACATTCCCAGTGGGTCAGAAGTTTACATACACTTTGTTAGTATTTGGTAGCATTGCCTTTAAATTGTTTAACTTGGGTAAAAATGTTTTGGGTAGCCTTACACAAGCTTCTCTCAATAAGTTGCTGGAATTTTGGCCCATTCCTCCAGACAGAACTGGTGTAACCGAGTCAGGTTTGTAGGTCTCCTTGAGCACACACGCTTTTTCAGTTCTGCCCACAAATTTTCTATCGAACTGAGGTCAGGGATTTGTGAGGGCCACTCCAATACCTTGACTTTGTTGTCCTTAAGCCATTTTGCCACAACTTTGGAGGGATGCCTGGGGTCACTGTCCATTTGGAAGACCCATTTGTGACTTCCTGGCTGATGTCTTGAGATGTTGCTTCAATATATCCAAATAAATTTCCTTCCTCATGATGCCATCTATTTTGTGAAGTGCACCAGTCCCTCCTGCAGCAAAGCACCTGTACAACATGATGTTGCCAACCCCATGCTTCACGGTTGGGATGGTGTTCTTCGGCTTGCACCCTTTTTCCTCAAAACATAACGATGGTCATTATGGACAAACAGTAACATTTTTGTTTCATTAGACCAAAGGACATTTCTCCAAAAATTAAGATCTTTGTCCCCATGTGAGCTTGCAAACTGTAGTCTGGCTTTTTTATGGCAGTTTTAGAGCACTGGCTTCTTCCTTGCTGTGCGGCCTTTCAGGTTATGTCGATATAGGACTCGTTTACTGTGGATATAGATACTTGTCTACCTGTTTCCTCCAGCATCTTCACAAGGTCCTTTGCTGTTGTTTTGGGATAGATTTGCACTTTTCGCACCAAACTACTTTCATCTCTAGGAGACAGAATGCATCTCCTTCTGGAGCGGTATGATGGCTGCGTGGTCCCATGGTGTTTATACTTGCGTACTATTGTTTGTACAGATGAACGTGGTACTTTCAGGCATTTAGAAATTGCTCCCAAGGATGAACCAGACTTGTTGAGGTACACAGTTTTTTTTCCTGAGGTCTTGGCTGATTTCTTTTGATTTCCCCATGATGTCAAGCAATACATCCACAGGTACACCTCCAATTCAGTACACCTCCTATCAGAAGCTAATTGGCTAAAGTCTTGACATCATTTTCTGGAATTTTCCAAGCTGCTTAAAGGCACATTTAACTTAGTGTATGTAAACTTCTGACCCACTGGAATTGTGATATAGTCAATTAAAAATGAAACAATCTGTCTAAACAACTATTGGAAAAATTACTCGTGTCATGCACAAAGTAGATGTCCTAAATGGCTTGCCAAAACTATAGTTTGCTAAAAAAAATGAGTTTTAATGACTTCAACCTAAGTGTACGCAAACTTCTGACTTCAACTGCAAGTATCGTAAATTACTGAGTTCAGCAAGATAAGCAAAGCATATAGACATCCTGTCTCTCTCAACTGCACAAAGTTTAACAATAAAGCATAAAAATAAAGCATAAAATAAAAAGCATTGATAATAAAGCCTAAAAACCAGACAATAAGGTCTATCTGACTCTGGAGGTCACAGAGTTCACACGAACTCTCATCCAAGATCATACAAGAGAATGTCTTAATATTCCAGCATACATTTTGAGTATAAATGAATACATGAATGTGGATATATGAATATGACTTCAGAGCTGATTATAATTGACTACAAGTATAATACTGCATAAGCAAAGTATAAAAAGAAAGAAAATCATCTGGCCACATGCAACAAACAGGAAATAATTAAAATTTCCATCTGTTCCTCACACAAAATTATCACAAGTTTTGGAATATAACGCACGAGTCGTTTGGACTACTTTTATGGTGTTTTTTTGGGGGGGGAGCTTGACAGCTGTGGTCACAGTGAACCATAATTTGTATGGCAAGAGCTAAATAAATATTCTTTTAAATTTCTCCTTTTATGTTCCAAAGAAAAACAACAGCATAGAGATTTGGAACGAGATGGGAGCCAGTAAATGACAGACTATTTATTTCTATTAAAGGGATAGTTCACCCAAAAATGAAAATTCTCCCATCATTCACTCACCCTCATGCCATCCCAGATGTTTATGACTTACTTTCTTCTGCTGAACACAAATGAAGATTTTTAGAAAATCTCCCCTCACTTTAGGTCCTTACAATGCAAGTGAATGGTGATCTGACCTTTGTAGCTCCAAAAATCACATAAAGGAAATATAGAAGTAATCCATACGACTCCAGTAGTTAAATACATATCTTAATTTACATTTACATGTATGCATTTGGCAGATGCTTTTATCCAAAGCGACTTACAGACCTACTTATTACAGGGACAATACCCCCAGAGCAACCTGGAGTTAAGTGCCTTGCTCAAGGACACAATGGTGGTGGCTGTGGGGATTGAACCAGCAACCTTCTGATTTCCAGTTATGTGCTTTAGCCCACTACGCCACCACCACTCCATTTTCAGAAGCGATATAATAGGTGTGGGTGAGAAACAGATCAAAATTTAAGTCCTTTTTTATTCTAGACCTCCACTTTCACTTTTACTTCTGAAAGTGAATGTGAAAGTGGAGATTTAGAATAAAAACTAACTATTTTTTTGAATGTCTTGACAGCTTACAGCAGGGCCCACATACATTAATATGATCTCAGCAGCCTTAAATGAACAACAAGGTCAAGTTTGTATTGATTTTTGTTGCCGTTACACCTTCACTCACCTCATTGGCTTCACTTTGCTGCTGTTCCTTCTTTCGTCTCCTCTTCTCTTTCTTCTTGTCGTTGTTTTGGTTGCTCTTCCCACTGGGAGATTTCCCAGAGCGGGGCTTCCCTGCTCCACGACCCGCCTTTGGCTTTCCTGCATCCGAATCACTGTCCGAATCAGAGTCGACCTGCAGCAGAGCGAATCGTGATGCTGTGGTGGGCACTGAGATCATCGCTGATGTCATACTGTACCTGCCAATGACACAGCCAACACATTAAGCACATTCTGGTTCACCCTCATCATTTACTCGCTCTCATTTTGTTCCAAACCCATATGACTTTTTCTCTTCAGTTAAACACAAAGATGTTAGGTAGAATGTTGGCTTCAGTCACCATTCACTTTCTTATTTTTTTCATAAAATGAAAATGAAAGTGAATGGTGAAATGACTCTTTAAAACACCTGATCCATCATTAATAGAAGCTCCATGTCCTAAAATGAGTGTGTCAGATTAGTAAGGTACCAAAAATGTGCAGTGTTGGAAGTCTAGGAGAGAGACTCGTTAATTTACACTTATTTTCAGTATTCATGCATGTACCGATATTGAATCAGTGCCATTAATAACTGAGGCACCTCTTGTAGTATAAGCACCTCTGTTAGTATAATGCACTCAAATAAACTATTAACATACAAAACACCTGTAATTTGCATTGACTGACTTGCAAAACGAATATTTTGGTATACTTGGGTTATGCACTTGACAAAGAGGTTTAGTAATTAATCGATTCGTTTGGATTAGATGTGGTGCTCGAGCTCGCTGAAGAACAGCGTTCAGACGATCAATTTGTTTAGCGACTACAAAATCGTTTTTTTGTTAATCTCTGGCGCCAATGATACCTAAAATGCTACCTAGGTAGGCAGCACTATGCTTGGAAATAGTGTTATAGCTAGTTCATGCTAGCCAACAGGGAAAGCCTGCTAGTTTTCACGAGTATGCCTTGTCTTACATAAAGTCCCTTGTCTAAAAGTGATGAAATTTCGGTGTGAGTAGCGGTTTAAATGAACTAAACAAACTTTTACCTGGTGAAGGCTGTTGGGATCCCTGTTTTGGTGCGAGTGCAAACTGCAACGACAGACAAAAGTACGGAAGCCTGTATGGACAGAAGTGTTTTGACGGCGTCATTGGTTGGCAGATGTTACTGTTGCTATGAGACATAACGAGTCTTCCTCCAGGGGGCGCTTTACGGCTCAGAAAAAAAATAAAAAAATAAAATCCTCCATTGAGCTGCATTCAAAAGTCTTATTGGAGACATTTTTACAACATTATGTATAACCTTTTAAATATATTATCAACAAGAATTTGTGCGTGATATATAAAAAAAGAAATCCGCCAGCGCAATCTCTATAAAATCGTTTTTAAAGATCGTCATCAAGTAATCACAAACGAGTCTGATTAGTCCATACCTCTCAGCGCGAACAAAAGTAACAGGTACCACGTGATATGCCATCTATGCGCTGTTTCAACAACAGTCTGGTCTGAATGTTTGACGCATGGATAATAATGCCATATAACAGAGGAACTTTAATAACAATTGAATTTTAAAAATACAAAGTGAAGAGTTAAAAATAGAACAATTATAATGAAGGCCCACCGTACCTAATCAACACCCGGCCGTTAATCTCCGCCCATTGGCATATTACCTGTTTCATGCTAATTTTCTTTCTACTTATTTTGTTTCTTTAAACAGTAGCGGTCAAACGCTTTTTTATAAGAAATGTACGAGCCCTATTGTGCAGTTTCAAAAGACACGGGGGAAAAAACTACTAATTTAAGCTATGGAACCTGAAAT
Source organism: Myxocyprinus asiaticus (assembly GCF_019703515.2). Taxonomy (NCBI): domain Eukaryota; kingdom Metazoa; phylum Chordata; class Actinopteri; order Cypriniformes; family Catostomidae; genus Myxocyprinus; species Myxocyprinus asiaticus. The sequence goes on along the minus strand of NC_059376.1, from coordinate 8,716,864 downwards.
GCGGAATGTATTTTTCCTTCTCCCATATACATTGTTTTTGAACGGTCCGGTATTTGTATATTAATCTCAATCTTTGTGATTTTATCCTGTATTTCCCTCGCAGAAACACATTCATACTCATATTCTTCTTTTTTTTTTTTTTTTTTTTTTTTTTTTCAAGTTTGAGACCTGTAATTCAAAAGGCAGGCTTTTCATAATTATGAGGAGCAGAAAAAAGATTATTTATAAGACTTATATGATTTATAACATTGAAAATTTTTTATTTTTTTTTTCTTGTTAACAAAGAATACATTTTATACCACCCAGTCTTTATAACTTTATTCAAAGGTATAAACAGCAAATAAACTTGGATAAAGGACATGGATCTATGATTCATGTTATCAATAGTAGATGCAGCGTGTGTGATGTATTGGAATGTGTGCCATTTCTTTGTGATGTTTTTTAGCGTACGGCCACAGATAAAAGTCAATAAGAGCTGAATTGATGTGACAGCTCTTCCCATCTCTCTCTTCCACAAGCTTCCACAGATGCTGTCTGATTCTCTCCACACACCAAATGGAGCAACCCCTGATCTCCACCTCTCGCCGCTCACCTGAGTTCAACAATTCACCTGTGAAAGGAAAAAAAAGTGCAGCATTTAATAATTACCATTACAAGAACAAAATTGAGAAGAATATCTTTCTGCACAAGACACGACACAACAAACCATTTTTCAATGCCTCCATGAGGGCATCAGAGTAGCGTAAAGCCCCAAGATAGACAAGGCCTTGTGGTACTCTGTAGTCGGCGAACATGGTCAGGTAGTCAAGATTAGGGATGTTCCCCTCCCTTCGGGCCTCCATGATGCCCCAGAAGTCTGCCACTAGGATTTGAGCTCTCTTGTAAAATGAAATCCGCTTACCCTACGATATCAACACATCAAATGCACATAAAAAAAGTGACTCTAGCCATGTATATTACATGAAAAAGACTTTTTAGAAGCATCGAGAATGCCTTGTTAAATGAGGAAAATAACTATAATTCTCTTTTGAATGCATTCCTAAAATGGATTCAAATGCTTTGAAATTGTACCATTTGTCACCAATTTTTTATTCTGTGATTTGAATCTTTTACCTCGTAGGTGGCTTCATCTCTGTATGATGGTATATTCTGCACAATATACTTCACCATCTTCTCTGCATCATTCTCACAATGACTCATGAATTTGCGGAAAGATCCGCCTTGCTCCATGAGCACTCGTCCGGCCTCTGTTAGCGCCTGGTGACGCTCTTTCAGCATGGGCATGGCTGTTGCGCTGTCTGAACGTAAGACATGCGCCAACTCGGCCTCACTGATCTGAGAGAAGTAGGCGGGGCTTGTGATGGGCACTCCTACAATAAAGAGTTTAATATTTGAATTTTGCTATGGCAAGCCGTATTGACATTTAATCGTGAGCAAGATGTGAATTACGCGTATAGATATCTATAAATAAATTTTCACTAGATAAAATGCTAATTCTTGATATCATCAATGAAATTAGTACTTGTGTAGATTTTTTTAAATATCAATAATTACGTTCGCACTAGTAAAAACATTCACTCTTGAACTAAAAATTACATAATTACTTGTGGATATACCCATTCTTGATATCAAAAATGTAATTTCAACAAGTAAAATATCTGTAACTGCATTTTAACTAGTAGAATTTCACAACTGTATGTCATTCACTCCTGTTCAAATCAAAATTGCAGATATCTATAATTAATTTCTTACTAGAAATTCCAAATACCCATATTAGTTGTTTACTTCTTTATAGTAAAAATAATATTTTTATTTTTAATATTTAATTAATTAATATTTTTTATATCAATACATTCTTACTAATGCAAATATCTATTCATGATATCAACAACTGAATTGAAACTAATAAAAATGCTTATTTGTTATATCTGGAATTTGGTTTTCACTAGTGGCAATGTTAATTTCCGATATATTTATTGTTGATATCAGAAATGGATATCTGTACTAACAATGTAATAATTTATATTAAAATGGTCATTTTTACTAGCAAGAAGTACATAGCTGATATTTGAAATTGGAATTTCAACTAGTAATAAATGTATTAAAGATATCTGCAGTTGTGTTTTAAAGAGGAGTGAATGACAGATAATTGTGAAATTTTACTAGTGAAAATGCAGTTACAGATATCAATAATTAATTGTTTTTTACTAGCTGAAATTACCATAAAAACGAGAAGAAAAAAATTCTAGTGCAAATATATTTACTAATATAAAAAATGAACATTTTCACTAGTAAAATTTCCATTGCGGTTCTCAAGAATTAGCGTTCTGACTAGCAAAAATGTAATTACAGATTTGTATAATCATTGGAGGCACCAGAAAACCCTGAAAACAAAGAGTAATATATACTGACGTGCTCGAGGAATTTGCAAACTTTCAGTTACGAGCTAGGACATTTGTGATTTTTGCACAATGCAATAAACCTTGCAAACTTTGGCAAATCTAGCAACTATTTTTTTCCTAATAAGTACCTATTTTAGCCTATTTACAGCCTGCTATCTTCTAAACTAACTTAAAGCATCCAACGAATCAAGGACAGTGCCCGCCCATGTTTTTGGCCGTTTGGGTTGTGTATTTTTCCCATAGGCTTTTCATAAAATCATTTGTGAAAGAGTTCTTAGCCTTGAATCAAACCAACCAGCTCGGAGGTGAATCACAACGTTACAAACTCTGTTTTGGAGCAAAAAAATATTTGAAAATCGGACAAAAAGACAAAGGTACAAGACTGTGTACTTAACGTCTTTCATGAAGACACAAACTACAATCTCATGAAGCACTGCTAATGACATAATCGAATAAAAAAGAATGGAAATATATAAAACTACTGATAGAACCTATACGAAGGTTGAAATATTCCAATATATACAAATATACAATTAGTTTGAGGCTGTAGAGAGTTAGATTCGATTGCATAATTCACAGTGCATCCTGGAAGTGGGCGGTCACTGCTGGACTTGTTTGGCATGCTTTGTTCTCTGATTGGTGGCTCTTTCTCTGCTGGACCACAGGTAGTGTAGTTGTTCACCAGGAATTCCGCTATTAAACACGATTTTTAAACAATGAAGATGAAATAACGCAGACTGATGGCTTCAACATTGGCATATACCCTCAATGAACAACCTCTGAGCTCAATACTTCTATGGGGGAAAAAAATGAAATGTTTTACTTCCAGTACCAGACAGCTGAAAGTAAGCAATTTCTGATCTTCAAGCGTATCTGAAGCCGAGACAAAAGTTAGTAGGACCTACTAGTTTTAGTTTCAGTGATATTTAAATATTTACTATATAAATGACACCTCACAGATGTAACATTTAAACTTTTGTTATAAAGTGTATAATATTCCAATACTTCATCAAAGGATGGCCCCATACGTATCCACAGAGGTCTAGGCTAAGCCCCAAATTTCCATTGACCCTAGAACCGCCCCTGTTTAGAATTCACATCTTGCACATGACTAATAGTGGAAAGGGCTTGTAATATTTATCAGGGGTTAAAAAGTTTGTGTTCACATTGAAAATCTGGGATTCAAAATTGAAAGACAGATGTAAACATAAATTCACATGTGTGTAGTCACCTTCATCCATAGCTCTGGTGACAGCTGCACAGAGAGACATGTACCCTCGATAGGTGCTTCCCCTGCATGTGACCTCACACTGTTCTTCCTCTCTGTCCGGCCAGAAGGAAAAGTTCATGGTGTCTGTCACAAACACCCAATTGATGGCCTCGTCTGAGTCCGGTGGAGGAGCCAGTGGATTCATTGTCTTCCAGCCGCTGGCTGTGAACTCTTCACTGTGGCGGAGCTCATAGATCATCTGTGCCACGCGTTTAACACCCTCCTCATCCACGAAGACATCACAACTGCACTCTGCCACGAACTGACCGGACTCTCGAGGGGACAGCGGCTCCCCCATTGCTCACTGCTTGGGAAGAAATATTGCACTATTATTGCTATGATCAGAATGGAATACTAGCATACTACTTAACAAGAAGTGTTTCAAACAGTAGTGTGCATTGTTAGATCATCTGTATTCCATGCATACTAAAAATGTGCATAGAGTGCACAGTATGTATACTGCAGAAACAGTACTTCTAGTATGGTAGCATGATTTTCCAAACACATCCTAAATTATTTACATATTATTCATAAATCTATATCTTAACTATTTTTTTAAGGCCATTTTTTCCAATGAATTAAATACTTTGAGTCGCCTTTTCTTGAAATTTGCATTTTGTGTCATACCACCAAGATTAGTTTTGCAAAATTTCACTTACTGAAAAGTCACTTAACAGATATTGTCAAGCATTTCCATGATAGCTACAGAAGCAGTCGATGCTCAGCAAAATGAGGAGACTATTACAGGAAGCTAGTTACACTACGTCCAGAGATCGTATATACTAACTCCAAGTTTTTAAAAGGAGAGTTCGCACCGGTCAACTAGCGTGTTACGACAGTGAGTCACCGTTTGCGGATACCATAAAAATGAATGGGGAGAGCCGTAACCCGAGTCCTATCTGTCGCAAAATTGTCCGCGTCTTCACTTATAAAATAGCTATTTTTTTAGTAGTAAACTCCACACATAGTTTATTCCAAATCAGAATCAGAATGAGCTTTATTCTTAAGTATGCTTACACATACAAGGAAATGGATTGTTTACTGTACAACATGTTGAAGATTAGCGGATATGAGGTAAATTTCTTAAATGATGCGCTGTTTCCTCATAAAAGCAATTTATTTAACACACTGGAGCATCTCCTCAATAGAATTTCATTAAAAAATAATAATAAATAAATAAATAAAATCAAACGGCCTCTGATCTCCTCGCTACCACTGCGTTATGCATTGTTTTGCTAACCTTGTAGACTCATTGGTAGACGGGCTCTGCTACGGCTGTGTAAAATTATAATCCTCAAGAGAGCGCTTGACGGCTCACAGAGACGAATTCTCAATTAACCTCAGTGAAATCTCAGAATGTTTTTGTCTTATTAGATACATGTGTACACTAGAAAGTATAATTGTTTAGATCAATTTATTTTAAATATGCGCATCTGAAATACTAATGGAAATCTGCCCCTTAAACGCCACAAAATGATGAAACTCCATCATTCATAACCGACAGTGATTGGTCCATTCTGCCACAGCTTTGAAAAGTAACATGTAACACGTGACAACGCCAATCTGACCATTCAGTTTGAATAATTCACTTGAGAACTTTTAATAGTTATTACATTTAAAATACACTGTGGATAGCCAAGTTAAAATGGTAAAATGATTATTTAGACGCATGTTACTTCACCAATTACAGACAACGTCCGTCCCGCAGAGCTTCCGCGTGCGTTTGTCTATTTCTGATTTGTGTAACAAGCTGCAATATGATCAGTAACTAAAAGGGTATTGATGCTTTCAGAAAAGTTGGAAGATGGCTGCAAAGCATTCTTTGCATGATTCCACCTCCCCTGTGTCAGTTAATAGCATCCCTAAACTTTCCTTCTGAAGTTATCACACACCGAGAGTGGTGTCATCAGAATTTCTGTCGATCAAAGTGCAAAAATGTGGACCTTTGCAGTATTTTGCATCGTGTGCATCAATGTGCCAGGAAAACAGTGTTTTCAGAATTGCAGATGTACAGAGATACGAAATATTTTTCATTTAATCCTCTTGGATCATTATAACGCCAAATGTAAGAGCATTGTGCATGAAGAAGTTAACTGAAACGGCCAAGTGGTCAAATATTTGAGGTGAATGAACAGCCCTGAACATAGAGACGATCGATTACATATGAGGCGAGATGTGCCACATATTAACAACAGTTGACTAAAATAAGTTCTTTTCATAAAAGCTCTAGTGTGTTCAATATATTCACGGAAAAGAATATGAACGTACTACCTGAGCCGATCTGAGGCGGTTTCACTTTATCTGTACTGCAACACTCCCTCTGTCGGATGTTAGTAATCATGACATTTACTCCGCATTCCAGTAGCGGTATTAACATTTTGTGGTATGGCATTTTACGTTTTGGTGTCTCTGGCAAATGCCCGTGGGTTTTGTGGCACATCCGGTTGTGAGTGGCATGTGCCACTGGAAGTTGTGGCACTGACATATGCCGCTGCGTTTTGATACAATCGATAATCCATTTTGGAACGCGTTAGTCTAAAGAAACACTTGAGGAGGAGTCGGCAGCACATAAACAAAACTTTATTGTGCTGTAAAAAACAAAATTACCAATACATGCAGTACAGTGTTTGTACTGACTTGGTAGAACATGAAAGGCAAGTGGCTACTGTCAGTGTTGTTTTAACTAATCGGATTAGTAGCTAAATAAAGAAGTATCGCTGGATAATAGTGCACCCTTGATGCTCCCAGAAATTATTTATTATTCTTTTTCTTTTTTCTTTCTTTTTTTCTCTCCCCTTTTTCTCCCCAATTTGTCATGCCCAATTCCCAATGCACTCTAGGTCCTCGTGGTGGCATAGTGACTCGCCTCAATCCAGGTGGGCGGAGGACAAATCTCAGTTGCCTCTGCATCTGAGACCATCAATCCACACATCTTATCACATGGCTTGTTGAGCGTGTTACCGCAGAGACATAGGATGTGGAGGCTTCATGCTATTCTCCGGGGCATCCACGCACAACTCACCACACTCCCCACCAAGAACGAGAACGACATTATAGTGACCAGGAGGAGGTTACCCCATGTGACTCTACCCTCCCTAGCAACCAGGCCAATTTGGTTGCTTAGGAGACCTGGCTGGAGTCACTCAGCACACCCTGGATTTGAACTTGTGACTCCAGGGGTGGTAGTCAGCATCTTTATTCACTGAGCTATTATTTATTATTCTTAATACCATTTCAAAGCTTGTCATACTCCCAGCATTTATTTCCACGTGGAGAAAATGAATCATTCAAAAATATCCCCACTTCTACCACCCCTGGAGTCGCGAGTTCGAATCCAGGGCATGCTGAGTGACTCTAGCCAGGTCTCCTTAGCAACTAAATTGGCCCGGTTGCTAGGGAGGGTACAGTCATGTTGGGTTAACTTGGTTGCTATAATGTGGTTCGCTCTCGGTGGGGCTCGTGGTGAGTTGAGTGTGGATGCCGTGGAGAGTAGCGTGAAGCCTCCACATGTGCTACGTCTCCGCAGTAACGCGCTCAACAAGCCATGTGATAAGATGTGCGGATTGACGGTCTCTGACGCGGAGGCAACTGAGATTCGTCCTCCACCAACCGGATTGAGGCGAGTCACTACGCCACCACGAGGACTTAGAGTGCATTGGGAATTGGGCATGACAAATTGGGGAGAAAAGGGGAGAAAAAAATATATATATATCCCATCATATCAGATTTGATAGTGTATTGCTAAACATTTTTTATGGTTGTAAATTTAAAGTTACATCTTTTATTGGAGTATTTCGTGGTAATACCTAATTCATTCTTTATTCTTTAAATTACATTAAACCTGAAGGCACTAAGAATTCTTGCCTTGACGTGTCAGTCAGCATGATAGCCCTGAGCCTGGCTGGGGATCACTTCATTCTGTGGTAAGTGTAAAATATTGTGGTATTACAATTGGTGTTGAAATGTCATATGTTCATATGTTGTTTTTGTTTTATGTCCAAGAATCAAAAATTATGATTTGTTGGGCTTTGAGAAAGACATACTTGAGTGGTTCATGGATTTTTTTAGTTATATTGCATGTCTATTGCGCATCCTATTGCATGTTCATGTAAAAGCATGTGAATGTTAATAAACTTTAACTAATCATTTAATGTGTATCATTTTTACATGCATTCTGTTTCTAGATAGTGGGCCAAGAATAGGACTTGTTCATTATAAACCACTCTAAGGTTTTAAGGTAATTCACTTTTAACTCTTTTTTTCTTCTTCTACTGTGTCCAAGTGATGCAAGGATGTAGTGGGTACAGTGTGATGTATATTTGGGTTGGCTGCACACTGATTCTGCAACCCTACACTTCTGATGGGTAAGGTTAAGTGTAAAGCATTGGTTTAGATCATGGTCTAGCTCAGAAATCTTAAAATATGCCACTATCCTGCCAAAGTTCTTAATGGATTTTAACTAGACAAAACAAAAATGCATGCAAAGAATGCAGTATTGACCAAAATGTATTTACATTAAACTCTCTTCTAGTCACTAGCTGAGCTTTAAAGAAGGACTAATGAAACTTTCATACTGTATGGATCCAGAAACGGATTATGCCACTAACAAATTCCCCTAAATTCCACCACTAAATTCAGCGGCATGTGCAAATCTGTTGTTAATCTGTTCTTTCAGTTTTTGACTGTAGAGGCCATTAAAATGTGTGGCACATCCGGTAGTGACTGGCACATGCCACTGTATTTTGAGGTACTTGGGTGACACTTGTGGAGCTGGCAGCTTATACAGGCTATTTTATTAGAGAAAAAAAGCTAAGTGGCTTGTTTGAGATCACGCATGTGTGATGCTCCTAGAGGTACATTCTAATGGTTTATGGAATTAATGTCTGAGACCAAACATGCTTCATATACTGTACTGTATGGCTCTACAAACTGAAAGAAGATACAGCTCCATTATTTGTATAATTAATAACTTAATGGTTTCAACATGAAATAATTCAACTTAATTAATTTTAAAACATTCACAGTCTCTTCACATTCACTGCTTTTGAAAGTGTATAAGAAGGATAGGATGTGAAAGGTTATAATTGTTTTAATATGTATACAATGAAATGCCAACTTACAATATATATTTCTTTGAGTTATGTTTGTTTTTACATAGATTTTATCTAAGAACATGCTTTGATCTATGAGACCCAGAAAGTGGCCTTCCTCACACCACCAGCTGTCATGTCAACTTTCAAGTCTTCTTCAAGACGCAGGTTTGTCCAGTAGTGTTCAAAATATCAGTGATGGTGCCATGTGCATTGATGTTTTATATTTTATTTAAATTTTTTTACGAGTTGAACTATTTTTAATTTATCTGTATTTTCCAGGGCACCACTGTGAGACCTCTGCTGACATGGACATGATGGCATTTTGTTTTCCTCTTATAGAGAACACTTTATTTGATGTTGTGTTCTTGGCTTAAACACTGCTCGCAGTTAGGGAGAGGTGAAAGTTACAGCTCTATATTTGGAAAGGCACTAATGTCATCCTGCAACAATGTTCACAAGTCTACCTTGTATGTACATTGCATGTTTCTGCAACAGTATGCATAAAACTGTGTATTTAAGCACTCATTCTCTCTCTTAAGCATTTGACAAAGACCTACTCATAACATCTGTGTGTGTGTGTGTGAACAGTTAAAGGCACAGATAACATCTCTGTGTGTGAACTTGAAGACACATAATCTCTCTTTGTGTGATCTGATGAAGATAAACACATGTGACCCAAACTTCATCTCCCACTTTCGTCTCTTCTCCTTGACATCTACACTTGTGATTTCAACTGTAGCTGCTTTACATATGTAATTCCAGACAAAGGTGCCACTGTATAATCTTGCCATATTCCACATTGCTAGTCTTCAAATGATCTATGCCTAACCTGATTGTAAATTCTTGGTGGCAATTGGCAAATACCCCTTTTCTCTCTCTAAATTTTACAGGTGTAGCCACCACTCTACATAGGTGATCACAGTGACTATTTAAAAAAAGAAAACGGCTATGGAAAGTTATAAAAGACAAACGGGTTGTTTGATGACAGAATGACTTTATTACAAGAAAACAAAATACATTTCATGCATAACGTGTATTACAACGGAACACGAGACAGACCTAAACTAGTGTAAATCAATCATTTTTGGCTTTGTGCGGTTAGCCTGCTAAAAGCTAATGTCAGGAAGCAACGTGATTTATACAGTATGTCCGCGTGCCATCACTACCATTAAATAAACCGGCGCGTATCGTTGACAACGTTTACAATATGCCTTAAAATACAGTGTCGTGTGTCAGTCGTCCAGACGTGACAAATTTCAGTGGCACATGCCTGTAACGATCGGAAATGCCACAAAATTCAGAGGAACCTGCCACTAAAAACCGGATGTGCCACAACTTCCAATGGCATTTGCCAGAGCACCAACACGTAAGATGCCATACCACAAAGTGTTAATACCCCTTCTCCCGCAATGGAACACAAACAGCCTGCACACTACACAATATAGATAGGGAATATTCTGCCTACTTTTATATAAACAATGCAATGATAATTTGTCTTGTTAAAGAAATATTCCAAATATTCCATATTCACACAAAAATTAATTTCGACTCGTCCCTCTTTTTCTTAAAAAAACGTGCCCTCAACATTGTGAGGCACTTACAATGGAAGTGAATGTGGCCAATTTTTGAATGTTAAAATACTCACTTTTTCAAAAATGTAGCCACAAGACATAAACAATGTATGTACACATGATTTTAGTGTGAAATAATAACATTTTCTGTGTAAAGATATAGCAAATCTTACAACTTCGTTGCCACGACGATGTCAACAAACCCTAAAACAACTGTAAAAACGACGATTTAAACAACTTTACAGCTCAAATACACACATTTTAACAGAATTAATGTGCTTTTACAAAATTATAAGCTTCACATTTGTTTAAACCCTCCATAAATTGGTCCCATTCACTTCCATTGTAAGTGCTTCACTGTAACCTCGATTACCCATCTGCTTTGCAGAATCAAGTGAAGCTTAAAGACAATTATAGACCATCACACTGGAAAAATGGCATGTCCTTTATTTCAGACAAATGACAAACTCTACAAATGTGTCTGGTTGAAGAACGTTAGAGACAGTTTGCGTAAAAAAAATTAAGAAAAATAAAACAAGGGGGAGTGAGAATTATTGTCCTGCTCCGATGCAAACACAGTCTAAAAACAACTTCAAATTCACATTTTCTCTCTCTCTCTCTCTTTTTAAAAATCAGACTATTTGTGGGCATTCATTTGGATGGCAGACCTACAAAAATTCCAGAGGTAGAGCAAATTCCTTAAATCACTAGATTTTAAAAACAGCGACAGACAGGAGAAAAGATGTACAAAAAAGTACTTCAAGGCTTCAGTACCTGGTGAAAATCTTCTCTGTATTTCTGAGGGAAAACCAGCACACACATGGAAGAGACTCAAGGATATATCCTTTTGTCCATAGTTATCATTTTCCACTGGATATTTACATGTCATTCCCTACTTTACTCAATTCTGTTTTCAAACTCTCTAGAAAACAAGAAAATTTGCACTATAGAATGAATTTCAAACTCCTGCATGTACATGTGTAAATTTTGGAGTGAGCTTTTTAAATGATGGAAAATACATTTCATTACTCACAAAACAATCATCCTAACAAAAAAGAAAACTCTAAAATCAAATCAAAACAAACATCCAGTTGAAAAGCAGATGCAAGGAGTTTCTGTGAAGTACATGAAAGTTGACCCATATAAAATTAAGATTCATATATATAAAGGAAGAAAAAAAAAACCAACCCCACAAAATCCACAATCGAAAACAAACAGAGGGCTCGGGCTTGTATTCTATGAGGGATTCTAGGTGACAGGCGAGGATTTGTAATGTGTCAAGCTATCATATGGTGGTGAGGACTCAAGCTGCAATTGGATGGATATCCTGAGAAAGGTGGCTGGTTAGCTCTGGCGGCCCAAGAGGTGTAGAGCACTGAAGTAAAGACAAAGTGGGAGAGAAGACAAGTCATTATGCTGCAGTACTAGCAACTTTGAGATTTAACAGCATGAACTCAAGGGCCTATTTACGCATCTTGATCAGATTTCAAATTTCATTCACACGTGGCCCCTTAAACGCGTCTGCAAAATATAAATCCTGACCTGCACTATATGAAAGTATGATGGAGATCAAAACGGGAAGCAGATGAAATTGCTTCAACAACTGCGGTAGAAAAGCCGTTATGTGCCAAATTGTTTCATTGGGAATCAGTAAGAACACAGTGGCCAAGTGGAAGTACCCCTCATGTTTGAGTAGACAGCGAGTTTGTATCATACCTGTTCTGTAACAGGTACTGAGCATTCTGGATCTGGTCTTGGGTTCCTGTGATGGTGATGATGCGGTCTTCAGAACCCTGCAGGGGCTCATCAATTTTGATTGACGCTCCAGACTCTTGACGAATTTGCTTGATCCTCTGACCCCCTTTACCAATGATGGATCCTGCCAGCTGAGAATCACAGCAGGGCGAGTTCAACGAATGTGATTTAGAAGTAGGGACTTGGCATTAGGAGAGGATCACATGCCCTGTATGTATGGATCACTGTACTCACATCTTTGGGGATTGTCACTTGTGTGGTGATAACAGGGCCTCCCAAATCGCTACAGTTACCCCTTCCACCTGAGCATCAGTGAAACACAAGAGAAAGTGAAGTGAAATCGATGATCATTTGAGATTCAGAGGGTGAACTTTCTTATGCCTTGATTACAGGCTGGGACACTTACCAGACTGATAGGAATCCCAAGATGAATTATTGTCTGTTTTGGGGAAAATAAATTACAGTACCAGTACCACTACTCTTAAAGAGAGCAGCTAAAAGCTCTCCTTTAAACCTCACAAATGAAATGGGGAAAGACAAAGATTTAAAAAAATAAAAACGTACCATATCCATCATTCTGAAACACAAGAGAAAACAGACCATAAGTACGACATTTAAAATAACACAATGTTTTCAGACAACTTACACAGAACAAACATCATACAAGGAGTCCTTAGCTATTCAGTCAATCCAGAGACTACTTAGCTCTGCTAAGTGAATGGGTTACTTCTATTAAAATTAATAGGGAGAAATTGGAATGCCCAATGGATGTAGAAGAGGAAGTCCCTCCCTACATGTAAAAGAGCCAATCACTTTTTAGATACAGACATTGCCTGTCAATCAACTTGAGGATGCGCATGCGCATTAGCTATACGATATTTTTTTTGCATAATCTCAGCTAAAGCAGCACAATTTATGACAATGTTGTCAGATTTTACTGCTGATTTGAAATATGTTCTTTGATCGTAACCTTGACCATCCATTTTGGAGATTTCTGTCTTTCCCCATTCAAGTAGATAGGAGCTGCACTTATATGCTGCTTGAAAAATTGCTGCCCAGCCTGCCCGACACCATTCCAAAGTTGGCCGCCGAGTGGACTGACTAGCTAAAAAGACTTTAGTCAGTCCCTCGGTTTCCATGGCAACTAGCAAGTCAAAAGTGTGTTGCCAGGTAACGGAAAACAGCCTTCGATGCTATTGTTACGGAAACCACCTTTCCTTAAGTGACTGTTTCCAACAGACTCATAAAACCTTGATTCCAAAAATGTAACTTATAATGCAAGCAAACTGCCAGCAGGACAAGTGTAACACTGCGTACTAACCATGTCGCCTCCATAACGATCACTGCGTCCTCTCCTTTCTCCACTGGAAAAAAGTAAAGGCAAACAATTACTGCAATGCAATTATGACATGCAACGATTAACTGCCAATAATAAATTCTAATGTAACATAACTGCTGCTAAATGCCATTCCTTTTCACAGTACTTTTTATGAGGAGAGAAAATATAGTTATATATAAATGTTTAAAAGGTACAAATAAATATGAAGAGAACTGCACCCATGTAAAGAAACAGTGTCATTAAAAAGGCATAACATTTTATATGTTGTCCATCTATTAGAAATTATGCAAACACAAAAGCAGCAATAACTTTGAACCTTTTGAAGAGAAACAAATGATAAACCCCAAAACTACATGGGTCCAGATGAAGAACTTACTGTCGTCTCTCTTCCATTTGGCCACGCTGGGAGCTGTAGGAGTATTGGTCATCCCTATAAACAGACATATATTGCCATCCAACATTAAGACAATTAAATACTTAATATCAATTAACATGAATGGTGAAAATGAATCGCATTTACCAGGCCATTTCTATGTGGTTACTTAAGTCTTCTGGGTGGTTGCTATTGTACTATTCGAACCCTGGTTCAGGGATGCAAAGGTATGAGAGGCAAAAAAGGTAAGAATCACTGATCCACAACATTTCTTTTATAGTGATATCTTTGTAAAGAATAAGCTAAAAGCACCAATTCCAGCCATTTTAATGATTTAAGTATAGCAAATTAACTGCAAACTTGAGCAGAATTAGCTGCAAAAATAAAGGGTATTTTGGTGTGGCTTGCTTCTATTTCAAAAATTTGTTCAGTTTTATTAACTGATTACTTCAGTAACCCATTCTGGAGATGTCACTATGTGGCGAAAAATGAGCATCTTCAGTGCTGAGCGAGTCATTGAATCATTGAGTCATTCATGACCAAAATCTACCAAGAGACTTTATAGTGTTTAACATTATAAGAACAAAGCAGATCTATAATTGTCCTTCAGTTTGTGAACTGCTGAGCATGACTTTTCATCCAAAAAGACAACGATAATAGTCTAATAATAATGAGTTAAGTGTCCTTACCTTCTAAATAAATAAATCTACTGTCTTCAGTAGAATGTTTAAGCATTATAAGAAAAAAAAAAAAAAGTATTTAAACTTCTGAGAATGTCTTTTCTGAGAAAGACATTACGATAATAGCCTAATGATAATAATAATCAAGAATTTCGATGATGTTCTTTCATCATTGTAAAGCAGCTTCCACCTGACTTACGTCGAGTTGTCAACACTGCTCAATGGCAGCGTAAAACGGTGCTTTGCCCTCTGCATGACAAGCGTTGCAAAAAGCGTCACGAAAGGGTGATTTTACGAGTTTGCAAAGCAAGAAAGCAGGAGATGCGCAGAAAACAAAGAAAATATGTAGGCCTATTTGGAAGATAAAAAAAAATGGCAATTGCTTTGATTGCAGAAAGTAAAAAGTATGCCTTATATCGTTAAGGTCTTAGCGTTTTCTTGGTGAATGTAATTACTGTAGTTCAATAACTGGGATCTCTGGATTCTTGGAAACAACAAGGTAATATTTAATTTAAAGAAATTGAGACATTCAATATCTCTTCATACTTTTGGATAGTTTTTAAATCGTTCTTGTTGCTTTGTATTCTCAAAGACTTTGTGAGAAAAAAACGTGTGAGAAAAACACTTTGGTGTGAAGTTGGGGCCGAGATTGCGCTGACGCGTCACTACATAGACTTCAATGTATTCGTCAGCGCTTACACGAGTCATGTGAAAGCCCCTCAGCGTGTATACACGTCAGTCATTTTTACACATTACTAGCTCTTCCACCACTTTCTCTCCTTGATGAACAATTTAGACTTACATACCGATGCCAAAGTGAACGAACAACATGCCCTCTCATTCAGTCGGTCAGTACATGTACCAATTCATTCAGTTTGTTTATGAATGAGAGATTTCACGAGTGCCGCTTCTTCAGAGCCCTTCACGCTTCATTCCTGTCAGACGCAGAATCACTGTGCGCGCGCTGCTTTATCAAAGCACGCGATCGGTCGTAGCTGTAATCAAGCGATCTACCTCAGTAGGACTGCTGTTGCCAAGCACGCAACTGGCCACTGCTGTAATGAATCACGCGGGAGTCCTAAACTCTTCAGATGAATTACAAAAGTGATGAATTTCAAAACGGTGAATTTCGCCAAAACGTGAGGAGTTTGCATCCCTGCTAGTTAATGTACCTCCTTTTTAAAGGGATAGTAGATGAAAATGTGGCTCACCCTCTCCTATGATGGGAAGGTCCTCCCATGTTACGTGGGGGGCGGCCCCCTCCTCTCCCTCCTCTTTGATGTGGAGGGGGGCCCCTGCGTGGACTCATGTCATCATAGTCCCTCCTGTTCGGTGGCATATGGTGGCCACCGCGACCTCCGCTGGGGGGCATACGGTCAAAGCCACCTCCACGCCCCCTCGAGGTGAAGCCTCCCATTGGCCGACGCCCCCGCTCTTCATACATCGTGCTGAAGCCACCGTAGTCATACGTCTCATCGTAGAAGTTGGGGTCGTACTGCTGAGCACGACCTTTAATGGGAGCCTGGAGAGAGAAAGAAAGTAAAGTATTTCAGTATAGCGTACTACTCTTACTATTTCTGCTGTATATAGTAAGGGTGAGAGAAAAACAAATTGCTTCTCAGATGCATTGCGGTTCTTTCTCGAACGGTTCTGGAAAATTCAGAATCGTTTCGGAGTTCAAATTAAACCACGGCAGCGCAGTGGCTCTAATGTGCGAGCAAGAGACAGAGTGAGATGTTCAAAAGAAATGGTCAGACGCATATCCTAAAGCCAAGCACACACTACAGATCTGATCGCAGACTGAATGCATAAACCACACGAACATTATCCCCGACTGAAACTATGATTCTGAAATTAATTCACAAACTCACGCACATAGCAAAGGGAGAGTTAATTTGTGACTACATGTCAACAAACAACATTTAAGATGGGCTCTCGCCTGTTATTGCACTGATTTGCACAAAAAGAGAAAAAACAGCTGAAAATAATGATGAGATAACGGTTCGGGAGGCGTGGGTGCTGTTTTTATTTTCTAATAATTTTCATCTCCTGCTTCCCAATGCCTTTCTCTCCTCTTGCACTCTCTATTTCTTTGGCCCCTTCAGGAACACGATTCAGTGACAGTTGCGACAGTCAAGCACTTAAGTTGGAGTCCGATGACCTGACGGAATACTTCCCAAATATCAACTTTGTGTGTTAAGACATCTGACTTGGATGATTCGGTGACAGTTTAGAAAAGCAGTGTTTCCCATTAATTACATAGACTGTGGCGGCCTAATTTGTCCCACCACAGTTTCATAATGAACCGAAAATATTTTTACACTTCTCATAATAACATAAAATATCTCTAATGTTGTGTTTTGCGCTGTTGCTTCGGCATCTCTCACTCCCAATCATTCAGATGTCCACCCACCACAGTCTCACAAAATCCTGTGGGGACACACTGGAAAGTGCTTCACTGAGTCCACTGACATGACGGAATGTATCCCCATTTTCGTCTGCATGCAAGATCGCGTGTCTGCCTGAAACTATCTGTTAAGAGGACGGGGAACCGCCTGCAGCTACAGGTAGTCCAGGCAAAGGTAAATAGCCTATGTTCAGACACTTATGTTAACTTTTAACTATGTTACAGCAAGTATGCCTACAGTTGCAATCAAAATTATTCAACCCCGCCAAGACAGTAAGGAAGAGTAATACATTCAAAGTCATAGTGTGAATATATAACCTAATATTTCTAAATAGCAGGATTTTTTAAAAATACAACCATGTCATAATTATTCAACCCCTATTGCATGTAGCCGTTTCTTAAATATGCAAGGCTCCACAAGTAATTGTTTTAAAACTAAATTAAGTCATCAATCTGCAATGGCACTTATTTAAGTTTTAAAATTTAAGTTTAGCTTTGTAAGCAAAAATGTATTTCTATACAAAAAAATGGAATTAAAAATAAGCTGTCTCAAAAGCTAATAGAGGAGATTATTTCATTACACAAGAAAGGTCGTGGCTAAAAGTACATTTCCAAGGTACAAAGTTGGCAGCACCATTCAAACATTTTTTAAATATGGTACAACAGCAACCTTCTTGGGGTGTGGAAGAAAGCAAAACTTCACCAAGGGACATGCTGACTTGAATATTCAAGAAGTAATTAGGAAAGACCTGTGGAGTCCTGAAAGAAGGTTTTATAGACGTATGACACTAAACTGAAAATATGTTTTAGACCCATGTGTCAGCAGTATGTCTGGAGTAAGATGACAAGGTGATGACAAGAATGACACCATCCCCACAGTCAAGCATGGAGGTGGGTCAGTCCTGTTATGGGGGTGTTTTGCAGCTGCAGGAAACGGCTATCCTGACTATGTGACTGACACCATGGATTTTTCCAGGTATCAGGCCATTTTGGCATGAAAAATGTGATGCCTTCAGTGTGTAAATTGAAGCTTGGTGATCACTGGACTTTCCAGCAAGACAATAACACCAAGGATACATCCAAGTTGTCCAAAATCTGGTTCAGGGATAGGTCGTGGAATGTCCCTAAATGGCCCTTTCAGTCCATCATTAAAATCCCATTGCAAACCTTTGTTGGGATTTCAAGGAAGCAGCGGCAGCACAGAAACCAAAGAATGTCAATGAGCTGGAAGCTTTTGCTCATGAGAAATGTGTAAAAATTCTAAACAGAGAGGTGTCCGAAGTCTGAGAACACTTACCTGAAACATTTATTTGCTGTTAAGGATAAAGGATGCTCCACAAATGACTGACTTTGGGGGTTGAATATTTCTGACATGACATTTGTGGAGAGAATGTTATTTTCTATTTTAAAATGTGGGTAAATGGAACTCTTTGTTCTCAAAATCACTCAAATGCGTATTAAAAACGTACTTTGTTTACTGAGGTTTAGTTGATGTGTTTTAATTCACCAGAATGTATTGCTGGTCAGGGGGTTGAATAATTTTGATTGCAACTGTATATATTGGCACGCTTCTAATAAAAAGTCGTTTACGAGGAGATAACTTTATGGTTGTTGTTTATTTCATCCGATCTGTTCACATACAAAAAGCTCAGACCATCTGTCATTAAATTCCCCTCAGGTGTGAAACTAGTATGCATGTTTCCATGGCAACCAATGGCTGATGACATACAGCAACACTGATATTTTTAAACACATCTATTTAAAAGTCGACTATTAAAAATCAGTAGTCGTGCAACCCCTAGTACACACTATATAGTGCATCCGGAAAGTATTCACAGCACTTCACTTTTTCTGCATTTTGTTATGTTACAGCCTTATTCCAAAATGGATTAAATTCATTATTTTCCTCAAAATTCTACAAACACCACCCCATAATGACAATGTGAAAGAAGTTTGTTTGAAATCTTTGCAAATTTATTAAAAAAAAAATTAAAAAAAAAAAAAAAAAAAAAAAAATCACATGTACATAAGTATTCACAGCCTTTGCTCAATACGTTGTTGAAGCACCTTTGGCACCAATTAAAGCCTCAAGTCTTTTTGAGTATGATGCTACAAGCTTGGCACACCTATTTTTGGGCAGTTTCTCCCATTCTTCTTTGCAGGACCTCTCAAGCTCCATCAGGTTGGATGGGGAGCGTCTGTGCACAGCCATTTTCAGATCTCTCCAGAGATGATCAATCGGGTTCAAGTCTGGGCTCTGGCTGGGCCACTCAAGGACATTCACAGAGTTGTCCCGTAGCCACTCCTTTGTTATCTTGGCTGTGTGCTTAGGGTCGTTGTCCTGTTGGAAGGTGAACCTTCACCCCAGTCTGAGGTCCAGAGCGCTCTGGAGCAGGTTTTCATCAAGGATGTCTCTGTACATTGCTGCATTCATCTTTCCCTCGATCCTGACTAGTCTCCCAGTTCCTGCTGCTGAAAAACATCCCCACAGCATGATGCTGCCACCGCCATGCTTCACTGTAGGGATGGTATTGGCCAGGTGATGAGCGGTGCCTGGTTTCCTCCAGACATGACGCTTGCCATTCAGGCCAAAGAGACCAGAGAATTTTGTTTCTCATGGTCTGAGAGTCCTTCAGGTGCCTTTTGGCAAACTCCAGGTGGGCTGTCATGTGCCTTTTACTGATGAGTGGCTTACATCTGGCCACTCTACCATACAGGCCTGATTGGTGGAGTGCTGCAGAGATGGTTGTTCTTCTGGAAGGTTGTCCTCTCTCCACAGAGAAACACTGGAGCTCTGTCAGAGTGACCATCGGGTTCTTGGTCACCTTCCTGACTAAGGCCCTTCTCCCCCGATCGTTCAGTTTGGCTGGGCGGCCAGCTCTAGGAAGAGTCCTGGTGGTTCCAAACTTCTTCCATTTACGGATGATGGAGGCCACTGTGCTCATTGGGACCTTCAATGCTGCAGAAATTTTTCTGTACCCTTCCCCAGATCTGTGCCTCGATACAATCCTGTCTCGGAGGTCTACAGACAATTCCTTGGACTTTATGGCTTGGTTTGTGCTCTGACATGCACTGTTAACTGTGGGACCTTATATAGACAGGTGTGTGCCTTTCCAAATCATGTCCAATCAACTGAATTTACCACAGGTTGACTCCAATCAAGTTGTAGAAACATCTCATCGATGATTAGTGGAAACAGGATGCACCTGAGCTCAATTATGAGTGTCATGGCAAAGGCTGTGAATACTTATGTACATGTGATTTTTTTTTCCGTTTTTTACTTTTAATAAATTTGCAAAGATTTCAAACAAACTACTTTCACATTGTCATTATGGGGTATTGTTTGTAGAATTTTGAGGAAAATAATGAATTTAATCCATTTTGGAATAAGGCTGTAACATAACAAAATGTGGAAAAAGTGAAGCACTGTGAATACTTTCCGGATGCACTGTAAACTGCACACTATGCAGTAAACAGTACACTAGTATTCCATTCCAAATGATGTTAATCTGACCTCCACAATGAGCTCGAGCATGGTCTTAATGCACTGCACCACTCGATCTGCTTTGCCCCCAATGAGCACCACACGGTCAGTGGACTGAGGACAGCACTCCTGGAATAGCTTGATGGTGGTCTGGGTGCTCTGCAATAGAATAACTGACAGTTTAGCTATGCACTGTCTGAGAAAATGTCAAAATTAAAAGGGACCACTGCAGGAAATTCAATGTATTGTGAAAATTCTTGTACTGGCATCTTACCTCACGGAGTTCCTTAATCTTGGCACCCTTCACACCGATGATGCTTCCGGCTAGACTCTGATGAATGAGCAGCCTCAGCTCACAGTCAAAGTCCACCCCCTTATAATGCTGATACTGCTCCAACCAATCAGAGAAGAAAATCACTTTAGACATTCAAACGTCATGCATCTAGGGGTGGGCGCTATTATTAAATACTTTTATCACAATATTTTAAAAACTTTAATAACGATATTACTTTAATAATGATTTTGATAGAAGATTCAAAAGCTACTAAAAAAATAATTTAAAAAGCTAAAATCGCAATGGAACACATGTATTAAAAATAACGATATAAAAATAAATCCTAAATGACAACGGTTCAGCTATGTATGTTAACGTTCCTGTTGCATGCCTCTGTTTGGCGGTCAAATTTAATTTTGGAATTCGCTTTGAGATGCATTTTTATAGGGTGACTCAATTCGGTAGCTACACACCGTTTGACTTCAGCTGGCTACTTTCAAACGCTCGCATGCATATGTCTGCCTGTGCGCTCGTGTCACATGATGAATGCAGCTGTGTGCGTGAACAGTCAAATTTATTTATTTTTTTGTCAAAATGCCCCTCTTGACGCAATATTAACGTAAACACAGATGTTAATGTATAAGCAGATAGGACAAAAATCATTTCTCAATTTTTGATCCGTGCGATGTATAAATGCAACCTAATACACCTGCTTCTCTCTGTTATGGGCATTCAGATATTCTGACTGCATCAAAATAGTATTAATGTATATCAAATAATCACACGGTAAACATAGTCAACAATTTAACCTGTTGATGCTAATTGACCCCACCCATGGGTTTGACTTGACTTTGCTTAAATTAGCTCACATTTACCATATAGTGTGCTGTTCAAAACTGTTCATGTTGACAAATTATTCATCTTTATAATATGTCAACATTATTAACTCTTTTTTGACTAGACTATATAGTATGTGTGAACTAATTTAAGCAAAGTGACATCAGTTCTGGGTGGGGGGCATGCACATCAACAAGTAGTTTTATTTTGCATTAGATTTACTTTTTTTTTTTTTAATTATTTTTGTAAATACACTGATTTTGTAAAACCACCTGTCTAATATTGTGTAGGTCCCCCTCGTGCTGCCAAAATAGCGCCAACCCGCATCTCAGAATTGCATTGGCTGGTTTGAATATTTCTGTAACTGTTGATCTCCTGGGATTTTCACACACACACAACAGTCTCTAGAATTTACTCTGAATGGTGCCAAAAACAAAAAACATCCAGTGAGCGGCAGTTCTGTGGACGGAAATGCCTTGTTGATGAGAGAGGTCAACAGAGAATGGCCAGACTGGTTCGAACTGACAAAGTCTACGGTAACTCAGATAACCACGCTGTACAACTGTGGTGAGAATATCATCAGAATATCATCTCAGAATGCTATTCTGAGATGCAGGTTGGCACTGTTTTGGTGGCACGATGGGAACCTACACAATATTAGGCAGGTGGTTTTAATGTTGTGGCTGATCACTGTATGTATATGTATGTATGTATATATATATATATACACATATATACATTATATATATATATATTTTTTTTTTTTACATTGTTACTGAAAACTTTAAGCACTGTTTAATCTGTTCTCTATTTATTACTGGTTGTTGAATAATTACTTTAAGCTTGAAGCAAAGTTTACAAAAGAAACACTGACTGCTCCACTGCTTTAATTTAATGAGTGTTTTTTAAAGCATATTTGCTTATTTACCAGGGCAACACTAAGTTAACATAGAAATGTTTATACAGCTTTTTTCCTCTCATTTTGATTTTTACTTCACTTTAGCAAGTTAGAATATGAATGGGCTAAATCCTTTTTTTATGCACTTCATTTTAACAGGATTCTTTTTTTTTTTTTTGCAATAACAGTGCTCTCTGGTTTATAATATTTTAGTTGCGCCCTCTTGTGGGACATTCTGATATATATTTTTGATTTACAACTTACACTTCCTACTTTTGGTTTATTGCATTTTTCAAATAGACTAAAAGCATAGACTAACATTTTGTTAGAACCTTTATTAAATTGCATGTTACTATGTTTACTAGCCTAATGCTCAGGTTTTGTAAATCACTGAAATAAAAAAATTTCTTCAAAATCGTAAAATGATAGTGATCTTAACTCTAAGCAAAATAAATAAATAAATAAATACATTAAAAAAAATATCAACTGCCCACCCATGCTCCTATCCCATATTTCAAATTTATGAAAACTCTCACCTCTTCCAGAGTGGGTATGATCTTCAGCAATATCCCAGCTACCGTGGGAATATCAGCACTGATGCTTAGGATTCTGCCAAAGCAATGAATTGCATTCCACGAGAAAAGAGAAGACAGAGGATATTAGACATACATACAGCCTAAAGAAAACACTCAGTGTTTCTGTTTGTTGATTTAAGGAGAGGGAACAAACTGGTCCCATGGAGTGTCATGTAGTCATGCACTCCTTTATGTCAAAGGGGAGTGAAAAAAACACAGAAAAACAATGAAAAACAAACTGAAGCTCCTTCCAGTTGCTGAAATGTCAAGGTACAGGGAAGTTCAGACATATAGTGAGAAAGAGGGATGCCTGGGAGCTTTAAGGAATATACCCCCAAAAAAGAAAACCCTGTCATCATTTACTTGCCCTCATGTCTATTCAAACCCAAATGACTTTCTTCTGTTTCTTTAAAAAAAAACAAAAAAACAAACAAAAAAAAAAGCCTCTCAGATTGGTGACTGAGGCTGTCAGTAGCTGGGTTTCCATCCACATTTTGAAATCGCACATAAGAAATCCTAAATGGAAACGCCTGATATGCGAATAAACTCCAAATTTGCTTAAATGCGCTAGAAGATGGATTTTCTAGAGTTCTGCATTATTTAAAATGCGCATTAAGATGATAGAAACGGTTTATTTGCAAAGGATGACGTGTTATGACCATTCGTGCATGTGTTATGAGTGTGCAATAAGCTTGATGAGACTGGCCCAACAAAATGACAGACCGTGGCATACAATTCTTCAAATATAGTTCTTGGCATTCGGAAGTGTTTAACCCACAGCTGGTCGTCAAAGTGGGTCCTCGCAATCCGCCAAAACAGGTGCGGGCGCTCCCTGGTATGCGGAGGCTAACGGCGTACAATTCAGCCCTCATTATATCAGATATTACACTTGCTCTGCAGCATCTTCTGGCAGCATTTAATAAAAAGAGGTACAATTGCTCCAATCCTGCAAACAGAACTCGCCCCAAAGCAAGAAGGTTTTTCAGCTGCTCCATGACAAGGCGACTTCCTCAAGATAATGCGTATGACGTAGTTGATGCAAACGCGAAAGGACTCATTTTCCTTTAGTCTAATTTTTAGAAATGCACATAAAAAATGCAACACATTTCGATGGAAATCCAGCTAGTATCTAACATTCTGCCTTACTGTACATTTCCTTTTGTGTTCCATGGAAAAAAGGGAGTCAAATGGGTTTGGAATGACATCAGGGGTGAAAAAAATTACAAGAGAATTTTTATATTTTCGGGTGAACTAACACTTTAACGTGACAGAGGGGTGACAAAGTGCAGAGAGAGAGAGAGAGAGAGAGAGAGAGAGCGCGAGCACATGGAAGAGATGAACATGAAGCAGGACTTCCTATTCCACTACGATTTCCTAATCCACTACAGAGGAGATAGAAAGAGCTGAGACAGATGAACAGAATGGAAGTAGCAGAGCAAAGATGAGTCAGTGAACAGAGCTTCTTGGGGGACCAGAACAAGTCAAATATCACAGTAAAACAATCCAACAAACAAAAAAGGGAGAACATTTATATATTTGTGCTGGCCCTTCACCCCCAATAACTTAATTCATCTTAGTATTAACAAGAAACCTTTAAATGGAGGAAATATGTGGAGGAAGTAAATTTCCCAGAGGTACAATAAAAGAACATTTCTTGTTTTAGAGTGGACGGAGAAGGAGACAGGGTGGGAGAGGGCTTCCTTATATGACAGAAAAGGCATTTTAATATAGCATCACAGTATTTCAAAATATTGATAGTCATGACAGCATCACACTGAGGTTTTTTATGGCAGTATTTTGTACAATAAGGATGCTAAAACAGTTCTGATATTGATAGTAACAGTGCTGATATGACTTGGAGGTTTGGAGTATCTGAGTGGCACGTACCGCTCGGGCCCACTGCTGTCTGGGACTGACACAGTGGCATTGTACTGCAGGGGGCGGGGCCAAGCACCCAGAGCAATCAAGCACACGGATGTCAATCAAGTAAGCCGCCCAATAGGAAGGGCGGGATTATTGGTGTGGCCAACCAGGGAGTCAGGAGGTCAGGCGGCAACGCAGGTGGGCGGTACAAGTCGATCCAGAATATGGGAATTGGCCAAAAATGGACAGAAAAAATAAACAAGGAAAAGGGGAGAGGGAGTGGAAGAGGAATACATTTTTTAATTGGAAAAACTTTCAGTTGGATTTTCAAATCTCATAATGTTGGAGGAGAATGGAGGACAGGAGAGGAACAGAGATTATGAGAATATGTATTAGGCCAAATAATACTATTTCAGCCTGTATCAATGATTGGCACATTTTATATACTCTGCGATTCATTAAAGAGCACAGTAGAACATGGGGTATGTACTTCATTGCAAAGGACTTACTATGATATAAAAGCACTACTTTTGTAACACAACATACAGCCTCCGTTGCAGAAAATGCATTTTCTCGAGTGTAAAGCTTTCTGTTGGTTCTCAAAGATATTACCGTTTGCATGCCAAAATAACCTAGTATTACAGACATGTGAGAATGCGCAAGCCAAACAGAAGAGTACTCACATCTGTGCGCAGAGCTTTAATATTCTTCCCACCCTTTCCAATCACTGCTCCGGCATTCTGAAGAGAGGACCAATCAGCATTGAGATACAGTCGGAAAAATAAACCCCAATGGTGACAGAGAATATTTATGTGCTTACTTTGCTCTGTAGCAGGATTCTGAGCTCTACCATGTCATCTGAGTTTCTGGAGCGTTTATAGGGCTTGTCCTCATCCATGTCTTCAGCAGAACGCTTACCTGAGTGGAAATAAAGGTGAATATTAGCACAACCACAAATGGACACTCTAATTATTATATCGTGAATTTCAGATTAACTTCAAAGAAAGCAGTCCTCCTTCAGGTAAACATTCACAATGCATTCGCAACCCATAGTACTTCTGTAATGTGCAGTATTTCACAGTGGAACAAAAAATTCAACAAGAAAGAAAAATTACTTGTGCACGATAAGACCAGAAAAAGTGTATTAAAATACTAAATTAGGTCCATTTTAATTTCATGTTGACCTTAAACTCGCTAAATCTTACCGTTACTATCTTTGTTGCTGAATGTGGTCTCCTCTTCATGCGAGTCGTTTTCTGGCTCCATTATCGATCTACAGTGAGTGAAGATGAACAGCCCTCTCTGTCCTAATGAATGCCTGAGGAAAAATACAAATAGTCCATGAATGAAAATGTTATTTGACCAGATAGGATACTAGTCCCAAGCTTGGTGTATTATAATATTATTGCTCTCATCGAAATAAACAGTGCTCTTGTCCATCGAGCACACTCATGGCTACTGTAATAAGCAGCAATATATGAGGAAAAGTCCTAAGGGCCCTAATCATGTGCATCAGGTCTTTGTAGGCCTATCTATAGGCATTGGGGGCCTGGGTAGCTCGGCGAGTATTGATGCTGACTACCACCCCTGGAGTCGCAAGGTCGAATCCGGGGTGTGCTGATTGACTCCAGCCAGGTCTCCTAAGCAACCAAACTGGCCCGGCTGCTTGGGAGGGTAGAGTCACATGGGGTTACCTCCTCATGGTCGCAATTAGTGGTTCTCGTTCTCAATGGGGCGCATGGTAAGTTGTGCGTGGATCGCGGAGAGTAGCATGAGCCTCAACATGCTGGGAGTCTCCATGGTGTCATGCACAACGAGCTAGGGATGCACCGATCCGATACCTGGATCAGTATCGGCTCCGATACTGAAGCTTTTAGACGGATCGGGTATCGGTCCGGCCCAAATCCGATACTGTGTGTTAGTCATGTTCGTTACTGTCAAGCTCCAAAAATGACATAAAAGAACCATAAAAAAAAACATTAAAGCAGCTCATATGACTCGTGCATTTTATTCAAAGCCACTTGAAGACGTGTGATAGCTCTGTGAATCACAAAAGGCTGTGTTTAATAAGTAAATATATAGTATGCGCAGCGCCAGCATGTTAGTGAATGGTGCTGCTCTGTTGACACAAACTCACGCACAGGCTGGTGATGCACTCGCAGCTAATTTTAGTCTTCACAGTGGTGCGCAACATTTGAGCGCTACTCAAGAACAGCATCTCAGATGTAGATGCTCAATAGTTCAGTTCACTAATAATATGCATTTAGAATGGCACCGGAGGTGCATTTTACCAGAATTTGAATAAGAAGCTAATTAAACTACTGTGAACTTGCCTACAAACAGACACATACAGGACTTCCTGGAGAGTTTAGAATGTCAAAATAAAAGCGTGAGGGTTTAAAAAGTGCACGATTTAAATATATTACTGTTGCATTTAAAAATTAAAAGTCAATAATAATAATAATAATATTAATAACAATTTATTATTATTATTATTATTGTCATCATTAGTATTTATTTACAATTTATAACAATATTTAATTTGAATGGGTTCCAAAAAATAACTGTGTGAATGAAAAGAGGACTGATATCTGACAACTAAATTTAAAAAAAAAAAGAGATCTGAATCCTTTAAAGTCCAGATGCAAGTTGAAACATTTATTAAAAAAAAAAAAAAAAACACTGGTTTCTTTTCTACTGAAGACTGGAATTACTGTTAATTTTGCTGCTACATTATCCAGTATACTAATTATAAAGTGTTTCTTAATAAGCTATACATTTATATTGAAATAATGTGTAGTTAGAGGTTTGTTTCTTTACACATTAAAGAGTACTCCCAATTAGTTCCACACAATAATGTAAAGATATTCTAAACTGATTATCTGGTATCAGCCGATACTGAGATTTCCTATTCGGAATCAGATCGGAAGAGAAAAAGTGGTATCGGTGCACCACTACAACGAGCCACGTGATAACATGCGCGGATTGATGGTCTCAGAAGTGGCGGCAACTGAGTCGTCCTCCGCCACCCGGATTGAGGTGAGCCACCACGAGGACCTACTAAGTAGTGGGAATTGGGCATTCAATTTTAGGGGATTAAAAAAATAAAATAAAAAATAGGCTATATCACAAAAGCAGAAATGAAAATGATTCTAGTTGTGATTCTTCAATACTAAAAAAAAAAACCTTAGATAACCTATAGTTATTAACTCATACTGCCTGTCTGGTAAAGCATAGAAAAAACCAACACTTCGAGTGTGGCCCAAAATCTTTTGAGATGCATACTTTTGTAGCACCACGAGCGCATATTACCGTATGTGCGACTACAACTTTCGAAGAAGTTTATGCCTAAATATACTGGCTCGTTAGGGAGCTCACTGTGTTTTGAGCCACATCTACACTATCAAGTGAACTCGCTCCTTACTATCTTCCTGTAATGGATCAGTTTCCTAACTGGCCAATAAACAATAGATGGTTTCAGGAAGCTAGAGCTAGGTAGCCAATTACCGTACAACACATAAATATAATTTTAGCCAGCAAATTACAAGTTTTGGGGTTTAAAATGCCTCATTGTTAAGAAATAAAACGAAATAATTCATATATGAACATGAAAAATACAGTGGATGAGCTTATCAAGGCTATTAGCTTCCTTAGCTAGCAGAGCTGACGCTAGCTTTCTAGCAAAGAAAAAACAAGGCAAGTTGCGAAGACTAACCGTGTGCATGGAAACGAATATGGAATATTTACGATTGTGATTGGGTTTAACTTCAGAATATATGTAGATAATTGTGTAAAAACAATAATGAAACTAGTTTTGCATCAGGATTAGCTACCGACCTGTTCTACTCGTCGTACTCCCCTTTTCGTAACAGGAAGGATCACGCACACTTGCTTGGTAACGCCAATGAAGCTTCGGCCAATGAAAGCGCCTCCCTCCAAGGAAGAAGCGTGCCCTGATTGGTCCAAACCTCGGCACAAACG
The DNA here is from genome assembly GCF_019703515.2 of Myxocyprinus asiaticus. Taxonomy (NCBI): domain Eukaryota; kingdom Metazoa; phylum Chordata; class Actinopteri; order Cypriniformes; family Catostomidae; genus Myxocyprinus; species Myxocyprinus asiaticus. The sequence goes on along the minus strand of NC_059376.1, from coordinate 8,688,062 downwards.
AAACTAAAGTAGAGGCGCGGACATTGATTGGCTAATGTAGACGTCAATCTTTCCTGACCGCCCAAAAAGTAGTGAGCGGTGTTGACTAGCTGATCTGTTGGAAAACAGTTGCTGTTTGATATCTCTCAACTTTGATGTTTCTTAAAGAGTTGATCCACAAAAACTTCATTAGTCGCCGTAAGTAAGAAGCAAAAGATCTGTAGTCAAAATTATAATAGCGATTAACTAATTAGAGCAAAGTGATCTGTAAAATGATGGCGACCTAAAATTGTGCACAATGTAGCCTGCGCCAGAATAAACGTGGAATTACTCGATTTTTTTGTAAGACTTCTAATTGAATTAATGATAAGTTGTCTGTAGTTTAGTATGTTGTATAGTATATTAGGTTAAAGTATAGAATAGTAAGTAGTAAATTATATAGTATGCTAATTATGAATATGAATAATTTATATTATGCTTTGTGTTATTATATTATTAATATTTTATGATGTTTTACTATATTATTTTTGTTTTGTTTTTAAAAAGGGTATTTCACTTGAACATACCATGTAGTGTCTGCACTGTAAAGGTAATGTTGATTAAATAACATTATAGTATGCATTTTAATGTATTTTTAATTCAAATTTCAGTACATTTTATTATTTTTATTTTTTACTAATTTTATTATTTTACTAAGGTATTTTACTTATTTTTTATGTACCATAGTATTTAAAGGTTATGTTAAAATTGATAAATTGAATCTGAAAGCTTTGCATTTATGTATTTGCATATTTATAAATGTTTTAATTGTTAAATAAATGTGACATCATCATAAATTCAGTGTAATATTCAGGGATACAACCTACTCACCTTTTGGCCACAGTCACTTTTTTTAAGCTAATTTGCCCTTAGTTTCATACAAGTCCTAAATTTTTCTTATAAAATCTCTTGAAATGTGTACTTAACACTTAAAAAAAAATCTTTAAATACAGCAAACAAATCAACTGTAAATATACCCCTGGAACACCTGCTATGACGTTCTCACCTTTTTCACCTCTCATGAGCTATATTATTGGGATAGGGTTTTATCCCTATATATATATACACAGGTGCTGGTCATATAATTAGAATATCATCAAAAAGTTGATTTATTTCACTAATTCCATTCAAAAAGTGAAACTTGTATATTATATTCATTCATTACACACAGACTGATATATTTCAAATGTTTATTTCTTTTAATTTTGATGATTATAACTGACAACTAAGGAAAATCCCAAATTCAGTATCTCAGAAAATTAGAATATTACTTAAGACCAATACAAAGAAAGGATTTTTAGACATCTTGGCCAACTGAAAAGTATGAACATGAAAAGTATGAGCATGTACAGCACTCAATACTTAGTTGGGGCTCCTTTTGCCTGAATTACTGCAGCAATGCGGCGTGGCATGGAGTCGATCAGTCTGTGGCACTGCTCAGGTGTTATGAGAGCCCAGGTTGCTCTGATAGTGGCCTTCAGCTCTTCTGCATTGTTGGGTCTGGCATATCACATCTTCCTCTTCACAATACCCCATAGAGTTTCTATGGGGTTAAGGTCAGGCGAGTTTGCTGGCCAATTAAGACCAGGGATACCATGGTCCTTAAACCAGATACTGGTTGCTTTGGCACTGTGTGCAGGTGCCAAGTCCTGTTGGAAAATGAAATCTGCATCTCCATAAAGTTGGTCAGCAGCAGGAAGCATGAAGTGCTCTAAAACTTCCTGGTATACGGCTGCGTTGACCTTGGACCTCAGAAAACACAGTGGACCAACACCAGCAGATGACATGGCACCCCAAACCATCACTGACTGTGGAAACTTTACTCTGGACCTCAAGCAACGTGAATTGTGTGCCTCTCCTCTCTTCCTCCAGACTCTGGGACCCTGATTTCCAAAGGAAATGCAAAATTTACTTTCATCAGAGAACATAACTTTGGACCACTCAGCAGCAGTCCAGTCCTTTTTGTCTTTAGCCCAGGCGAGACGCTTCAGACGCTGTCTGTTGTTCAAGAGTGGCTTGACACAAGGAATGCGACAGCTGAAACCCATGTCTTGCATACGTCTGTGCGTAGTGGTTCTCCCCTACATTTTTGAATGGGTTTTGTTTCACAGTCCTCTCCAGGGTGCGGTTATCCCTATTGCTTGTACACTTTTTTCTACCACATCTTTTCCTTCCCTTCGCCTCTCTATTAATGTGCTTGGACACAGAGCTCTGTGAACAGCCAGGCTCTTTTGCAATGACCTTTTGTGTCTTGCCCTCCTTGTGCAACGTGTCAATGGTCGTCTTTTGGACAACTGTCAAGTCAGCAGTCTTCCCCATGATTGTGTAGTGTACAGAACTAGACTGAGAGACCATTTAAAGGCCTTTGCAGGTGTTTTGAGTTAATTAGCTGATTAGAGTGTGGCACCAGGTGTCTTCAATATTGAACCTTTTCACAATATTCTAATTTTCTGAGATACTGAATTTGGGATTTTCCTTAGTTGTCAGTTATAATCATCAAAATTAAAAGAAATAAACATTTGAAATATATCAGTCTGTGTGTAATGAATGAATATAATATACAAGTTTCACTTTTTGACTGGAATTAGTGAAATAAATCAACTTTTTGATGATATTCTAATTATATGACCAGCACCTCTATATATATATATACATATACATATATATATATATATATATATATATATATATATATATATTAAATAAAATGTTTTGGTTAAATCTGATCATTATTAATTAATAATTAAAAAAAACAACTATACATTTTCCTCGTTCTCCATTTAGAAGTTCAGTCCGCGGTGTTTTGGACAGTGAGAGGATGTCCACAGTGAGTGAAGTCCAGGTTACCCAGGAATGGCTGCGTTCTGAATGGCACATCCAGGTCCCTCCTGCCTGGCTGGATGCTTGTGTGAACTGGATAAAGGAGGAGGCGGAGAGAGAAGCCGTGCCCCGGGCCCTACTCAATCAACGTGTCTTGGAGCAATGGTTACTAACAGACCTGCGAGATCTGGCCCACCCAGTGCTCCCTGCAGGCGTCTCAGAGGCCCAGAAGACAGAACTAAACAGCTGTTACTGTGTACAGATGGACTCTCTACTGGACATCAGCCAGCCTGCTTACACTCAACTGCAGCGCATTCGGGGCACTGACTGCTCCAACGAACAAGTCTCCGCGGTTACACAGGAAACACAGAGGCCATGGGAGGCCAAGCCCACTCGTATGTTGATGCTGCAGCTTACGGATGGGGTGCAAAGTCTGGAGGGTATGGAGTACCGGCCCATCCCAGCCCTGAGTACCAACCTGCCACCTGGCACGAAGCTACAGTTAGTTGGGCCTATCGTTGTCCGTCTCGGGGTGTTGCTCTTGAAGGCAGAGAACGTGAAGGTGTTGGGAGGGGAGGTGGAACAGCTCTTGCAGATATACTCTCAAGGTAGAGTGCTTTGTGGGACACTGGGTCTACCTGAGGAAAACCATCCACAAGGTGAGGAACTGGATGACCAGGAGCTCTTAGCCAGTGTGGAGGCTGTGGAAGATTTTCAGGTAGCTGACAGTGGCTACGACAGCCTGAATTTGCAAGCGTTTTCCAGACCATCTGCACCTCACCTTCAATCGCAACGCTCCCAGTTAAGTCCCCGTCCACAAGAGACACCCATTTCCATTGACAACAACTGGCATGAGGTTGAAATTCTAGATGATGACTTCAACAGCATTCCAGATGATTTTGATGAAGTTCCACAAAACTTTGAGGACAATATGGTGGATGAAATTCCTGAGGACTTTGATGACATCCCATTAGAGGAGCTAGATAGCGTGATGTGCCCTTTAGATTCAGAAGTGTTGCCCAGCACAAGAGAACACACTGAAATTGAGCAACAGACATTTCCAGCTTCAGACTTACCAAGTGTAGACAACCATATTAACCAGCCCAAAACTGTAGGACTGAACCAGATTCAGTCAAATTCTGCCTACAGAACTCCTGTTGGCGAAAGAAGCTCCCACCACAATAGATCCTTAGATGAATTTCTTAAGTATGAGTCTAAATATGAATCAGTTTCAAGTAGGAAGCAAAATGTTAGTGCAATAACAGATGCACCCATACCCAGGTACCTCTGCACTCTGCAGGCTGGCACTTGGCCGCCAACCAGTGTTCAGGTTTTACGTGTACAAGCCTTTATTGTTACATTGGTGGGAAACTTGCGCAGTAGTGGTGGAGTTTGGAAACTGGGAGCCACCATATCAGATGGGACGGGGTATCTGGATGTGGATCTGTGTGACGCAATGCTCACTAACCTCATTGGCTTCTCAGCAGCAGAGGCCCGAGTGCTGAGGAAAGACCCAGTGAGACGCAGCGATGTGGACAATGGGATTCTGCACTGTCAGAGAGAGCTGGTGGATATGTGCTGTATGCTGAGCATACAGGTGGATCAGATGGGCCGAGGAGTCGTGTTGAGTGCCAGTCCGCTCTCAGAAAGAGAATGCAGTGAGATACAGAAACGAGTGAATGAGCGGAGGAAATAAGTGTTTCTTTCTTGACTCTTACTGAGAAACATTTTCTGGGTGAACTTACTCTGGCAATGGGATTTTGAATGGAATAACTCTTTGGTTCTCTGAGTCTGTAGACGGCATCTCAAAAATGCTCCCAATTTAGGTTAAAATTTCAGTATCTCATGTATTCTATTTTTGTAAATGTATTTGTTTTGTTAGTTCTTTGTTACTTTTAATACTTGAATGTGTTCAGAGTTAAATAAATCAAATGAAACTGATTAAAATTATTTATGTATATTATTTCCTGGACAATGTTAACTAGATTTTTACATTTTCTTTAGAAAATAAGAGTAGTGCATGTCCCTGCAAAATTTGCAGCCACAAGGCTATGGTGTTGTGAAAGGTTGTCAGGGCATTGCTATTCAGTTGTTAAGGAGTTCTGAGTGGTGTTAAGTGCATTGCTATGAATGAACCAAGTTGGATCCCTCATTCAGTGTCTTCTTTTTTTTTTTTCAGGCCCATTTTGTTGTCCAGTGTGGGAAAATTTTAAGTCCAATCACTTGAAGTAATAGCACACCTGTGTCAATAGCACAAGCACTGTTTATAAATAAGTAAATAGGTTAAATACTTGAGGTTAGGGGTTTGCTCAAATCCCTAACCTCAAGCATGAGCAATAATAACAGTGATTCACTGCTTATACAGCCCTTAATGAAATACCAACTGGCACCGATAGATGGCAGCAGTGAGATTTCAAACCATTCCAAACCATTTTGGGGGTGAGGGGTCACGGGTGTTGAGGTCACAAATATAATGGTCCTCTTTGGTACTTCAATATTGTAAAGGCACTGAATTCAATAATTTTCTGAATAAAGGCTTGAAATGCAATAAAGGCCCAAAATTATTTAATTTTTGGTTTTAAAAGATATGTGTATTTTTAAAGTTCACACAGTACAAGACAAACACTGTCTGCATTGCTAGCAATTCACCTGTTTCTGTCATCTTGCTGTCTCAAGGAAAAGAAATATAGAAATAAAATGTCAAGAAAATGAATATAATTTGAATTTCTTTTCATCACTGATGTATCTGTAAAATGACATGAATGTGTCAGCTGGCTAGTAAAAAGAAAATACACAAAATGATTTACTGCCCTCAAGTTGTCCCTCATTGTTTTTTCCTCCCAGTACAATCTTAACACAATCTTTTCTTCAAGAATCCTAACGCTGCTCTTTTCCATACAAAAACAGTTTATATTGAGCACTACTGTCAAGGTCCAAAGAGAAAAAAATAATTATTAATATACCATAAAAGTAGTCCATACAACACAAAGCTGTTGTAAGGCCACAGAAAGCCTGGAATAAAGTGCACAAGTCATATGGACTACTGTTATGATGTCTTTGTACTGAGACTATAATAGTGCTTTATAATATTTGTCCTTTATGAAGCTTGACAGCTCCTGCTCACTATAAACTGTTATTCTATAGAATAGAGTTGCTTAAAATATCTATTTTTATTTTCCAAGTAAAAGTAACAGCATATGGATTTTGAACAACATAAATGAGTGAGTAAAAGTACATTTTCCATTTTTAAGTGAACTACTTTAACTGGTGGCTCATCCTCAAAATAAAATGGTCTCGTTTAAAAGAGGACAACATTCAGAATGAATTATAGACAAAGAAATTATTTAGAAAATCTTAAATTGATTTTAAATTTGAATTAAAAATATTTGACACTATCCTTGCCACAACCTAAAAACTCAATTGAAGCTACAAGTCATGGGGTTTACAATGTTCTTGTTCTAATCTGTGGGTGATAACGCTCTACTTTGTGTTATAGATCATTTTCTAAGACAATGTCAAGTGAATTTTCTAAAAAGGTACTTCAGAAATGTACCAGATATCCACATTCTTCCTCTTCCGTTAATGTTTTCACATTCAAAATTATGAATGACATACAAATCACGTACTGTACATGACATATTTTTAATTCAAAACGGCGAATTTCGTCAAATAGTGAATAGTTTGCACCACTGGAAATTACTATTGATCTGTACAACATTTCATTCATAAAACAGCGGTCACATATTGCATGTTTAGTTAGATACTTACATCTTACATGACACTAACACTCTTAACCTGAACTTGCTGATGTGCGGCGCTGGGTTAATCCACTAGGTTCCTGCTCAGCTTCTTAAATTTGAGTTCCGCCTTCATCGATTTGATTGGCTTTCTCAAATGACATTGACGAGCGGTGTTAGACTACTGTACACACTAACATTTTAAAAACGTTCTTAAACCATTATGTTATTCCTGCAGCAACTTAATGACAATTAGACAGCGGTGCATAATGAAATGCAACAGAACAGCAACAAGGATATCAGTTATTGGGGGGGACAATCTGGCCATATCTGATTATTGGGGGGGACTTGTCCCCCTCAAAGTATATTGTGATTATGGCCCTGATTCCTAGATATTCTTCCTGCTGTTAAGGTTCCCCATGATCACAACAGATGCATAGCACATTTCATCTTTACCAAGCCGCTATTATTGTATGATATATAGTTTTCTTAGCATGATGCATATATACACCGTACCTGTACTTGCTTGTTTTGATTATTGAGGGGGTTACTATGCCCGTGGGTCGTGCTATAATTAATATAATGAAAATAGTCAAGGCTAAAGGGCGTTTATTCGCAATAGCGTATAGCAAGGCTTCAAGTTATTTACTGGTTTTTTAAAGCAGTTGGTTCATAATAAAAATATCAAGGATTGATAATAATTTTATTTAGCAGATTTATTGAGCGCAGACTTAGAAGTTAATAACAGACCATTCGTCGATGTGTGCTGTAAACAGTTTAATGTGATGCATAAAAAAGGCTATTTTGACTATTTTTAAAATGTCGGCTACGAGTTTCCATTAAAAAAAAAAATTCCATCAAATTTAATTGTAATGTTTAAAAAAAAATTGCATGAATAAAATGTAAAATATTTAGGTTTTTATTAAAGATGAATCAGTTCATGTTGATGGAGTTTTGTTATGAAATAGAAATGCGTTAATCTTAAAATTAAAATATTTTTGAGTAGAACTATATTGTGTATTTTAGCACGCGATTTCCAATCAGTAGCCTACTAACAGAATTAAACCTTTAGATAGATAGATACTTCAAATCTGTCGGATCATTGGGATGTTGTCAATAATCAATAAGGCATTTGAATGATCTCTTGTGTTCTCCTCCCCTCAGATGCTCTGCGCATCATCCAGCGCTCTCTTCAGCACGCGCAGTTCTCCAGAACGCGTCTTCTGTTCTTGTCCGAGCACAGACCGCGCGCGTCATTCAACGCATCCAGAGCATCTCGCTTATTTACCCGAGGGAGAGAGACATACTGAGGCGAGAGGAATACTGACACTTCACCAAAAGAGACGCGCGTGAGGGAGACAAGGTCGGCTGCGTGCTCCGATCCGTGTCTGGACCCAAGTCGCGTTGGGTTTCAGGGGTCTTAAATCTGGCGGCGAGGACCCGGGGATGAGCCTGCTGTTGGGGGGCTTCGGCATGGCGGGCTGCGGGTTCGGTTGGGTTCTTCTGGTGCTGCTCGCGCTCTGGAGGCCCGGTGCCGCTTGTCCCGAGCTCTGCACTTGCACTGGCGTGAGGATCTCCTGTGTGGATTCGGAGCGCAGTATCATGGCTTTTCCCATGCTGCAATCCGACGCAGAGATGGAGAACATCACAGACATGTGAGTTATGACGGAGAGCCTGATTAAAAGACATGGAGCTGCCAGAGGTTTTTATATCATAGAAACCATGCCTGGGTTGTGTCTTTAAAATCACACTTAAAAACATTCAGCCAATTACAGTGTCATCGCCTTGCATACAGACGTGATTTATTTATGTGATGTATTGGAGTTGTGTCAAAGATTATATGTTCAAACTACAGTACGCAATTATATTTGTCCTCTGAATGAATATTGTGCTATGAGAGTCAATGGACATGACTTTTGAACATTATACTCTACTGCAGTGATGCTTTTCTTGTTGCTGTTGACTATTATACAATAATCTATTTGAAATTGTTATTGAATGGAGTTTGCATGTGTTAATTTGATGCAGTTGAGCTGGTTTAATTAGTAGGCTATTTTGCAATTAGTTGCTAGTATTACATTTACAAATCTGGCAACCAAGACACATTAGCAAGTGTTATTGGTATTTCATCATGAATGACTCTTATGTGCTTTTCTTGTTGTTTGCAGATACATTGCAAATCAAAGCAGTTTCACATCCATTAATGAAAAAGATCTCAACTTATTCCACAACCTTAGAAACTTGTGAGTATTAAAAGTGTACAGGAACTGTAACTCGGTTTATGTTCTTTATTTGTGGAAATTATATAAATTTGTGAATGTTCTACAATGTTCTTGATCTACAGAACGGTAACAAACACGCGGCTCACGTATATTTCTCGGCAAGCCTTTCAGAGCAACCTAAAACTTCAGTATCTGTGAGTGCTTTGTCTGGTTTTTGAAGGAGGTGCTGTTGTTTGTCTATGAACATGGTTTGATTTTCAATGGTTTAAACTTCAGAATTATTAATTCTGCAACATGAATGTTATATTTAGAATAGATGTTATGATCTTATATTGTGTGAGTTATTGTTAAAATAAATATGAAATGTTTTGTATAAATGCTAGAGACAGACCGATAATCGGTTTGACCAATATTTTTAACTGATATTTACACTTTTACACTTCATCGGTTATCGGTTCATTAATATTGCATTTACCGATAAAGTTGGACACATAAGACTTTACATTTTAAATATTTCATAAGTGAGGGGATTTAAACAAGTGTATATTGCAACTAAAACTGCAAATGAATTCTTTGTAGACTGTCCGCAGTTTTAATTTTGTAAAGATATTTTGTAAAACATAATTGGTTACACTTTACAATAAAGTGCCATTTGTTAATATTAGTTAATGCATTAGGTATCATAAACTAACAATGAACAATGTATTTATTACAACATTTATTAAGGTTTGTTACTGTTAGATAATACAATTACAATTGTTCATTGTTAGTTAATGTTAGTTGATATTGCATTAACTAATGTTAACAAATACAACTTTGGATTTTAAAAATGTATTAATGTCGTAATTAGCATTAACAAACATTAATAAATGTTATAAAAGTGTTGTTCATTGTTAGTTCATGTTCACTGATGTTGTTAACTAATGTTAAAAATGGCACTTTATTGTGAAGTGTTACCAAATATTAGTTATCAGACACTTAAATACAAAAATAATCAGTATCGTATCGAGCATCAAAAACCAATATCGGTCGATCTCTAATGAATACTGTTTTATTATATGAGTTTTGTCATTGCTAATCATTGCCTCCTGTTACAGAAATCTCAAAGAAAACAATCTGTCGTATCTTTCCTGGAGGACTTTTCGCCATTTAAACATCTCATACCTGTGAGTCTCAGACCTTTTCATGGAGATATATTTTATGCATGCAATTGAACTTTATCTAAAGTAAGTGATTTATTTTTTTTCTTTTGATTTTTTTTTTTGTGCTTTTCTTTGTTTTGTGTTGTTTTGCTTTGCTTTGCTTCATTTTGTTTTGTTTTGTTTTGTCTTGCTTTGCTTTTCTTTGTTTTGTTTTGTTTTGTTTTGTTTTGTTTTGTTTTGTCTTGCTTTGCTTTGCTTTGCTTTGCTTTGCTTTGCTTTGCATTGCTTTGCTTTGCTTTGTTTTGTGTTGCTTTGCTTTGCTTTGTTTTGTGTTGCTTTGTTTAATTTTGTTTTGTTTTGTGTTGCTTTGGTTCATTTTGTTTTGCTTTATTTTGTTTTGTTTAATTTTGTTTAATTTTGCTTTGTTTCATTTTGTTTCATTCATTTTGCTTCTGCCACCAAGACAAATTCCTTGTATGTATAAGCATACTTGGCAATAAAGCTCATTCAGATTCTGATTCTGATTTCATGTTTTTTTTTTTTTCTTACTTGTTTGTATGTGTATGTTCTGATATATGCATTAGTACATGACAAATGCTGATGCCAGTACAGAAAGTGGGGTGGCTGATAGGCTGGTGGCTGCTATTATATAGTATGATATAATACTAGTTTTTGATAGCAAATGAGGCTTGCACCAAATTGCTGAAATTAAACAAGCATTTGTTTTGCATAATGTTTTTGAGACACTCAAAAATATTTGACAACAGATACTGCTCAGTATCCATTGGCATGGCTGTCATTAAATTTTGGAACATGACACTTCTGTTTGGAAGCTGACACTTTTGTTAATCAGCCAAGAAAGAAGGGATATCGGCCAATCTTGATCATCTCAAAAAGGCCAAATATTATCAGATTAATTGGCCTGGCCAATATAGCGGTCAATTTCTAATGTGCACAGTAATGAGCAGAATCAGGTTTCATGTATAGTGGTTTGTATATTTCTGTGTGTGTTTAAAATGTTTTTTAACAGCATGTTTCAGAATCCTGTCATTAAATATTGTATATCAGATGCTTATATATCTGTCTTTGTGTTTCAGGTTGCTGGAAGGTAACCCTCTGCAGTGCTCATGTGAAAACGTGTGGCTGAAACAGTCGAGAGGAGAGGAGGCCGAGGAGCTGCTGTGTGTGGAGGAGGGAGGAAAGAGGAGGACGCTCTCCTCACTCACACTGCCTAACTGTGGTAAGAACAACTGGCCCAAAATAAGATAAGGAGAATACTGTCCAGACTTCCCTCAGGTTCAACTGCTTGCCCATGAATGGAGAAGATTCCTCTTACTATCTTCCTGTACTTCTTTTTCTTATCCACAAATTTGGACAGACTACACGTAAACTTTGTTTTGTAGATAATTTCAGCCTTAGGTGTGTTATCTATTTTTGGTCTCTAAAAACTTCAAGCTTTTTTAAGGAATTTAAAGTTAATGTATGAAAACTCCCATTGACTTACACTGATAGAATTTTCAGCTTTCAAATTGTAATCAACAGTGCTGATGTCATTTCACATGAATTGTAACTGATCCTGTCTATCTTGCATCTATTTATCAAGCTGTAGCCACTTTTACACTGCAAAGACAGTCACGTTATGTGTTGATTTTTGTGCTCAGCCAACAGAAAATAAGATGTGTACAGCTCTGATGCAAGATCTCATTTAACCAAAGCCTAAAAACCTGAACTTACCTAAAACTTTAAAGTTTTAGTGTTTTTGCCATTAGAAGTAATTCATAATGAATTATTTGAGCTTATTCAGTTTTTAGTCAGTTAAAACAAGCAAAAATATTTTCAAGGAAACTTTGCTTTGGTTTTTCTCATAGTGTGGTTATATGATATTTAAAAGTAAAGTTTGGGTTTGTTTGTTTGTTTGTTAAGATGGGACTTGTTCTGGCTGTAATTTTATGGCTGCGGCTTGAGACTCGGATAATTATTGATCCAAAGATCAGCCTCCAGCCAGGCCTATTTTAAGCATTACCACAGCAGAACGCCCTCAAGGGAGGAAGAGAGGATGAGAGAGAGAGGGAGGAAAATGGAAAAATAGAGAGAGAGAGAGAGAGAGAGAGAGAGAGAGCGAGCGACAGGGGGGATCCCCGGAACACAAAAACACTGAGATATTTAGTGCTGAGACTCTGCTGTGAGCGTCAGCTGGCCTCTTGCCAAATATTGTCTCTCTTTTCCATTTTTTGCACCATGAAATAAAATGATGAACTGCTCAGTGAATCGTTTCAATTTACCATAGTTTAGAGTACATCTAGAGTGCCAAATGTACATGAGAGATTTTTTCCAGTGTGATAGATTTTTTTTTGCAGTTTAAATTGGTTGTTCTCAACTGGTTTTGTTTTCAGGACACAGATTTTACATTGGACACCCCATATTGAAAATATTGAAATCAAAGTCATTATTTTGAGATAAAAAGTCATTATTTGTGATATGCTTAGTCATGATTATAGGATTATGTCATAATTTCATAATACTCCTCAATGTGTTCTCAATTCATTAGGCCAGTATGATTTTATGCTGTGAGAAAAAGATCATAAATGATCATAATTCATCATAAATATTACTTAGTGTCTCATAATTATGAACAAAGCACAGTTTTTCATTTATTTTTTATGTAGTGGAAACGGCTTCCATAGGAGAACAACTGGTTTAAACAGTTTCCTGCAGTTGCAAGAGATGCTAGGTACAGGCTGATATAGTCATCAATTGTCGCAGCTTGTGAGCAGATAGCGATCTGACTCGGCTGTCCACTGATGACATCAGCACAGAGACAGTCTGAACTGTCCACACTCAATGCATTTACTGTGAGAACCCAGCGGGCTAAAATGGCATTTCTGTGACACAGGGGGAAAAGAACAAGTGATTCGATTTCTGAGCTGAAATATCAAATATAAAACATTTTACACTCTAGATGAAATCTACATCATAAAAATTAGGTTGTTTTTGGTTTATGCTTGAAACTAGTAAAAAAAAAAAAAAAAAAAAATGTGCCAGTCAATAAGAGAAAATAAGATTTCTTGAGACACTTGTACTCAGTACTCAGACATTTTAAAATAAAAGACATCTTAATAAGATCACAAAGGTTTTGGTTTGTTTGAGAATTTTTAAAATTGGGCATTTCAAAAATGTATTAATGGTAAAATTTACACTCATAGAATACATGTTTACTACTATTAAATTGAATGTATTTTAGCTATTTTTTAAAAGTGTAAATTGCACAATTTGTGCAATCAGTGGATCACTCAATACGATCCTATAGGTTTCTAATAAAATAGAATATTTTCCATTTTCCTATTTCCTTGATGTTCAACTGACCACTTGAAAATTTCCTCATATGTCCAAAAAGAAACTTTGAATTTTTTTTTTTCAAAGAAAAATCACTCAAAAAGACTTTCTAAATAATCTAAAAAAGACACTCATGATACTGTACATGTTTCTAAAAACAAGTCTTAAAGGGATATTCTGGGTTCAATAAACGTTAAGCTCAGTCAACAGCATTTGTGGCATAATGTTGAATACCACAAAAATTAATTTTGACTTGCATCTCCTTTTCTTTAAAAAAAAAGAAAAGATTAAAATAAAAAGAAAATATCAAGGTTCCAGTGAAGCACTTACAATGGAAGTGAATGGGGACAGTTTTTGGAGGGTTTAAACACAGAAATGTGAAGCTTATAATTTTATAAAAGCACATATTAATTCTTCTGTTAAAACTTGTGTGTTATTTGAGCTGTAAAGTTGTTTAAATTGGCATTTTTACAGTCATTTTAGGGATTTAGGGTTTCTTGACATTATATCGTCATGGCAATGAAGCAATTTTATCACACTAAAATCATATTTACAAGCATACTGTTTATGTCTTGTGGTTAAACTTTTGAAATAGTATTTTAATATTCAAAAAATGGCCACATTCACTTTCATTGTAAATGCCTTGCTGTGACCTCGATTTGTGCTTTTTTTTAAAGAAAAGGAGATGCAAGTCCAAATAATTTTTTTTGGGTAATCAACATTATGCCACAGATGCTGTCAATTGAGCTGAACTTGTATTGAACTCTGAATATTCCTTTAATGACTTATGGAAATGTAGATTCTGAAGTTAATATTTCACGTTTTAAGGTTTATTTATTTATTTGCTGATAAAGAATATGATTTCTTTATAGTTAATTCGTGGATGTAAACGTCTTGGTTTTTGATGTGTTTTCTTTCTAGTTCTCCCCAGTGTGATTCTCAGTCCCACTAAAGTGACCATGCTTGAAGGGTTAAACGTGACGCTGACATGCAACACCTCAGGAACGCCCACACCTAGTCTAAACTGGAACACATGCGCACTCAAGTCCAGATATGAGGTAATCCTGAGCTTAATCTAAATCTGTACAAGTGATTCAGTGTTTGTTTGTGGTTGTAGAGTTTGGATCCGTGTGGATCCGCAGGGGTTCAGTTCATCAGATTTTAGACTTGACTGGGAGTGAATGAGGAGCCATAATATATAGTTTCAATTAGGGCTGTCAATCGATAAAAATCTTGATCGAATTAATTACATGACCTGTTGATTAATTAATTGAATTAATTGTATATTCTATTATTTGCTGAGAAAGGCCCCCAAATAAAGATAATTCAATAATTCAAATATATAATCAAATTGAAATACATTTAATTTATATTGGCAGATGAGAAAGCATTGATATGACAAAACAAAAAGTGGCTTTAGAAGTCAATATATAATTTATTTTTATTCCCATATTATTGAACAAGCCTACAGTCGACAGCAGTCCATTTTGTGACAGAGTTCATCAATCTTTCCAGCTCACACAGGACGCTTTCTTGTGCTCCGTCTGTCTTTAAATATATTGTCGGTTTATGTACATTTGCGTCAGACGGACACATCTGGAGCTAAAAATAGTTAAAAATAGTTTAAAAGTACTCTGGAAATTGTATCTCGGGATCCTTGCATTCTGATGTGCTTCCTCTTGTTCTCAAGAGCTCAACCTGGCTCTCATTCTGTGGCTGCACTGCTTGTGAGGTTTGTTTAGGTGCGCTGACTGCCCCCTGATGAAGCGGCTCGTAAAAACACAAAGACACTTCACTTCAATGTAGTTCAAGCTTTAATTGCTCAGAAAATTGGAAAATGCTACTTACTTTTATTACAGAAATTACGTACGGGTCAGGAGGCACAATTAATTGTGTTAAAAAAATGTACGCGTTATTTTTTGTTATAGTTAATCACATTAAATCAACACTTTAAATTGACAGCACTAGTTTCAATACACCGAATTAATATGGCAGTTATAACACTGTTAGATCTGTTTACTTTCTTTTTCAGTGGGTTTGGTTAAATACAATTATGTTCAAAAATTCAAAGCTTTTATTTTTCACTAATCTTTTTTTACATTTTATTTGTTTGCATGTTTTTCCCCCCAATTTTTTTTTTCATATTCATAATATTTTATCAAATTTTAATTACTTTTTCAGCCTCTGAAACAACTTTTTAAAATCTGCTGATGTAACCAAGGCCATTTGGGTTGGGGAAGATTATATAAACCAATAATATCATAGCATAATATTTCATAATCTTATGTTGTTTTCTGCTGAATATTCAGTTTCACTTCACATTATGGAAATGAAATGCATTGTGAATGCAATTTCCTTTTGTCTTTAAGCTATTATGTAATTATATTTTTGGTGAGAAGATGGTTTGTAACTGAGTTAATGATTTTAACACATTGGTTAGTTAACTAACCTTCAAGGCTTTGATTTATGGAACAAGGCAGAAACACTGTAAATAGAAATGACATTGACATTGCTGTAATCCACACCCTCAGCTTGAGCGCTCAGGTCAGATGTCAGAGCTCAAGCTCTTGGATGTCTCTTCCTTGGACAATGGATGCAAAATCACCTGCAGATCTGATAATATGGTGGGCGTGACTGAGAGCTCTGTGCATTTGGACATACTATGTAAGATCTCATCTAGACCAAACACACAGCTGTACGAACTAGATCTAGATGTTCTCTGTTCTATAAGCATTATTTGTGTAAAACTGGTGCATAATTACTACTCATTTAAACTGAAATGTAAAGTGGCCCTATATGTAGCTTTTAATTTTTTCCCAAGAGGGAAATGTTTTTTACACACACAAAAACAGTCATACAGTAATTTAGTGTTTCAATACCATTTTCCACCCTGCGGTTTTTACTACTGTACGTTTAAATCTTACATGTAAATGAACTCTGTTATGATTAGGGATGGGACTCCTGTTTTTGGTTCCGAGTCATCTTAACAATTTCAATTCTTAACGTTTTCATTAATGAGTTAGATTTGAGAAATACATTTTTGGAAATAAATTCAAATTGTATTGTTTTATTATATCTGCTGCCTAGTTCCAATAAATGTTCTGAGTGAATTAGGTAGGCGTGTTCATGTTAGAAAATGTCTAGATAGTAGACTATCTATTCGTTATTAACACAGCCATTCAGTTAATTATCAACAAAGATTAGCAGATTATCTTTAAACAAAACACATAATTCCAAATGAAGTTCAGAATATACTCTATTACAGAATATTATTGATTACTGTTAACATCAGTGTTTGTATTTTTGTCTATACTCATTTGTCTATCTGTACCATTGATTCGGGGTGCCAGTTCCACCTAAAATCAGCAAGCTGATGGACGCTATCTCAGACCACCACTGGTGCATTCCCTTCAGCGTGTCGGGCAACCCAGAGCCTAACCTGAGCTGGTTATTAAATGGCAAACCCGTGGAGGAGGGCAGCTTTATCCGCACCTTGATCCATGATTTCTCAGAGGGCGAATACCACGGTTGCTTACAGCTGGACAGTCCAACGCACATCAACAATGGAGAATACACACTGCTGGCCAGTAATGCATATGGAGGGGACCGCAAGGCTGTATTTGCTCATTTCATGCATGAGCCGTGGAATGGTGAGTTGACTCAAATAAGCATAGGAACACTACCAACAAGGGCTACACCTCATGTAACGTAACAGACAGTGTCTAGAAGTTTTCTTATTTGTTTTCTTTTCCATTTGATTTCTTTAGAGTCAGTTACTGATCCAGTGTATTATGGTGAGTCTCTTCTAAACATACTTGGAATAATATTGGAGCAATGGAATAATATTATGATATAAATGTGTTAAAGGAATAATCCAGGTTCAATACAAGTTAAGGTCAATCGGCAGCATTTGTGGCCTACTGTTGATTACCACAAAAATTCCCTCCTTTTCTTTAAAAAAAGCAAAAATCGAGGTTACAGTAAGGCACTTACAATGGAAGTAAACGGGGCCAATTTTTGGAGGGTTTAAAGGCAGAAGTGTGAAACTTATAATTTTATAAAACATTTATTTAAAAAATTATTATTTGAAAAACATTTATAATTTGAGCTGCATTGTTGTTTAATTTATCATTTTTACAGTCATTTTAGGGTTTTAGGGTTTGTTGACATTACATCATCATGGCAACAAAGTTGTAAAATTGAATATAACTTTGCACAGAAAAGGTTAGTAAGTGATTTTATCACACTAAAATCATGTAAACATGCATATTATTCATGTCTTGTGACTATACTTCTGAAAAAGTGAAAAAAAATGTAACCCTCAAAAATGGTCCCCATTCACTTCCGTTGTAAGTGCCTCACTGGAACCTAGATTTTTGCTTTTTTTTTTAAAAGAAAATGAGGGACGAGTCAAAATGAACTTTTGTGGTAATCAATATTATGCCACAAATGCTGTCGATTGAGCTTAACTTGTATTGATCCCCGAATATTCCTTTAATTGCAATGTAATAAGCTCTTAAAGCTGAAGTGTGTAATCTTTTCTGTTAAAATAATTTCTCCTATCCGAGCACTGTCCAATCATTGCCCTGTTTGTTTGAGCATCCCAACCAGCCTGACACAGCAACACTGGCTCGACCAACAGCATGAGTTTGAGACGTTTGAGCTCTACTTGAGTGACCAATGTATGTCCAGGAAACCTGTTCGAAAATATTATTTTTGCAATTCCATTGCTAGTGGCACAGATATTGCACACTTCACCTTTAAATGCTGGAATGATATACTGTACATAATTGGTTGCACTTTATTTTACAGTACGTGTACTTACCCAAGAAAGAATAATATTAGGTAACTACATGTACTTAATACGGGTTAAAGTTAGGGTTGGGGTTAGGTTTAGGACCTAGTAATTACTATAGTTGTTGTAATTATATAGTACATAAATGTAGAACAGTACTGTAAAATAAAGTGCTACCACATAATTAAATATGTTAATTACAGTGTAATTAAGTCTTAATTACAAAGATTTTGGACATGGATTATACTGTTTGATTTTAAAGTTCACTCTTCTTCTGTTTGTCTTTTTGTGTGTGAGATCCCACTACAGGTACGAACTAAAGCACATAAACACACATTATAGATGATATATTTTTAATGTGAGATGTACATAGACTGTATCTTAACATTTCCTCTATTCTGAACAGATGATACTCCACTTGGACCTCCTGAGGACAAAGTTGCTGTGGGTGAAATTTAATTATTTAATATAATTTCAGTGCTTATGCATTTGTACTGCATCAACATCGAACAAATCCTCACTTTTTGTTTTGCACATGCAATTATAGCAATAAGGCTCTCAAGGCAAAGTGTCATAGTTATTTTACTATGGCTAAGTGGTGTTCTTTGGCACGATGTGAAGAGGAGTACCTAAAAACCCCTTAACCATGGTAAAATCACTGTAACACACAAACTCCAGTGGCTAATTCCTATTTTAAAATAATGGCAACTGCGATATAACCAACACCAATGTTCAATGAATAATTAAATTAGTTTAATATTAATAATAATCACATTGTAAAAAGTTGTAACGTGCAATTATTATCTTAGAGATCTATTTCAACTTGATTTAACCCTTAAAAATTAGTTTTGTTGGTGTAACCTAATGTTTCAGGTTAATTCAGTGATGTTAAATAATATTTCTGAATTGAATTAAGCCATATGATACCACATGAAGCATAAACAGTTCTTCTGACAAGTATTATCCTTCATTAGCCTAACTGTAGGCTGTTTATCGACATTTCACAACAGCTTTAAAAATGGTTCCTCCAATCAGAATTCAGTGTCAGACCTTTATTCACTTCATGAAACATCAATCCCATGGTAACAGTACAACCTAGCAGGAAAAATGTCCATCCGTCTGTGATGCACAGAATATTTGTGTAGTGTGTTTGTAACCTCTAGGAGCCCTTTCAGAAATAAATGTAACTTAATGAAACATATAGGTGAAAATGCAGTGCTTTTATCAGGCCTGCATGTACATATCTTCAATCCAACAGCCTCTCCTGGTGGAAAACAAGTTTTGCACACATTTGCTTTGAAAGCAGTGGCCGCTCTTTAAAGCCCCTCCATTCTGCTTGTAGGTGTACGTGGTCGTGGGAATCGCGGCGATCACATTCATGGGCTTCATCTTGATGCTTGTCATTCTGAAGTTTGGACGCAACTCAAAGTTCGGGATCAAAGGTAAGCACCACTCAGCTCTGTGCACAGCTCTGCCAAGCCTTCATTAAGAACTGTTGCTTTACATATTGTGCTGGGAGGAATAAGTGGGTTTTCTTTTATGACAGTTGAAAAAGAGGAATGCTAAAGGAAGGCTGTGCTTCATCTCTTTAACAAACTGTACTAATGAATTATTCACATCTGTCTAATATATCCTTGTTTCTCATAGAACTGAGTGTATTAAAGTGCAGATCAATATATTAAAGTTAGCAAAAAGGATTTTTAAAGTCAACGTAAAATCAAAATTGACCCTGTTTATTGTGGACAATTCATCAGTGCACGCTACACTAAAGAACAAGTATGCTTGTTTTAGTCATTTCTAATTGTCCATTGAAATAATTTGCTCCTATGAAATCACTTTCCTTTTCGGCTGACGTCACCAAGCCCTCGTTTTTCAACCCATTCCCTTAACTACCTACCAAATAGAGACCAAATTACATAAATAAAATGGGTTGTAAACACTGTTTCATGTTGACTTTTTTAATAATTTTTGCTCACCGTTAGATGACTTGCAAAGTGGTAGATACTAAAGTTCTTAATCCAGCATTTGCTTGTTTTCTTTTCGCTCTGCCAGATTTCTTGTGTCTTGATTCAACATTACTTCTCATAAGGAATAAGTACTTGGATTGTGTTGTGCAGGGGGTTTTGTTGAGTGTTTATTTTAGTACGTTTGTTAGAGATCTTAAAGATACTAGATTTTTACATTTCTGAAGAAACTTAAAGTGGTGCTAGGGTTTTGTGGGTGATTGCCAGGGCATTGCTATGTGGTTTCTAAGGTCTTCTAAGGTGTACTTACCATACGATGACATAGCTCACTGCTAAACCACAATACTACAATGCATCATTGGAGAAACTAACAAGCTAGTCATGGCTGTTTCCTGAAACCATAGTAGCTATATCAAAAATCAGCACATTCATCGTTCAATCCACCATGGCTCAACAGTCTTGCTAATGATGTTACGCGGAGGGTGGAGTAATAATTTCTGTGGAGATCGAATTGAAAGTCTTTACTCTGTAATTAAATGAAAGCTATGCACTGCATGCAGGGTACAACGAGGCGAAAGGCATCCCTTAACCCCGTAAGTTTAAGTTTAAAATGTAAAAGTTCCTGAATACTTTAGTTAGTCATATGTGGTACCAGTTGATAGCTTAGGATCTGAACTTTTTAGAGAACTCCATCACTTTTACATTTATGTTACATATAATAACAAGATAAGACCTGAATCCCACTGTGTCCCACATGAGCTGATGACATAGAAATATGAAAGTAAAAGTTTTTCAAATAGCAGTAAAATAGTAGAAAGAATTACAAAGTGAAATTTGATCTCTTTAAGACAAATATTTCTTAAAAGCTTCTAACCACAAATTCTATATCAGCTATTACCTTAGGCTGTTTTCTTTAAAATTAGCATTTTTTTTTTTACTTGTCTGTGAACTTGCTTTTGTAAATTATCTAATATCTCAGATGTCCAGAACAAAATATGCAGTCCAGCAGAAAAAGCATGAAAAAAAATTCAGCGGCAAAATGAAAATATGTTTTCAACAATTGGTAATATACATCACCGCAAAGCTGGCAATCTCCCATTTCTAAAAAACACTTAGATTAAGCTTCTAGTCCACTCAGAGGCCAAGATATTTGACGAAACAATGGGGAAGGTGTGTGCAATCAGAAAATACACTGAATGTCTGTGGACAAGCATGTGGTGAGTGCTCAGCTGCATTAGAGTATTTTAGATCTGTATATTGTGATAGAAGGCAATAGAGGTATTTTTTTTTTTTTTTACTAGTACTATATTGGTAACGATGGAACTTCAATCAAAGTTGGCTAATGACACTTGAGTTGACTTGACAACTGAGGGGTTTTTAGTGCATTGCTAGGGTGGTCTGGTTGGGGTTTAAAGTATTGGTAGAGCTCTCTTAAAAATTTCAGATTGATGCATAAATGTAAAGGTGGTATTTTTGCTGGCCTTTTTTGATGCGTACTTGTGTGTTTGCGTCCGTCCTGGCTGCTGACAGCTTGGTAGTGAGTTGGTCTGTGAGTGAGAGCATGCAATTGTTTTTGTGGTTTCTCTGAGAGGAAGTGTCGAGTTAAATGTCCTGAGGGGCTTATTTTTGCACGGTGGTCTTGAGTGTGTGTGGTGTGTAACTGCTTCCTTGGTTGTCCACAAGAAAAAAGCTTGATGTCTGACACATATGAATGTTTAATACTGAATTCCGATGTTGTTTTGCTTCTAACCATGCCTTGATCCCACCATGAATATGGAAATGACTTCCTGTCTCTTTTGAACTTAAAATGGGGTCCAAAAGTCTGAGACCACAGTGAAAATGCTGCTTTTATGCATTTTCCACCCCTCATTTTAAAACAAAATGTTGAATTAAAAATTATATTATCAGCTAAATTTCTGTTTAAAGATGATTTATAAAATTAGCATAAATTTTAGAATGTCTTAGTGTTCAATTTGCCATTTGCTTTAATGACAGCAGACACTCAAGCTAGAATGGACTCATCATGCATCATGCAAAACAATTATTATTATTATTATTATTATTATTATTATTATTATTTATTATTTTTACTTTGTTTTTCTCCAGGTTTAAATTTGTTTTTAAATCCCAGATTTTTTATGTGGACTTTAGGACCCCACTGTTCACTTACACACACAGGCACACAAACACTGTGAGACTGCAGCATAGAGTGTAGCAGAGCCCTGCACCATTTAGAGCGGAAGTGGAGTGAGAATGAAACAAGGTGAAATTGTAGCCCTCAAGTTCAGTAAGTGTGGGTGTCTGCAGAGATACGCCACTCCATCTGCCAGAGACAGAGAGAGAGAGAGAGAGAGAGAGAGCGACAGCCAGAGAAGGAGAGTCAGCAACCTTGCACTTATCAATGATTTAGAGGGCAGGTATCGGTTTCTCTGGTTTGGATGAATAAAAAAAAATCAATAAAGCTTGTCAAGGTCAGAAGTATCATTAGTCCTCAACTCGTGGCCTTTGGTTAACACAGTAAAGGTGCTCCTCAACCCCTCTTTTCACCATCAGATGTGTAGGTTTTTAGAGGAATACATCTATCTTATATCTCTTGCACGCCTGGTTCACCGCTTGTGGGTAAAGTCTCCATTCTACGTACAGTAAATCCGCTCTCGTGTTTATTATGCCTGGGACATGTGTTGCGTGTAATGAATATGCGTGCACTGCTTTACACAATCAGTTTCTGTGCGAGGATGTGCAGAGTCGAGCGTGTACCTCCTTTAAATTTATATACGCCAATTTTAGCTTCAGAATTTGGGGAAAATCATTAGTGACATTTTTCCTATTGTACAAAGGTGCTGGGTTTGTTCCTGGCAGGCAGCAGATGCCC
Source organism: Myxocyprinus asiaticus (assembly GCF_019703515.2). Taxonomy (NCBI): domain Eukaryota; kingdom Metazoa; phylum Chordata; class Actinopteri; order Cypriniformes; family Catostomidae; genus Myxocyprinus; species Myxocyprinus asiaticus. Next base: position 8,665,159 of record NC_059376.1, on the reverse strand, counting down.
TAACCCCTCTCCCATCCTAATTAGAGCCTGTAAGGCTGAGTAACCTGCCGTGTGAAGTTTCAGGAAGAAGAAGAAAAAAAAAAACGGATACTGCATTAATTGCGTTAATTTTTTAAAATGCGTTAAACAAAAAATATTACTCGCAGAAATGAACATGTTAAATTTCCCAGCCCTAATATAGTATATACTGTATACATATATATATACATTGTGTATACAACACAAATTCTGAAAAAGTTGGGACAGTATGGAAAACACTAATAAAAATAAAAAGAATTGATTTGTAAATTCTATTCCTGTGCTCTATTGAAAGCACTTCAACAACACATTATTTGATGTTTTACCTTGTGATTTTTTTTTTTTTTTTTTTAAATATACACATTTCAAATCAGATGATTACAACACACTCCAAAAAATTGAGACAGTCAAGTGTTTGCCAATCTAGCACCCGCACTTTCTGCTTACAGAGCAAAATACTTGTAATCCGGGGAGTATGAGGTTTGGCGTTGTACAGGGTGAATAGAATTTACAAATCACTTCTTTTTCTTTTTAATACAAAAACAAATGTGGACATCACAGGATGTGTTCTTGTGTTCCATCTGCGTTATTTTTAAATTATTACATGGCACTCTGGAATACTCGATTCTGATTGGTCAATGGCGCCAATTACCGGTCAATTACTGGTACTGTAAATGGCACTCATCTGGGTACTGCGAGTCAACTTACCTGCTTCTCGGGTCACTGTGCGATCTCTACAAGTAAGCTAATAAAATAATTTCAACTCAAATCAATGTTTCATGATTATTTATTTATTTATTTGGCAAGTAATCTTGTAATAGACTGAATAATGGGCAGTCATGCTGCCTTCATGTCGTGTCTGAATTACCGTAATTTCGAGATGGCAACTTGGAGGTTCTACTCGGAGCCATTCACGTCTTGGAAACTCGGAACTTATCCATTTCTATGACAACATGCATAATGCCAAAACGACTTTGTTATTGATAACAGCAAAATATTTAGCACTACATCAATTCATTAATTCCCCTTGATATGTTGTTGCAAAATGTTTTAGAACAAAGAAAACACTCCAGGTAATGTTGGCATAACAAGATTGCATATCAAACAGAAATATGTGTTCATTACCTGTAACTATTGAGGGCCCTGTCATATTGGTTCTTTTCACATGACGTCATGACTGTCAAATCAGAGCTTTCATAGAATTCCGAGATTACAACTTGTAATTACTAGCTCTGTGAAGACGTGAACGCTTTTTACAAGTCGGAATCTCCCACATAACGTGAAAGCACCATCAGTCATTTTCACAAAATAAACACCAACAGAACTCCGACGCAAACCGGAGGTTGATTTCAGCTGTTCAGTGATTTCTTTCTTCTCAAATTACATAATTTAAGTGCAAATCAATGTTTCATGTCCATTTATTTGTTTATTTGGCAAGTAGTCTTGTAATAGGCTGAATAATGAGCAGTCAGACAGTTTTCACAAAATAAACACCAACAGAACTCTGATGCAAACCCGAGGTGGATTTAAGCTGTTCAGTGATTTTTTTCTTCTCAAATTACATAATTTCAATGTAAATCAATATTATATGTCCATGTATTTATTTATTTGCTTAGTAGCCATGTAATAAGAGGGATAATGTACACTCAGCCGGTTGTTATCGCAAAATAAAACCCTTCAGGGTGTTACAAGATACTGACTGAACATTATCCCTTACATGTATTGTCTGTCTATGTATATATGCATCTGACGAACACTTTTGGAGCATCTTATTGGTTTTAAGCAACATAAACACAGCATTATTAGGATAATGTGTCAAGTTAAAAGTAGTTTAAATTATGAAAATTGCGTCTTAAGATCCCTGCATTCTGTTGTACTTCGTCCAGATGACAAGAACACTTTGTGACCCACTCTCATTCTGTGGCTGTGCTACTTGTGCGGTGCGTTAAGGCGTGCAGACTGCCCCCCGCTGACGTGGCTCGTAAAAAATCCCATCAAAGTTACATGCACAGTACTGTGCAAAATTTTTAGGCACATAAGATGTTTCACAAAAGCATTTGTCTTAAGATGGTTATTTATATCTTCAGCTTTAGTGTGTCAATAGGAAATATAAATGTTAGACTCCCAAACATTACTTTTGCAAATAGAAAAGATTAGAATAGAAGAACAGTAAGCCCTGCATGGCCCCCACAAAGCCCCCCACTGAACATCATGTCAGTCTGAGATTACATAAAGAGACAGAAGCAATTGAGACAGCCTAAACAGATAGAAGAACTGTGGCGAATTCTCCAAGAAGCTTGGAACATCCTATCTGCCAACAACCAAGAAAAACTGTGTCCAGGTGTACCTAAGAGAATTGGTGCTGTTTTAAAGGCAAAGGTGGTCACGCCAAATATTGATTTAGCTTTTTTTATGTTTACTGGACTTTGTATGACATTAAGTGATAAATGAAAACTATTTATGTCATTATTTTTGAAGACATCCTCACTATGCAACATTTTTCACAAGTGCCTAAAACTTTTGCATAGTACTGTACCTCAAGATTAAATTGCTCCAATTGGTTGTAAAATACTTACTTTTATTTCAGAATTTATTTCAGAAGAGTCAGGAAGCATGAATTAATTGTGTTAATTTTTTTAACACATTATTTTATATATTATTATTAAACACGGTAAATCGACAGGTATATTTTAAATACACTGCTTCCAGAGTATAGCCATAATACTCAAACATTATATGTGTTACCATGAGACTAGTATGATAAAATAACATAGTAACCTTGTCTGTTTAAATTTATATCTTTCAACTCCTGTCATGACCAAAGCCAGTAAACATGGTAACTTCTGCACAATATGCACAAGTATACCAAGAAAGGTGCTGTTTACATAGAAAAAAATCCACCCACAGGAATTACATCTGTAACTAGAAATTCATCCACCTGGAATAGTAGTGGCACCATTAAAAGGAAGATTTAGTTAACTTTACAGTTCAAATAACACAGTTTAGTACAGAAGAATTAACATAAGTACTTGTAAACCCTCCAAAATTCCTTACCCTAGACCAGTGGTTCCCAACCCTGTACCTGGAGGCCCCCCAACACTGCACATTTTGTATATCTCCCTTTTCTGACACACCCAATTAAGGTCTTGGAGTCTCCACTAATGAGCTGATGAGTTGAATCAGGTGTGTTTAATTAGGGAGATATCCAAAATGTGTAGTGTTGGGGGGCCTCCAGGAACAGGATTGGGAGCCACTGCCCTAGACATCCATTGTAAGTGCACTATTGTATTGTACAAGCAATGTGTTTGTGCTTACAAGATGAGGGATGAGTTTAAATTATTTTCTGTAGTGGAAAAGGCCTTATCAACAGCATGACACAGATGGTGTCCATAGGGCTTAACTTGTTTTGAACATGGAACATTCCTTTAAAAAAGAATGTCAACCCTGTGTTGACTTCTACGGGAGAAGTTGTTTGAACATCAACACTATGGTGACAGTTGTGGCATCTGCACAGATTTTGCTTTTGCCGTTGATCTTAAGGGAGCTCTTTGAATGGACCGAGTTACACCAACATGCTCGTCTGGCATCCTGCCACTCTCCTACAGTAGGGATGAGCTGCTTTCGCTTAGACCTACAAGGACCATTTCCCTTACGGATATAACGGAGGTGATAAAAAGGCAACAAGCTCAATATTCAAGCAGACACTGTTGGAGGAGGGGAAAGAGAAGAGGGATAAGACAATGTGTTTGCCATAGAGGTATGAGACCACCACTGCCATCAATGATTTTAAGCAACATCAGGTCTTTGAGGAACAAAATAGAGGAACTTCGTACAACCGCCAGAGTCTGCTTTGAGTTCCGGGAGTCTTGTCTGTTGGTTTTCATGGAGACCTGGTTACATAGGGATGTCCCCAGCTCCCTGATTGAATTTGAGGGCTTTTCCATTGTTCGGGCGGACAGGAGTGAACCATTGGGGAAGAGCAGAGGCGGCAGCATTTATATATACAGTATGTCAAAGATAACTGGTGCAGCCAGTATATGGTGAGGGATACTCTGTGCTGTCCTGATGTTGAACTTTTGTGTCTATCACTGGACCTTTATATCTCCCGAGAGAATTAGGGAACGTCATCATTTGTGCAGTGTATGTTCCTCCCAGAGGGAATGCTAAGGAAGCCGCAAACTGTATAACCGATTGTGTTTACCAACAACTGCAGTCCCGAGAGCCCCCATTTTTATTCTTGGAGACTTTAATCATTGTAGACTGGAACTTTCCCTTCCAGGTTATGAACAATATATTAGGTGTGATACACGAGAAAACACGGTTCTAGACAAATGTTATGGGAACATAAAGAATGTAGTATACTGCCAGGAAAAAGGCCCCCCTGTCAAACTCTGATCATAATACAATACATTTAATTCCAACATACAGAACTGTCTTCAAAAGCAGTGAACCACAAACTATAACTGTGTCTGTGTGGTCAGAGGACAGTTTTGAGACTCTAAAGGGCTGTTTTCTTTGTACGGACTGGAATGTTTTCCATGAACAGGATATTAATGAGGCTACAGAGACAATAACTGATTATATAAATTTTTGTGTGGATATGGTGGTGGCGAAGAAAAATGTCAGTGTGTTTCCAAATAATAAACCTTACATAACTAGAGAGGTAAAGAAGAAAAATAGCTTTCAGAAATCAAGATCAAAGGGAATTCAAACAAGCACAAAGGAAACTGAATTTAATGATAAAAGAAGCTAGAAAGCAACAGTTTTAATAATAGGATCCTAAAAAATTGTGGAATACAATGAAAGTGGTTACAAATATGGAACCAAGTAGGAAAAATCTGATAACTTTTAATGATTTAGAAAAATTGAATAAACTGAACGACTTCTTTCTTAGGTTCGAGATTTCCTCGGAAAAAGGAAAAATATTTGTAACCACTTTTGGAAAACAGGGCTGTACTAGAGACTGTCTCTTGTGATGAGAAGCTAAGATTCGAGGTTGCATTAAATACAGTTCAGTTACTTTTTAGGGGAGTTAATACGAGGAAATCAACAGGGCCTGATGGCATCTTTGGCATTCTATTGAAAACATGCGCTGATGAACTTGCCATAGCATGGTGTCCTGTTTTCCAGAAATCCTTGGACTCCCATACTGTTCCAACAATGTGGAAAAAACTACTATCATTCCTGTGCCTAAAAAGACTAGTGCAGTTGAGAATAATGACTTTAAGGGGGTGGCTATGACTTCGATTTTAATTAAATGCTTTGAACGCTTTATGGTATCTGTCCTCAAAGAAGGTGTTAATTCACTACTTGACCCACTTCAGTTTTCATATAAGTGAGGTCAGAGCACAGATGATGCCCTTAATAAAATTATTCATTTGATTACTAAGCATTTAGGGAACCCACAAGCCTATGCACAATTACTTTTTGTGGATTTTAGCTCTGCTTTTAATACTCTTCAACCTCATCTGCATATTCAGAAATTGAAAGAGTTGAATGTTAATCCTTTTGTTATTAAGTGGTTTTATTCATTTTTAACTAATCATACACAACAGGTCAAGGTTAACAATTCCTTCTCTGATGTTAAAGTGGTAAATACTGGTGCACTTCAGGGGTGTGTCAGCTCCCCCGTCTTGTTTACTTTGTGTACTAATGATTGCATTAGTAGCCTTGAAAATAACTTTATTTTTAAGTTCTCTGATGATTCTGCTATTTTAAGTTTAATGTACAGGAATACTTGTTCTCAAGGGTATTTTACAGTAGTTGATCGTTTTGTACAGTGGTGTGATAGTAATTGTATGATTTTAAATGAGAGCAAAACAGTAGAAATTATATTTGACCCCAGATAAGTGGGGGATCATAGTTCAGTGTTAATATATGATGAACCCATTACACAGGTCTCCACGTTTAAGTATCTGGGGGTCTACGTTGATAATTCATTGAGATGGAATACCCATATTGAGAGTTTGTGTGAAAAACTGCAACAGAGTTTATATTTCCTGGGGAGACTTAGAGTATATGGGGTAAGCCAGAACATTGTTTTTATTTTACTAGTCCATTTTCGAGAGTCTTATTAGATATGGTATAACAGCATGGTATGGGAACTTATCGATACAGCTGTAAACAAAACTTTCCCGCCCTGTGCAAACTGCTATGAAAATAATAGGCTGGAAAGTAAACCGACCCATTGGTGATCAGTCCCATTTTTTAAATGAGAAATTAAGTCTTTTGTCCTCTGGGAGACGATATAGAATCCCAATTAGTAGGTCGAATTGTTTTAGGAAATCTTTTGTGCCTACCTCAATCAGACTTTTAAATAAGATTACTTGAGACTTTTTCATGGTTTTATTGTTTTTATATATTATATGTTGTTGCTATGTAATATTTGTGAGTATGTTCAAGTTTTGTGTGTGTTTTGGCTGTGGTGTATGTAGTCCAAAACAAATTTCCCTTACAGAACAATAAAGTACTGTATACTCAACTCAAAATGATCATTGATGGCTATTATTAAGAACTAGAAAGAATTTTAGATTAGTGATCAACCAATATGGGTTTTCAATGGCCGACGTGGATTTCTAGAAAGCAGGGGGGCAATAGCCAGTATAATGCCAATATAAGTGTCACACAATTTAATGATAATAAAAGACATTTACAGTAAATAAACACATATTTAAAGAAAAATCCCTCAAATGTGCTACATTTACATTTATTCATTTGGCAGACGCTTTTATCCAAAGCGACTTACGAAAGAGGAATAATACATCATAAGCGATTCATCTTAAAGAGACAGTGGTACAAAAAGTGCTGCATTACAAAGTTTCACTAGCATCAGAATAGTAGTATCCAAGACAGATTAGAGTGCAACAAGAATATTAATTATATATATATATATATATATATATATATATATATATATATATATATATATATATATATATATATATATACACTGATCAGCCACAGCATTAAAACCACCTGCCTAATATTGTGTAGGTCCCCCTCGTGCCGCCAAAACAGCATGAAACCGCATCTCAGAATAGCATTCTGAGATGCTATTCTTCTCACCACAATTGTACAGAGTGGTTTTTTGAGTTACCATAGACAGTGTCAGTTCGAACCAATATGGCCATTCTCTGCTGACCTCTCTCATCAACAAGGCATTTTTGTCCACAGAACTGCCGCTCACTAGATGTTTTTTTGTTACTGGCACCATTCTGAGTAAACAAGAGACTGTTGTGCGTGAAAATCCCAGGAGATCAGCAGTTACAGAAATACTCAAACCAGCCCGTCTGGCACCAACAATCATCCATGCGATTATCTAATCAGCCAATCAGGTGGCAGAAATGCAGTTCATAAAATCATGCAGATACACATCAGGAGGAAAAAATGTGATCTCAGTGATTTTGACCATGGCATGATTGTTGGTGCCAGATGGGCTGGTTTGAGTGTTTCTGTAACTGCTGACTTCCTGTGATTTTCACACACAACAGTCCCTAGAATTTACTCAGAAAGGTGCCAAAAAAAAACAAAAAAACATCCAGTGAGCAGCAGTTCTGTGGACGGAAATGCCTTTTTGATGAGAGAGGTCAACAGAGAATGGCCAGACTGGAAAGTGTTTTGGTGCCTCTTTGTGCTGGTACAACAAGGTGCCGCTCATTAGCCAACCGCAGACTTCTGGTGGGAACGTAGCTCTGCAGAAATGATTTTAGGTATGCTGGAGTAGACCCAGTGACTGTTCTGTATGCCAGCATCAGAGCCTTAAATTTGATACGTGCATCAACTGGCAGACAGTGAAGAGAGACAAGGAATGGTGTAACATGTGCTCTCTTTGGTTCATTAAAGACCAGACGTGCTGCTGCATTCTGGATCATTTGCAGGGACCTAATTGCGCATGCAGGGAGGCCTGCATTGAGAGCATTACAGTAGTCCAGTCAAGTTATGTCAAGTGACTGAACAAGAAGTTGTGTGGCATATTCAGAGAGGGAGGATCTTATTTTCCTGATATTGTAGAATGTAAATATACATGGACATGCTGTCTTTGAGATGTTGTCTGTGAAATTGAGTTGGTTATCGATGGTTACCCCTAGATTTCTTACCGTTTTGGAAGGCATTACTGTAGTTGGACCCAGCTGAACAGTGATGTTGTGTTCAACAGCAGGGTTGGCTGAAAAGACGAGGAGCTCAATCTTCACTGGGTTAAGTTGCAAGTGGTATTCCTTCATCCCGGGCGAGATGTCTTCCAAACAGGCAGAGATTCGAGCAGTCACTGTGGTGTCGTTGGGCTGGAAAGACAAGTAGAGCTGTGTGTCATTGGCGTAGCAGTGGTAAGAGAACCCATGTGCCTAAATGATGGGTCTCAGTGATGTTGTGTATATAGAGAAGAGAAGTGGCCCAAGCACTGAGCCCTGATGTAACCCAGTAAGTAGCTGATGTGACTTGGACACCTCACCTCTCCAGGCTACCTTGAAGGATCTACCTGAGAGATAGGAATTAAACCAGTCAAGCACAGTCCCTGTGATGCCAAGATTAGAGAGGGTGGAGAGTATGATCAGATATTTGACTGTGTCAAAGGCTGCAGAAAGATCCAGTAGAATCAGGACAGATGATCTGGATCCAGCTCTCGCCTGTCTCAGTGACTCAGTGACAGACAGCAGGGCAGTCTCAGTGGAATGTCCACTTTTAAAGAGTGACTGATTGTCATCCAGAAGCTTGTTCTGCAAGAGATAGGCAGAGATCTGATTGAAAATTGCTCTTTCAAGTGTTTTCACCATGAATGGGATGAGAGAGACTGGTCTGTATTGTTCTACTTGTGTGGGGTTAAGTACAGGTTTTTTAAGCAGCGGGGTTACTCGAGCCTGCTTAAATGTTGTGGGAAAAATGCCTGTAAGTAGAGATGTGTTAATTATGTGTGTGAGTGCAGGTAGGATGGATGGAGAGACGGCTTGGAGAAGGTGGGAAGGAATGGGGTCAATGGGACAGGTGGTGGGGTGGTTCGAGAGGAGGAGTTTAGAGACCTCAGTGTCAGTCAGAGGAGAGAACATATAGATAGAAGAGCTGCATACAGGAGGTGGGTGTTTGAGAGGGTGTGGTGCTGAGAATATATTGCTGATGTCTGTAACCTTATTAGTAAAAAATGTGGCAAAGACATCTGCTGTCAGTGAGGTATCAGGTGGTGGAGGGGTGGACAGAGAAGTGTGTTGAATGTTCTAAATAGGCTGCAAGTGCCTGTGGTGCTGTTGATCTTGTCCTGGTAATAGGAAGTTTTTGCAGATTTAACGTTATCTGAAAAAGATGCAAGCAGAGACTGATACTTACCCAGATCTGCTGGATCTTCAGATTTCCGCCATCTCTTCTCAGCCGCCCTGAGTTCAGTCCGATGTTCACAAAGAACATCAGAGAGCCAGGGGCTGGGCAGTGTCATGCGTGCTGGCCTAGAGGAGAGAGGACAGATGCTATCTAGACAGGTTGTTAAAGAAGAGCCTAGTGTGTCTATGGCAGTGTTTACATCCAGGGTGGAAAATACAACCCCAGTTCTGAAAAAGTTGGGACAGTATGAAAAATTATAATAAAAACAAAAAGGAGTGATTTTTAAATTATATTCACCCTTTGCTATATTGAAAGCACCCCAACTACACATAATATGATGTTTTATCTTGTGAATTTTAATGTTTTTTTTGAAAATGTACAGTAATTTCAAATCAGATGATTGCAACACACTCCAAAAAAGTTGAGACAGGGGCAATTTAAGACTAATAACAATTTGACGAGATGAAATATCAAGGCGATGTGAAACAGGAGATGTTAAACAGGTGAGGCAATTGTGTCATAATACTGTATACTGTATAAGGAGCCTCCAAAAACAGACTAGGCCTTCAAGAGCAAAGATCAATAAAGTGATTTGATTTGATTTGATTTTGATTTGATTTGATCATTCAAGACTTGTCAATTTGGCAACAGATGCTTCAGCAAATAATCCAGCACTTTTAGAACAATGTTCCCCAAAGACAAATTGGAAGGATTTTGGGCATTTCACCCTCTATAGTATACAATATTAAAAGATTCAAGGAATCTGGTCAAATCTCTGTACATAAAGGGCAAGACGAAAACCACTTCTGAATGCATGTGATCTCTGATCCCTCAGACGTCACTGTCTTTTTCAGATAACGTTAAATCTGCAAAAACATGCAAGCAGAGACTGATACTTACCCAGATCTGCTGGATCTTCAGATTTCCGCCATCTCTTCTCAGCCGCCCTGAGTTCAGTCCGATGTTCACAAAGAACATCAGAGAGCCAGGGGCTGGGCAGTGTCATGCGTGCTGGCCTAGAGGAGAGAGGACAGATGCTATCTAGACAGGTTGTTAAAGAAGAGCCTAGTGTGTCTATGGCAGTGTTTACATCCAGGGTGGAAAATACAACCCCAGTTCTGAAAAAGTTGGGACAGTATGAAAAATTATAATAAAAACAAAAAGGAGTGATTTTTAAATTATATTCACCCTTTGCTATATTGAAAGCACCCCAACTACACATAATATGATGTTTTATCTTGTGAATTTTAATGTTTTTTTTGAAAATGTACAGTAATTTCAAATCAGATGATTGCAACACACTCCAAAAAAGTTGAGACAGGGGCAATTTAAGACTAATAACAATTTGACGAGATGAAATATCAAGGCGATGTGAAACAGGAGATGTTAAACAGGTGAGGCAATTGTGTCATAATACTGTATACTGTATAAGGAGCCTCCAAAAACAGACTAGGCCTTCAAGAGCAAAGATCAATAAAGTGATTTGATTTGATTTGATTTTGATTTGATTTGATCATTCAAGACTTGTCAATTTGGCAACAGATGCTTCAGCAAATAATCCAGCACTTTTAGAACAATGTTCCCCAAAGACAAATTGGAAGGATTTTGGGCATTTCACCCTCTATAGTATACAATATTAAAAGATTCAAGGAATCTGGTCAAATCTCTGTACATAAAGGGCAAGACGAAAACCACTTCTGAATGCATGTGATCTCTGATCCCTCAGACGTCACTGTCTTAACGTCATTCATCTGTAATGAATATCATGAACATGGGCTTGGGATAACTTTAGTAAACCTCTGTTAGTTAACACCACCCCCTGCTGCATCCACAGATTCAAGTTAAGACTTTACTATTCAAACTAGAAGCCCTACATCAACACTGTCCAGAAGCACTGCCGACTTCTCTGGGCTCAGTCTCATCTTAGATGGAAAGCAGAACAGTGGAACTGTGCTTTTTGGTCCGAAGAGTCCACATTTCAAAAAGGAAAAAAAAAAAGAAAAAGGAAAAGGACCATCCAAGCTGTTATTAGCTTCAGGTCCAAAGGCCAGTGTCTGTATGGGCCAGGGGTGTGTCAGTGCCCATGGCATGGGTAACTCGCACATCTGTGAGAACACCATGAATGCAGACAGATATGTAAAAATTTTGGAGCAACATATACTGCCATACAGTACCGTCTTTTCCAGGGATGTTCCTGCATTTTCCAGCAGGACAACTTCAAACCACATACTGCCCGGATTACAAGTGCATGGCAGTGTAAGCAGAGAGTGTGGGTGCCAGATTGGCCTGCCTGCAGTCCTGACCTGTCTTCAGTTGAGAATGTGTGGCGCATTGTTAAGCACACCATCCGGCAACATAGACCCCGTACAATTGTGCAGCTAAAGACCTACATAATGCATGAATGGGGGAAAATTCCACTTTCTAAACTTAACAAACTTGTGTCTTCAGTGCCCAAATGCTTAAAAAGTGTTATTAGAAGAAATTGTGATGTTTCACAGTGGTAAACACTCGACTGTCCCAACTTTTTTGGAGCGTGTTGCAATCATCTGATTTGAAATTACTGTACATTTTAAAAAACAATAAAATTTTTTGGGAAACATTATATTATGTGTAGTTGTGGTACTTTCAATATAGCAAAGGGTGAATATAATTTATAAATCACTCGGTTTTGTTTTTATTAGACATTTTCATACAGTCCCAACTTTTTTGGAATTGGGGTTGTAAGTTTTGTGTGGGAAGAGAGGTAGAGACAGCAGTGGAAAGGCGTGTGGGTGAAAGAGAACGGAGGTTATGGCAAAAGGAAACCAAAGGCGGAGTCTGTTTTAATAAAGATGGGAGAGTCATGTTGAATTTAATAAAGTAGTGATCAGAGACATGTAAAGGAGTAACAAGAATATTATTGTTGGTACAGTTACATGTAAAAATGAGGTCTAGCTGGCTGCCCGATCTGTGATTTGCTGTAGTGCTTAGTCTTTCCAAGTCAAACGAGGACAGAAGAGCATGAAGTTCAGTGGCCTGGGGATTTTCTGGTGTATGTTGAAATCTCCAAAAACCACAACTGGCCTACCATCTTCAGGGAAGGAGGACAGCAGGACATCCAACTCCTCAAGAAAGTTTTCCAGCTGACCTGGAGGGCGATAGATGACAACAACATGAATTTTTGTGGGTTACATTGTAGTAATAGCATGAAATTCAAAAGGAGTATTGTTACATAGAGAGGAGTGTGGTGAAAATGACCAGTTGTTTGGCATGAGCAAACCTGTTCCCCCACCCCGGTATGTCAAGGGCTGTGAGAGAAGGAGAAGTTGTTGGAGAGAGCAGAGGGTGTTCCTGTATCTTCTGGACGTATCCATGTTTCTGTCAGTGCGATGATGCTGAGGGTGGACTGTGTGGTGAATGCTGGAATGAAGTCAGTTTTGTTCATAGCTGACTGGCAGTTCCAGAATCCCACCGAAAATGAGAGCAGAGCAGGTACTGATGTGCAAAGTTGCCGTAGGTGTCAGGATTAGCAGAGAATAATAAGACTCAGGACCCAAAAGCAGAGTGAAAATAAACAGGGAATTTATTAATACAAAATAAATAAAAGACAAAACTAACCAAAACTCCCACAAGGGAGAAAAACAAACATAAACTACCCTGAAGGGAAAAAGGGTAATCCAGGCTGGGGCAGAGGGAAACAGGACCGACCAGACCAAAACGGGAACCAGGTAGGGGAAACAGGACTGAAAGGGAATATACAAGCCTGACCGACTGAACACACAAGACCTACTAAGTTCACAAGACGAACTGGCACTGGACAGCACACACGTGGAGGCTAAAATAGGGAGATAAATCAAATGGGTTAACAGGGGACAGGTGAGGCAAATGAACTAATAATAAGCAAACAAGGAGGCAGGGTATGACGTTTCACAGAGAGACATGCAGCAATGCAGAAATAAAACAAATTCACATGCACTCACAAGACAACAAACACCCAAATGGCATGAGCGCACATCGCCAAGACAATAAGGCAATATACGGCCATGCCAACAGACAAACAAGACGAGAGAATGCGTAGCAACGCCAAACAAAGCAATGCCACACATTCTCATACTAAACAAAACCTGAGCATACATCGCGAGGCAAACGCCACGCAATGCATGCAACTGCCGACAAAAACAAGACAGGACACCTGTGCGACAGTTCGGCCAAACACAAACCTGAAATCTTAGACCGAAGTGACCAAACCTCAGCACAACATTAAGACAGCTCACAACCCGGGTGCGCAGCATAAAGCGAGCGCAACGAGCATCTATGGTCACAAGAGACAGACACAGAACATGGAGCATGAGTGTCCAGATCCCGACACAGACCGAAACTGAACCAGACAGGGAAGTTAGGATCCAAACACCATGCTCCAGATATGAAACACAAGACAGCTCACGACCCGGGCACGCAGTGCAACGCGAGGTGTACCCGTGTTCGCTAGAGAGACATAAACTATTGATGCCAGTGCATGCCGCCAAAATGACATAAGTGCGATGCACCCACTTCAGTAACAGACAGAACATGGTGCATGAGTGTCCGGATCCTGACACAGACCAAAACCGAACCAGACAGGAAGTCAGGATCCAGACACCATGCTCTGGACTTGAAACAAGATGCACGGCAGGGAATTCAACCGAAACCGTGCGCTCACACAAAGATGGACAATGAAACACAAGACAGACATGGGACGATGATGCCATGGTCCTGTCAGACAAAAACCCAAACTGACAGAGTGACATAACCGTGACAGTAGGTTGTGTGGGTTGCGTTGTGTCCTGCATCTATATCGTGTAAACTGTCTGTAACTGATAATAGGGATGTGCTTGAGGGCACATGTTATGCGTGGAGTAGGCATATAGGAATGTATAAGGAAAATGTAAAATTTATTAATTAAATTAAAAAGATAATTAAGTGCTATGGTGTGTGGCGCCTTGTCGGTGTCCAGACTTGCTGGTCTTTACACAAGTAGGTCTTCACATGAGGAGGGCTTTACACGAGGGCTGCCACTTCCACTGCCGCTTCCACATCAGCATTCATGTCAAATACATACACGCTGCTATCGGGTCATTACTTGAAAAATGCTGGACACGCCTTAATGCTGCTTAGCACAACAAACCTAGTCATGTGGGTAACTGAAACTAAGGGTCGCGTGAAATGCCAAACATGGGAAGAAATGCGACTTCAGTACACCGTAAACAAACAATGTTAAACTTTAGCAATAAATAATACTCTAAAACAAGGGAAGCACTGTTTGGAGACACACTAAATTCAACGCTAGTTTTACACACAATAAACAAACAACTCTAAACCTAGCAGTTAATACCCTGGGACAAGTCAAAACAATGTAGCGCACACACACACACTTAAGCGACACGAGTTCAACACAGTACAACACAGTAAACAAACAGCACAATTCTAGCAATGAATACCACTCTAAAAAAAAGTGAAACAATGAAATAAACACACACTTGCACGCACTGCAGACTCCTGTAGATAGATCGCTTCTCCTTACTAAACAAAAGGTTGTCAGTTGTTTCTGGAACTAATACAAGGGTGCAACTACTACTTTTGTTAGTCAATTAATTGGTCTATAACTATTCAAGAGACTACTTGTTACTACTAATGTTACTACTCCCATGAAACAAATCTTTTTCAGGCTTAACATTCACACCACCAAATTGACAACAAGTTTAAAGTTTAAAGGGCCACATACTACATTATCTTACATACAGCATCTTTATTGCTATGTAATTACATTGGTAAGTACTGAGTAATAACCATATTTACTTAACATTTACTAATTATGTGGATCTGCTTGTAATTACAATTTATTTTAATAATAACATGTTAGTTACATGTAATATATGTAACATGGACACTGTAAAGGAAAGTGTCAAGAGTACATTCAAGAGTATCATCACCAAAATCTGTCCACTTGATATTGTGTTATTAGCAGTGTGTTTGTCTTGTAAGGGGTTAAAGAGTTCTTATTGAATTCTTCAAGATGAACAGAATGGGCTATGATTGAGCAAGTGTTCTGAAAACTGTCATTACCAAACGACAACTTCCGTCTGTCATTCCGAGTGCACTCTGCTCTTAAAATGCATGAGTGTGTGTGCTAAGAGCTGAGGCGGGTGGACCTTCCTTCCCACAACATGCACTGCTGCCATAGTTACATGTGTCACAGTTACTCTGATCCAGCGATGAATCATTCTCACAGAACATGAATCACCAATGTGTGTGTGAGATCTCACACACACATTCATCTGCATAACATGCGCTACACACATAAACACACACCCCTACAGTTATACATTTATACTGGAGATGTTTAGGGCAGTTTGGTGCTAAAAGATCAGCACACTGAATGGTAAGATCCCAGTTTGAATGTCTTGTAAGGCTAAAGTTTATTCCATTGCACCATTATCCATTGTTTGCCTCAAGATAATTTTATTAAGGAGAGTTCCTGTGCACTATTCTCTGCATTTATGAATAAGTAAGTGCTTATGTTTCAATTAAACATAATGTGTCCACTGCAGTCAAGTATGTTACATTTTTAGAGTTGGCAAATTTAACACGTTAATTTCTGCGATTAATAGTTGACTGTTTAACCTGTAAACAAATATATAGTAGTATCCGGTTTTTTCCCCAATTTCTGTGGCTAAAATTGACATATTACACACTCGAAGTACACGCTCGACTCAACTGCACATCCTAGCACAGAAACTGATTGTGTGTAGCAGTGCACGCTTATTCATTGCGTGCAACGCATGTCCCGGGCATAATAAACACAAGAGCGGATTTACTGTACAGAAAATGGAGACTTGTAAGCAGTGAACCATGCATGCGAGAGATATGGGCAAGCTGCCGGTACCCCTTTGCATTGCCCAAAAACGCTAACTCAGTTTCATCTGAACCACGTGAGAGAGACCCAGCGTGTGCATGATAGAGACTGAGAAGCACCTGTCCGCTTGCTGCAGACAGGTACACTTGTAGAGACTGAACGGCAGCCAGAGGAAATTATAGTTTTGACATGTTAAACTTCAGCAAATTAAACTTCAGCATTCAATATTTTTGAATATAACAATAGTTTTATATCTGTGTTTAGTGTCTATGCATTGGCAATATACACTCAAGTTTATCTTGCCAGTAAAGCTTTATATAAATTGAATCTGCCCATTTGATCTTATTATTAAAAAAGTTAGCTGGAAAACGGCAGAAGATTTTGCCCAACTTTTAATTACAGCATGTCCACTGATTTTATGGTATGGATACATATATTTTTGTCAAAGATTAATACCTGTAAAAATGTATCAACTGAAACATTTTAACATGGACATACTTATGTTTTAATGTATTATACAGTATTTTAATGTTTTTTTTAATGTACCATGTGCCATGATTATTTGCAATTAATCACAGAAAACTGTGAGATTAATTAGTTTTAAAAAATGTAATCAATTCACAGCCTTAGTCATTTTATTATGTAATGTACATTGGCTAAGAAGAGAGTCCTTTTCTTTATGTACTTTGAAATTAGTGTGTGAGTACACATAAGATAAAAATCAGGAGAGGCCTTCAGGAAAGCAGAAAATTAAGTACTTAAGTCATTGTTTAAGCAGTTTTTTTTTTCAGCAGAAGGAAGAATATCATACGAGTTTGAGACGGTATGAGGGCGAGTAAATGATGAGAGATCATTAATGTGATGTTGTTTATTGATTAGTAATTTTTAGGGCTTGAGGTTACATTTTGTAAATATTTGTGGTAAAATAAATGTTACTGGATCGTTTGTTACCAACCCCAGCGTTATTGTTTTGCGATATGGGATGTTTAATGGTGTTTGATTTTGGTTCATGGCTTCATCTTTTCATACTAAAGCACTGAGGACTAACTTTACCCCCTATTTGTATGTCTACTACACTACTTCAGGCTTTAACTTCTGAACACTAATAACATTTTAGCAGTTTGATTATTATGATGGCAAAACAGTTTGCTTAGAAATGAGTGATAAAAAAAAAATTAAATCATTATTCTATTATTTGTTGTTATTTTTTGTTAGCTTTTTATTAGTTTGTTATTCATTTATAATTTGATGTTTCAGTTCTTTTTGTGCCATTTTCTATGTTTTATTGAGTAGTGCTGTCTTTATCGTTTGATTTATTATATTAATGTTGTGTTGTTTATGTTTTATTTTGTTTTTTGTTGTGTTTTTTATAGGTTTTGTTTTATTTCACAAAGTTCCTGCCGGGGTTGTGGTGAGATAAGAATGATTGTGGTCACACCAGACTGAACGGGACCAAGAATTTGTGGATCATTTTGGGAAAGAAAGCAGAGAGTTTATGACTGAGCCCACCTGCTACTTGCCAAACTATCTAGCCAATTAAACAAAGCTGATTTTAGACAGGGTGAATTCTTATTGGTTGTTGCTGGAGAAACGGTTCTCTCAGCCCCTCCCCTAATCCAAACCCCGTCTGCAGTGGGGAATGGTGTGACCTGTTCTCGTACTTTTGCTGAGTGGAATAAATGGGTGAATCCATCAGGGGAAGCTGTGAGAAAATATGTCAGTGGGCAAAAGAGCCCTTGATGCTTTAAGAGAGAAGGAGAGATCGCTCCCAAATGGAGTCGCTCATAAATGAATCATGCCAGATGGGCCTTTTTTCACCCCGTTCACACATTTAATGACCAGATAGCAAGCTGACAGCTGAACCATAAAGAAACTAAACAGGGTAAGAGTTAGAGTGCACATTTGAACAAAACACCTGACATATACAGTACATACGTTACATATTTATGTATGATATGCAGATAAAGATTTTTAATTCTTTTTTACACAAGCACACACATAAATCTTCATTTCAAAGCTGGTATGTGTCTTGTGGAAGCTAAAGAGGATATCCTTAAGTCAACATAAAAAGCAAAATTGACCCTATTTACCATTTTAATTCAAGTGCCAGGTCTTACTGTAAACCATTCATTAGTGCATAATATTTCAAGGGAATATATTTGTCTTCATAATCATTTATTAAAATGTTACCACTTGCTCCACCTCTGAAAAAACATTTTTTTGGTCAACGTCACTAATCATGTGATATATGAAAATACAATGTCATATAAAGAAAATATGGTCATGTAGATCCCACTTTTCACAATTAAAGAAATTCCCAGTCATTAAAATCAAGTCCTGCCCAGTGTTTGGGAGAAAAATGGGTTACAAAAACTGTTTCATATTGACTTTAAATTTAAAGGGATGATTCACCCAAAAATGAAAATTCTCTCATCATTTACTCACCCTCATGCCATCCCAGATGTGTATGACTTTCTTTCTTCTGCAGAACACAAATGAAGATTTTTAAAAGAATATTTCAGCTCTGTAGGTCCGTAAAATGCAAGTGAATGGGTGCCAAAATGTTGGCGCTCCAAAAAGCACATAAAGGAAACATAAAAGTAATCCATATGACTCCAGTGTTTTAATCCATATTTTCAGAAGTGATTTGATAGGTGTGGGTGAGAAACAGATCAAAATTTAAGTCCTTTTTTGCTAGAAATTCTTCTCCCTGCCCAGTAGGGGGCGAAATGCATGAAGAATGTGAATCACCAAAAACACAAGAAGAAGAAAGAGAAAGTTAAAGTGGAGATTGACTGAGCAAGGAGGAGAATTTATAGGAAAAAAAGGACTTAAATATTGATCTCTCACCCACACCTATCATATAACTTCTGAAGACATGGATTTAAACACTAGAGTTTTATGGATTATGTTTATGCTGACTCATGCGATTTTTGGAGCTTCAAAATTTTGGCACCCATTCGCTTGCATAGTGAGGACCTACAGAGCTGAAATATTCTTCTAAAAATCTTCATTTGAGTTCAGCAGATGAAAGAAAGTCATATATATCTGGGATGGCATAAGGGTGAGTAAATGATGAGAGAATTTGAACTATCTCTTTAAAAAAGCTGCATTTGGATTTTGAAATTTGTTTTATCATTGTATTTGTTTTTTTTTTGTTTTGTTTTTTTTTTGCAGTTCAGACAATACTTTAGAATCAAAAATGAAATGAAAAATGAAAATATAGTTTATTTTTAACTGGATATGGGTTCGTTCCTAAAATGATTTTTTCTTTATGTATGTGTTGTGTATCTGTTGGGTTCTGATTTTGTTTTGTTAATAGAAAAGATTATAAATGTACTCACCCCAGGCTAACCAGGGGTGAAAATTTTGATTTATTGATTTTTTTATAAGAAATAATGTCATGCTTCATCATTTTGTCAAATTGACCCAGAAACACATTTTGAGTTTTTGCACTAAAGTATAAATGGAAGTCTCAGCTTTCTAATGATATAATGATTGTTTCTACTCCAAACAATTCTCAGGATATTAAAATTTAAATGTTAGCTGATATAATCATCTAAATGTAAAATTTTTTACTTTAGTGCATAAAACTCAAAATGTGTTTCTGGGTCAAAGTGACCACAATTTCCCGCAAACAAACAAGAGACAGTGCTGCATTTAATAAAATACATTACTTGAAATAACACACTGCTGCTTTCTTGTCTCTGGATGCCATCAATGTTTAGGTCGGCCAAACAGAAACACTGTTCAACTTGCAGAAAAAACAATCTGGTCTCATGATATCCCAAAGTGGAGGTGGAAGAATTTCCTCTTTTGCCCCCTCTCCTACACTCTCTATTTCTCTCTCTCTCTCTCTTACACACACACACACACACACACACACACACACACACACACAAGAATGGGAGGAATAATGTATTATGGTATTGCACACATGCAAACCCAGAAGTGATTGGCCTATACACAGAAGCAGTAATGTAAAGCTGGCAGCGTTTCCATAAAGATCTTTGGGTGTCATTGAATGTTCGAGTTCCCCGACTGCAGCTCCAAAAGAGAAAAGCTCTTTTAAAACGAGCCCTTTTGTCCCTTTTCAGTTCATTGTGAACAGTAAATTGTACAAGGCATGGCAATAACAGCAGCAGTCTCACCACAGTTGGGCAGTTACTGGTGGCTTAGATCTACCTTTGTGTGTGGTTTGTAGGGAAAAGAGATCTGTGTAATTATTGGTGTTGGGACAAATGATTCCTGTCTGATTTTTCTGTGTACACTATTAGCAGTGTTTGCAATGGCAAGTGGCACTATTACTATTGCTCATACTTGGGGTTAGAGATCTGAAGAAACTCCTGACACCTGGGCCGGATCTAGTGGGGTGCAAATGAAGCAAAGGATCAAATTGTATCAGCACGGTGCTAACCCTAACCCTAGCGAAATGCACCGGAAGGAAGGTCACACGCACACCCCCGTCGACAAAAGAATATCACTGCCAACAACACTTGTGCACTCCAACCACCACCCCTCTACTCGTGTGTTATTGCCCCCCTAATGTTACATTCCTAGATTTGGACCTGTCTGATGCCAAGTATTAAACTTTGGTGTGTAACTCACACTGTTTCCGCTATGGACATGAATTCTGTACCTCAAATCATTCAACTTATTTAGGAGAGATGTGCTTTCTAAGCAATCAGTCTTACGATTTTCGCCTGAGACACGATAATATGACTGATCTCATTGTAAATTCGGTGACAGTAGGTTGAAAATTCTGCTACTGAAATTGGTTTGTGCTTTCTGAAATGTGAACCACTGACCCTAGTGGCTGAAGCCGGAAGCATTGTTGAACATATCAGCACATGTGAGCTCCAGTTTCCAGGTGAAATGTCCACAGAGTGGTGCCAAAAATGCGTTTTATTGTTGTAAATGGTGTAATGTAGTCAACAAGAATGCATACAGTATTTTGTTAGCCATATGTGCTTACCCAAACCCCAACCCTAAACCTAAGCATCAGTGGAGTAAAAATGTAGTTTTAGAGCAAAAATGCAACCTCAGAATCATGCACACTATCGTTTATGGGAATGCAATTACTTCCTGGTTTAGATGGAACGAGAACCTGTGTCTGTGAGGCTGCTCACGCAATGTGCTATCAGTAGTGCCACAGGAAAAGTTAAACACATTTGAATTGATGCAGAAATGTCTGAGGGGAGATGCTGTTTGTCAGTGACTTGGCAGAATGGGTTCGATGATATGGTATCGGAACATTCGGTAGCAACATGTTGAGTTCCTGTGTGATCATGTTTGATAAAATGTGCATAAAATTCCATATACTTGCATTGAAGGAGGACTCCAAGCCATATCTAGACACCATTATGTCTTAAGCCACTTTTCCACCATCAGGCCGAATATTTCTCATCGCAAAACCATAACGTTCTGTGCCGATCCAGGCCAGTTGGCATGGTTACAGTTTCTTTTTCCACTGTGGTGCTGTGAAATCAGGCTTGTGTTTCCTACCAGACACGAACATGCAGAAAGGTAAAAGTTCCTAGACTAGCTAAAAGGGATAATTATTTTATTTATGACCCCTTTGTCAAGCTCCTGAAGTTTGCAGAAGACACTACTTTCATCAGCCTCATCCAAGATGATGATGAGTCTGTATACAGAAGAGAGGTTGAACGGCTGGCTCACTGGTGCAGTGAAAACAACCAGTGGAGATGATAGTGGGAGATGATAGTGAACACCCCAACACTGACCCTGCTCACCATTCTAAACAGCACTATGGCAGCAGTGGCATCATTCAGGTTTCTGGGCACTACCATCTCACAGGACCTGAAGTGGGAGACCCACATTGACTTCATTGTGGAAAAAGGCCCAGCAGAGGTTGTACTTCCTTCACCAGCTGAGGAAGTTCAACCTGCCACAGGCGCTGCTGATACAGTTCTACTCATCAGTCACTGAGTCTGTCCTCTGCACTTCATTAATTGTCTGGTTTGGTTCAGCTACGAAATCGGACATCAGAAGACTACAAAGGACAGTTCGGACTGCTGAGAGGATTATTGGTTGCCCCATGCCCTCCCTTCAAGAACTGTACACTTCCAGAGTGAGGAAAAGGGCTGGAAAAATCACTCTGGACCCCACTCACCTAGCCCACTACCCTTTTGAACTGTTGCCTTCTGGACGGCACTACAGAGCACCAGAACTGTCAGGCACAGGAACAGTTTTTTCCCTCAGGCTATCCATCTCATGAACATTTAAAACTGCCCCATTGAGTAATAAATATGTGCAGTTCACACCTTAGTCTATTTATGTTTATCCAACATACCTTACCTCTTCTGCCATACATTCCCTTGCATCTGTATATAACAGATTTGTATTTGTACACACACACACACACACACACACACACACACATACAGGTGCATCTCAATAAATTAGAATGTCGTGGAAAAGTTCGTTTATTTCAGTAATTCAACTCAAATTGTGTATTAAATAAATTCAATGCACACAGACTGAAGTAGTTTAAGTCTTTGGTTCTTTTAATTGTGATGATTTTGGCTCACATTTAACAAAAACCCACCAATTCACTATCTCAAAAAATTAGAATACATCAAAAGACCAATAAAAAAAAACATTTTTAGCGAATTGTTGGCCTTCTGGAAAGTATGTTCATTTACTGTATATGTACTCTATACTTGGTAGGGGCTCCTTTTGCTTTAATTACTGCCTCAATTCGGCGTGGCATGGAGGTGATCAGTTTGTGGCACTGCTGAGGTGGTGTGGAAGCCCAGGTTTCTTAGACAGTGGCCTTCAGCTCATCTGCATTTTTTGGTCTCTTGTTTCTCATTGTCCTCTTGACAATACCCCATAGATTCTCTATGGGGTTCAGGTCTGGTGAGTTTGCTGGCCAGTCAAGCACACCAACACCATGGTCATTTAACCAACTTTTGGTGCTTTTGGCAGTGTGGGCAGGTGCCAAATCCTGCTGGAAAATGAAATCAGCATCTTTAAAAAGCTGGTCAGCAGAAGGAAGCATGAAGTGCTCCAAAATTTCTTGGTAAACGAGTGCAGTGACTTTGGTTTTCAAAGAACACAATGGACCAACACCAGCAGATGACATTGCACCCCAAATCATCACAGACTGTGGAAACTTAACACTGGACTTCAAGCAACTTGGGCTATGAGCTTCTCCACCCTTCCTCCAGACTCTAGGACCTTGGTTTCCAAATGAAATACAAAACTTGCTCTCATCTGAAAAGAGGACTTTGGAACACTGGGCAACAGTCCAGTTCTTCTTCTCCTTAGCCCAGGTAAGACGCCTCTGACGTTGTCTGTGTTTCAGGAGTGGCTTAACAAGAGGAATACGACAACTGTAGCCAAATTCCTTGACACGTCTGTGTGTGGTGGCTCTTGATGCCTTGACCCCAGCCTCAGTCCATTCCTTGTGAAGTTCACCCAAATTCTTGAATCAATTTTGCTTGACAATCATAAGGCTGCGGTTCTCTCGGTTGGTTGTGCATCTTTTTCTTCCACACTTTTTCCTTCCACTCAACTTTCTGTTAATATGCTTGGATACAGCACTCTGTGAACAGCCAGCTTATTTGGCAATGAATGTTTGTGGCTTACCCTCCTTGTGAAGGGTGTCAATGATTGTCTTCTGGACAACTGTCAGATCAGCAGTCTTCCCCATGATTGTGTAGCCTAGTGAACCAAACTGAGAGACCATTTTGAAGGCTCAGGAAACCTTTGCAGGTGTTTTGAGTTGATTAGCTGATTGGCATGTCACCATATTCTAATTTTTTGAGATAGTGAATTGGTGGGTTTTTGTTAAATGTGAGCCAAAATCATCACAATTAAAAGAACAAAAGACTTAAACTACTTCAGTCTGTGTGCATTGAATTTATTTAATACACGAGTTTCACAATTTGAGTTGAATTACTGAAATAAATGAACTTTTCCACGACATTCTAATTTATTGAGATGCACCTGTATATAGTCTTATTGTGTATTTCTATATATACTTATATTTTTTATTCACTTATTATTTGTATTCTATTTTTTTATTATTATTATCTCTGTCTTGTTGTTTTATTGTTTGTGCACTGGAAGCTTCCATCACCAAGACAAATTCCTTGTACACTATATTGCCAAAAGTATTCGCTCATCTGCCTTTAGACGCATATGAACTTAAGTGACATCCCATTCTTAATCCATAGGGTTTAATATGACGTCGGCCCACACTTTGCAGCTATAACAGCTTCAACTCTTCTGGAAAGGCTTTCCACAAGGTTTAGGAGTGTGTTTATGGGAATTTTTGACCATTCTTCCAGAAGCTCATTTGTGAGGTCAGACACTGATGTAGGACGAGATGGCCTGGCTCGCAGTCTTCGCTCTAATTCATCCCAAAGGTGCTCTATCGGGTTGAGGTCAGGACTCTGTGCAGGCCAGTCAAGTTCTTCCACACCAAACTCGCTCATCCATGTCTTTATGGACCTTGCTTTGTGCACTGATGCGCAGTCATGTTGGAACAGGAAGGGGCCATCCCCAAACTGTTCCCACAAAGTTGGGAGCATGGAATTGTCCAAAATCTCTTGGTATACTGAAGCATTCAGAGTTCCTTTCACTGGAACTAAGGGGCCAAGCCCAGCTCCTGAAAAACAACCCCACACCATAATCCCCCCTCCACCAAACTGCACAGTTGGCACAATGCAGTCAGACAAGTACTGTTCTTCTGGCAACCGCCAAACCCAGACTCGTCCATCAGATTGCCAGATGGAGAAGCGTGATTACTCACTCCAGAGAACGCGTCTCCACTGCTCTAGAGTCCAGTGGCGGCATGCTTTACACCACTGCATCCAACGCTTTGCATTGCACTTGGTGATGTATGGCTTGGATGCAGCTGCTCGGCCATGGAAACCCATTCCATGAAGCTCTCTACGCACTGTTCTTGAGCTAATCTGAAGGCCACATGAACTTTGGAGGTCTGTAGCGATTGACTCTGCAGAACGTTGGTGACCTCTGCGCACTATGCGCCTCAGCATCCGCTGACCCCGCTCTGTCATTTTACGTGGCCTACCACTTCATGGCTGAGTTGCTATCATTCCCAATCGCTTCCACTTTGTTATAATACCACTGACAGTTGACTGTGGAATATTTAGTAGTGAGGAAATTTCACGACTGGACTTGTTGCACAGGTGGCATCCTATCACAGTATCACGCTGGAATTCACTGAGCTCCTGAGAGCGGCCCATTCTTTCACAAATGTTTGTAGAAGCAGTCTGCATGCCTAGGTGCTTCATTTTATACACCTGTGGCCATGGAAGTGATTGGAACACCTGAATTCAATTATTTGGATGGGTGAGCGAATACTTTTGGCAATATAGTGTATGTGTAAGCATACTTGGCAATAAAGCTTATTCTGATTCTGATTATTGAAAACAATGGTACAGTCAGTGGCGAATTCTCAGGGCCAGCAAAGCCTTCTCTGCTGGCCTAACATTCCAAATAAATAAATATTTTTCATCCTTTCATTCTCAATCACCTTTTTGCCTATGTATTTTTAATCACTTTCCACTCTTAATTCATCTACAAACAAATAGAGAAAAACTTATGCTTACAAGCAAAGTGTGACAACTCTTTCACAAATCGCATGCCCGAAGCAGCGCGTGAGTCTGAGCTCCACCCCTTCAGGCCTTCAGAATTTCTTCAGAATCCCTCAAAAGTGCAAATGAATGGGCAACTAAAGTCAGACTGTCAGATTCATCAGCCAGTCAGATTGATTGATTTGTTCTTGGTGGGTGTGATCTTTAGGATATGTCCCGGTCGAGGCCTTCTAGCTGGCCTTGAGTGACGCAATCACGCTTTAAGTGATGTATGTAATTCAAGAGCGAAAAGCGTAAGATCACGCTGTCTGACGAGTCAGCTGTCATCATTGTTGGTATTGCTGTTGAGAAAGAGATCCTTATGGATTTAAAAACATGAATGCTCAAGCAGCATTCAGTGTGCTTTTTGGATTTAAAAAGCACACTGAATGCTGCTTGAGCATTCAGTGTCAGATCAAGTTTTGAAAAGTAGTGCTGCATTCCGTTCAACTCGGAAAGTCGGATTTTACAACTTCCTACTAGGAAAAGTGCAATGGAATGCATCTTTAAGTCAGAATTACAACTTGTAGGCTCGTGCAGAAATTCTCAACTCTGATTTCGCTGAGATGCAGGGGCATGATGTCACACAAACATGTCGACACTCAGGGAGATATACAAAGTAAGTGATAAACATTCACTTTATTAAGTAATATCGATAAATGAGTTTGTTTCCACATTACGTGATATTAAAACTTGTTTAACAAAAGCCTGCAGAGACAGGTGTGTAAAACATTATAATCTCTTTTGATAATTGTACACCTGTAGCACAAATGCTAGCACTGCAGCATTGTTTATCAGTTGGGTTTCTAGGAGACATCTCTAATGAGAGTCAAACCCCTGCTAAGCTAATGGGAGCATTGCAGTTCCGAATATCAGGGAATGAAATGCATTTATGGTCGGAGATATCATGTAGAAATATTCCTCATCCCACTTGAATGGAATGCAGCATAACTGTTCCATTGGGGGTAAATGGGGTACCGGGGCTGCCTGTATGTGCCATTCAGCCCCTGTATGACTGTTGCAAGAGCTGTGTCCGCATCCTCAGCATTAAGTCAGACTTGTTCACAGTGGACGTTGGACTCCAACAGGGCTGTTCCTTGTCATGATCCTGTTTGTGATATTCATGGTTAGGATCTCAAAGCATAGCCAAGGTGTGGAGTGTGTCCAGTTTGGGGGCCTCAGGATTGCATCCCTGCTATTTGCAGATGATGTGGTCCTGTTGGCATCATCATGCTGTGAGCTCCAGCATGCATTTGGGAGGTTTGCGGCCGAGTGTGAAGCGGTTGGGATGAGGGTCAGCATCTCCAAGTCTGAGGCCATGGTTCTCTGCTGGTAATGGGTGTTGTGCTCTCTTTAGGTATGTGGCAAAGAGGAGGGCCGGGCTGGACCTACCCTCGATGGTGGGGCGGCCAAGGGCTATTTGGCAATCCCCCGGTGGATAAAGGCGCTCGCGGTGCACCTATGCCCGCAGAGCGCCGTCACCTGGCGCGGGTGCCCAAAGCCCCCGTCCAAGGCCTGTAGGTTTACGTCGTCTCTGATGGCCAAGGCCTACGTTGCCGCTGGACAAGCCGCCTCTGCCCTGCACGCCATGGCTCTCCTGCAAGACCACCAAGGCGCTAAAGGAACTGCACGAGGGTAGTTCTGCACCGGGATTGACGCAGGAACTGCGCTCGGCAACCGACCTCGCTCTCCGAGCCACGGAGGTCACGGCGCGGTCTCTCGGGCGGATGATGGCCACACTAGTGGTCCAGGAGCGCCACCTTTGGCTCAACCTGGTCGAGACGGGTGAGGCCGACAAGACACAATTCCATGCTGCCCCCATTTCCCAGGCGGGCCTGTTCGGTGACACCGTCGAGGACTTTGCCCAGCAGTTTTCGATGGTAGAGCAGTAGATGGATGCTAGCCGGCATATCCTGCCCCGGCGTGGCTCAAGATCCCGCACCCCGTCTACTCATTGCCAAGGGCGTACCCCTGCGGTGACTGCACCAGCTCCGCCGCAGCCCGCCCCTTCGGCCCGGCCCCGGTGTGGAGCCCACTGCAGGAAGCAGATGCCACCCGTCTCGCGGCCGCCCAGAACCCGTGAAAGGCTTCAAAGCGCCCTTGAGACGGGCGACCCAGGGACAACAAAACCCGCTGCTCTGGAGCTGGTAAGCAGATCTCCATCTTTTTGTTACCTTTTGCATTTAATTGTGCTGCATGCCCAAGTGGCTGCAGTACTCAAGAGCTCCGAAAAAAGGCGGTGGGTTGAGGCCAATCTTAGACCTGTGAGTTCTGAACTAGGCTTTACACAGACTCCCATTCAAGATGCTGACGCAAAAACGCATTCTGGCGAGCGTCCGGCATCAAGACTGGTTCACGGCGGTAGACCTGAAGGATGCATATTTCCACGCCTTGATCCTTTCTTGACACAGACCCTTCCTGCGGTCCGCGTTTGAGGGTCAGGCGTATCAGTATAAAGTCCTCCCTTTCGGCCTGTCCCTGTCTCCTCGCGTCTTTACGAAGGTCGCAGAGGCTGCCCTTGCCCCGTTAAGGGAGGTGGGCATTCGTGTTCTCAACTATCTCGATGACTGGCTAATCCTAGCTCACTCTCGAGACGTGTTGTGCGCACACAGGGACCTGGTGCTCTCACACCTCAGCCGACTAGGGCTTCGGGTCAACTGGGAAAAGAGCAAGCTCCTCCCGGTTCAGAGCATCTCTTTTCTCAGTTTAGAGTTGGACTCAGTCTCCTTGATGGCGCGCCTTACGAACGAGCATGCCCAGTCGGTGCTGGCCTGTTTGAAGGCGTTCAAACAGGGAACAGCGGTTCCACTGAAACTTTTTCAGAGGTTCCTGTGGGATATGGCATAATCGGCGGTGGCCACCCCGCTCGGGTTGATGCATAAGAGGCCGCTTCAGCACTGGCTCCAGACTCGAGTCCCAAGACGGCCATGGCACCACGGGACACACCGCGTGGCCATTACGTCAGTCTGTCACCGTCTTTTCAGCCCTTGGACCGACCTCTCATTCCTACAGGCAGGTGTTCCTCTAGAACTGGTCCCCAGGCACGTCATGGTCATGACAGATGCCTCCAAAATGGGCTGGGGTGCTGTTTGCAACGGGCACGCAGCCACCGGCCTCTGGACGGGTCCGCGACTGCATTGGCACGTCAACTGCCTCGAGTTGTTGGCAATTCTGCTCGCCCTGCGGAGGTTCCGACCATTGATCCAGGGCAAGCACGTGTTAGTTCAGACAGACAACACGACAACGGTAGCATATGTCAACCGCCAAGGTGGTTTGCGCTCTCGTTGTATGTCACAACTCGCTCGCCGTCTCCTCCTCTGGAGTCAGCAGCAATTCAAGTCGCTGCAAGCCACTCACATCCCGGTCAACCTCAACACTACAACGGACGTTTTAATATATTTTAATATAATCTGCGTTGTTCTGAGTTTAATGTGATAATGTGTTGTGTTATGAACAAAAACCTGTTTGGCAGGTTGTCACTCCCTAACGTCTTGCATGGCAATTTTATTTTGATTGTGCTGTCCACCATTCTTTTCACTACATGTACACAAGCAATAGGATTTCTCTTTCCTGAAAGCTGTAGTCTCTCCTCTGACCCTCTGTGAAAATGGCCTTTATACAGCAAATATTATCTTTTCTTCACCCTGAAAATATTCAAATGTTTCATGTTGATTGAGTTGGTTTGAGACAAATCTATCGACAACCAAAAGAGAGGACACAAGAAAGACAAATTCGCCGCAAAATTCTCTAACATATCTTTTCAACTTTAGACTATATGTGGTCACCTTCAAACTGATATACATGCTGAGTGATGTGCTCTAGGGAAAGCTCTGCTGACTGAACAACCACTAACGTGATGACAAATGGTTAAAGGAGAAAATGATTACTACTGTCAACCTTCAAGTGTAACATTCCAGTTATCTTATGTTTGGACAGCAAGGATAGTTGATGATTTTAGCAAAGTTTGCTTTCAGATTATCCTGTTAAATGTCTGACCATCTGTGTTCATTCAAAGCAAAATGCTTATGAGGGAATGCTGGGCTATGATCAGAATAGCATGCTACCATACTACTCCTACTATTTCAGCAGAATATGTACCGTGCTTAGTATCAGGGCCGTAAACAATACAACCATTATTCAGACCAGGCAGGGATTAGGAGACTCAATTTTACCAGGAATTTCAGGATTCTTGCACCCCACTGGACATAGCTTTCATCATATAGACAGTATCTATTATCTACAGTATTATTTTTCTCCTTATTATGATTCTTGAGACAGTATATGGGTTTCATAGGCAATGTTGCACATAAATACAACTGATCGGTCTGTGCGTCAAGACAAATTTGATAGATGCTAATGACTCATCGACAAGTGTATAACACACAACAAACAACCTAAATTACCTAAACCACCTTTGGGGCCGTTCACACAGAGTGCATTTTTGTGTCCGCCCATGCTGATTTTCCATTGTTTTTCTATGTAAACATGCACTAGACTCTAGGCAGACATCTTTGACTGTTACGTGTTTTTTTCGTGGCACTGCATAAATTTGTTTCTAGAGCAAGGACTCGTTCGGTGGAAACAGCCTCTTTCTCTTTCTTTTATCCAACATCTTTAACTTGTGACAAATTATTATTAATTTATTTTTTATATCATAATGTGCATCGGCCTGGTAGCATCCTGCTGGAAAAAGTACCACCCCTCTTGTTAGTAAATATGACACTAATTCAGATCGATATTCAGATTATTGGTCAACCGAAATGGTTTTTTTTAGATTTTGATTATTAAAGTGTTACATTTGCAACACATTCACAGTGTTAAAAATGAGCTAGATCGAACAGCAAAGTGTATTTTTAACTCTATTATGGGGTTCGGATAGATTTTCATTCCAGCAAAAAAATTCACATGCACCACACGAGGAAAAAAGAAAGTATTAAATTTTTTTCGTGCTCTTCCTGTCATCTTGGGGTTTTCAGAAGGAAGAGCAGGAGTTTTATTGTCATACAAGAGGCTGAGAGTGTTTTGTATTTAAAAATAGTATCAGGCATTAAAACTGAAAAATGATCAATCTCTTTTATATTTGGGAATATGATATTTTCCTCTACATGTGCTGGCCTGACTGCGTTTCATGGTGCAGGGGTCCCAGCCTGTATTGCTGTGTAACCGAAATCCAATCCTACAAAGAATCTGCCCTCTGCTCTCCTCTCTGAACGCTTTTCCTTTTCACCCCTCATCCATCGGGCTTTTCACCCTTTCTATCCATTTGTTCATCCCTCCATTTGTATATCCATCTCTTCTCATTAACTCCGCTGATCAATAGATCACTTCCTCTCTGCAAGCAAGACGAAAACAAGAGTTTAAGTATGAGCAGTGGCCGGGTTTCCTTACCGGATACACACACAAATGAGTGCAAGAGCTTTCAGTTCGAACTGAAAGTGTCTACAGTAGGTATATTTTGATCTATAGAATGTACACTCACTGAGCACTTTATTAGCAACACCTGTACACCTACTTATTCATGTGATTATCTAATCAGCAAATCGTGTGGCAGCAGACACCATCAGAATCGGGAAAAATGTGATCTCAGTGATTTCGACGTGACATGATTGTTGGTGCCAGAAGAGCTGGTTTAAGTATTTCTGTAACTGCTGATCTCCTGGGATTTTCATGCACAACAGTCTCTAGAGTTTACTTAGAATGTTGCCAAATACAAAAAAACATTTAGTGAGTGGCAGTTCTGCAGACAAAAACGCCTTGTTGATGAGAGAAGTCAACAGAGAATGGCCAGAATGGTTCGAGCTGACAGAAAGGCTACGGTAACTCAGATAACCCTGCTGTACAATTGTAGTGAGCAGAATAGCATCTCAGAATGCACAACATGTCAAACCTTGCGGTGGATGGGCAACAACAGCAGAAGACCACGTTGGGTACTTTATTAGGACCATAAGTGCTTGGTGAGTGTATATCTTAATTAGCATGATCACATGGGTAATCAGCATGGTAGTTCCGAATGTTTCCTTTTGATCTCCAATTAGCTTTTTGAGTGTGGGTTTGAGTTAGGACTATATTAATGAAGTTACTACTCAAATGTTGCCGAAAATTCAATATGATAGTACAACCTCATTAAAATAGTTGAAAACAAACAAATAATTGTGTTTTCACCTGTGCTTGATGCATTTTTCTGGAAGTATTATGAAGACCCCATGAAGACAAAATTGGAGCTTTCTGGCTTGTAACCTGTTAGCTTTAAGAGCAATTAAATGCTAGTGTAGTCCTAATCAAATTAACCTTTAGTAGAGACACATTTAAAATGTAGTCTTTCTCCTCTGGCAAAATATAAAAACACTCCCTGTCGCAAATGGAGCATTTGATGTGGACTCACAGTCAATGCTACTGTTCATCACAAAGAAAGAATTCTGACATTCAGGTGTGAATTTAATATTAATAACTTAAATTGTGTATTATTAAAATTTAAACAACAGATCACTTATTATTTATTGTATGTATATTAACACTTTTTGGTGTGATATAACGTGTATAAATGGTTCAAGAACTGGTTCAAGTTTGTGTCGATGTAGTGACACTAGGGGTCACTCTTGGGAGCCCGAAATACCTCTGATCTTTTGAAAAAAGGCCAATGGAATTTGCATGCCATTCCCCCGGACGTACGGGTATAAAAGGAGCTGGTATGAAACCACTCATTCAGGTTTTGTGCTGAGGAGCTGAGACAAGGTCCCAGCCATTTCAGCGAGTAGTTCAGCGTTGTGGCAAGAGGGACACAACGTCTCATTTCCTCCATCAGGGAACGAAGGTTACGAAAGTAACCATGACGTTCCATATCTGTCACTCACTCGATGTTGTGTCGATGCATTGACACTAGGGGTCCCTATACAAAACGCCACAACTAGCTGAACTGTGTTACGTGGACTAGCAGTGCAAGATGGGAAGACTTTTGTGTGCCTCGAAGCTAGCGCATCAGGCTGTCACGTAACCTCCCCCAACGCTGCTATGAGTGTCAAACAGTCCTTCAGGAACAAGTCGACTGCTCAACAAATAGGGACAGGCTAGCCTAGCCGAGGCCCCTTTTCCCTCTTTTTTCTCCCCAAAATGAGTGGAATTTTGTTAATGGACTGGGGTGGGGGGTTCACTCCCAAGGGAAAGACACCGCGGAGACCACACCCTGCCCAGAGAAACGGGGGGTACTTCAAGTGTAAATAAGTCACATGGTCTTACCGAGTCTTGTCGGAAGTATGTCATGTGGAGAGTCGCATGGTAGGTCCTACCCAAGGGAGGAGGAGTTTCTATAAGCATGGCGACCGGAGCAGAGGGCCCTACCAAGAGGGAAACGATTTTATGGAAGATAAAACACATGGGATTACCTATGGGGAACCACCTCATGCAGAGTACAGTCTGTGAACACTACTGGGAGTCAAGAGTGCACGTCTTCCCCTCAAGGGAGGGGAAAGGCACTATGCGCAAGTGGTACACCCGGCCAGCTGTCCCGGAACTTACCTGCTTGTGCCTGCCACTACACAGGACGAAACCGACTCAACCCGGAGATTGTAGAACCTCACAAAGGTGTTGGGTGTTGCCCAGCCCGCTGCTCTGCAGATGTCTGCCAAAGAGGTGACACTGGCCAGGGCCCAGGAGGCTGCCACACTCCTGGTAGAGTGGGCTTGTAACCCCGCAGGGGGTGGTATGTCCTGAGCTTGATATGCCATAGTGATGGTGTCAATGACCCAGTGGACGATCATCTTTTTGGAGACAGTGCTTCCTTTTGGCTGTCCACCAAAACAGACAAAGAGCTGCTCGAAGCTTCTAAAGCTCTGCGTGCGATCCAAATAGATGTGTAAAGCTCGCACCGGACACAGCAACGCCAAGGCTGGGTCTGCCTCCTCCTGGGCAGCGCTTGCAGGTTCACCACCTGATCCCTAAAAGGGGTCATGGGAAGCTTGGGCACATAGTCCGGTCTGGGTCTCAGGATCACATGAGAGTAACCCGGATGAACTCCAGGCACGATTCGCTGACAGAGAACGCTTGCAGTTCCCCTACCCTCTTGATGGAAGTGCGCACAATCAGGAGGGCAGTCTTGAAAGAGAGTGCCTTAAGCTCAGCTGACTCCAAGGGCTCAAAGGGAGCTCCCCATAGACCCTGAAGGGAGAGGTCCCATGGGGGAACGAGGCGCGGTCTAGAGGGGTTCAACTTCCTAGCGCCTCTCAGGAACCTGATGATCAAGTCGTGCTTCCCCAAGTACTTACCATCTACTGCATCGTGATGAGCCGAAATAGCGGCTACATACACCTTCAAGGTGGAGAGGGACAGCCCCCCCTACAACCTCTCCTGCAGGAAGGAAAGCACAGATCCAACTGCGCATCTCTGGGGGTCTTCCCCGTTTGGAAGAACACCACTTAGCGAACAGACGCCACTTCAAGGCATACAGGCGCCTCGTAGAGGGAGCCCTAGCCTGAGTGATCGTGTCTACCACTGCAGGCTGTAGACCACTTAAGTCCTCCGCTTCCCACCCAAGGGCCAGACGTTGAGATTCCAGAGGTCTGGTCGCGGGTGCCAGATGGTGCCCCGTCCCTGAGAAAGAAGGTCCTTCCTCAGGGGAACTCACCGGGGGGGGGGTTTGCGTGGAGCGTGAGATCCAAGAACCATGTCTGGGTGGGCCAGTAGGATGCTACTAGGACGACCAGCTCCCTGTCCTCCCCGACCTTGCACAGGGTCTGTGTGAGTAGGCTAACTGGGGGAAATGCATACTTGCATAGTCCAGGTGGCCAGCTGTGTGCCAACGCGTCTATACTGAGAGGTGCCTCGGTCAGGGCGTACCAAAGTGGGCAGTGGGAGGATTCCCGGGAAGCAAACAGGTCTACCTGTGCTTGACCAAATTGACTCCAAATCAGCTGGACCACCTGAGGGTGGAGTCTCCATTCTCCCCTGAGGGTAACCTGACATGACAGCGCGTCCGCTGCAGTGTTGAGGTCGCCCGGTATATGAGTGGCTTGTAGCAACTTGAGGCACTGCTGACTCCAGAGGAGGAGACGGCGGGCGAGTTGTGACATGTGCTGGGAGCGTAGACCGCCTTGGCAGCTGATGTAAGCTACCATCACTGTGTTGTCCATCCGGACCAACACGTGCTTGCTCTGGATCAACGGGCAAAACCTCCGCAAGGTGAGCAGTACTGCCAACAACTCTAGGCAGTTGGTGTGCCAATGCAGCCGCGGGCCAGTCCAAGAACCGGCGGCTGCGTGCCCATTGCATACGGCGCCCCAGCCCGTCTTGGAGGCGTCTGTTGTAACCACGACGCATCTGGAGACCTGCTCTAGGGGAACCCCTGCCCGTAGAAATGCCAGGTTGGTCCAAGGGCTGAAGAGGTGGCAACAAATCGGCATGATGTCCACGCAATGTGTCCCACAGCGCCATGCCCATCTTGGAACTTGAGTCTGAAGCCAGTGCTGAAGCGGTCTCATATGCATCAACCTGAGCGGTATGGCCATCGCTGAGGATGCCATATGCCCCAGGAACCTCTGAAAAAGTTTCAGTGGAACCGCTGTCCTCTGTCTGAATGCCTTCAGACAGTTCAGCACTGACTGAGCATGTTCGTTCATGAGTCGTGCTGTCATCGAGACCGAGTCCAACTTCAGACCGAGAAAAGAGATGCTCTGAACCGGGGAGAGCTTGCTCTTTTCCCAGTTGACCCGAAGCCCCAGTCGGCTGAGGTGTCGAAGCATGAGGTCCCTGTGTGCGCATAGCAACTCTCGAGAGTGAGCTAAGATCAGCCAGTTGTCGAGATAGTTGAGAATGCGAAGGCCCACTTCCCTTAGCGGGGCGAGGGCTGCCTCCGTGACCTTCGTGAAGACGTGAGAGGACAAGGACAGGCCGAAGGGGAGGACCTTATACTGGTATGCCTGGCTCTCGAAGGCAAACCGCAGGAAGGGTCTGTGTCAAGGTAGGATCGAGACGTGGAAGTACGCATCCTTCAGGTCTACCGCCATGAACCAATCTAGATGTCGGACGCTCGCTAGAATACGTTTTTGCATCAGCATCTTGAACGGGAATCTGTGCAAGGCCCGGTTCAGTACTCACAGGTCCAAGATTGGTCTCAACCCACCGCCTTTCTTTGGTACGATGAAGTAAGGGCTGTAGAACCCTTTCCTCATCTCGGCCGGAGGGACAGGCTCTATCGCGCCCTTGCTCAGGAGGGTTCATCCATATGCTTGAGGCAACATTTAAATAAATGTCCGAATTAAACACTCTGGACACTATTGTCCATACCGAGTGCAAATGTGAGATAATGGGGTGTAACTTAACTTCTCCGATTAGTTTGATAGAAAGGCTTTGCAATGGCAAAATAGGGGCAAGAGCTTCCTGTTCAATACAAAACCAGGGAGGGGCTCTCAGGTGGAAATGACCATTGAGCCGAATGCATAATAATAAAACAAAATCATGGGTAGGCCTTGCCCACCTTTGTCAATCGGCCTATGTAACTATGTAAAATGTAATCTGGGATGCATACCATTCCAAATTAAGGATTTTGCTATGCTATCAAATTGCTTTAAATAAGAGAGGGGGACATCTACAGGGAGAGATTGTAGCAGGTAGTTGAATTTTGGAATACAATTCATTTTAATAACATGAACCTTCCCAATCATAGATAAATGTAATGAAGCCCACCTGCTCACATTGTTGAAAACCTTTTTATTAAGGGGTCAAAATTAACTCAGACTCAGAACTAAATCAGACAAATTTGCTGGGAATAAAATGCCCAAATACTTAATGCCCTGTTTGGGCCACTGGAAGGCAGCTGGCTGGAAAGCCGTTACTGGCCAGTACACTATCAGAGCCAAAGCTTTGGATTTAGACCAGTTGACTCTGTATACTGAGAATTTAGAAAAGGAATTAATAATGCTGTGGAGGAAAAGCATAGATCTAGTGGGGTCGGAGACAAATAATAAAATATAATCTGCATAAAGTAGAAGCTTTTGCGCCATACCTCCCGCCACCACCCCTGGAAAATCATCTTCCCTTCTTATTGCAGCTGCTAATGGTTCAAGGGCAAGACAGAACAATTAACAACCCTGCCGGATGCCCCTATCCAGAGTAAAATAATCTGAAAATAATCCATTTGTTTGTACCTTTTGTCTATAAAGTAACTTAATCCATCCAATAAAAGTATTCCCAAACCCGTACATTTGCAATATCTTAAAAAGATAATCCCATTCTGGGGCCTTTGTAGCTCAGCGAGCAAAGACGCTGACTACCACCCCTGGAGTTCGCGAGTTTGAATCCCAGGGCGTGCTGAGTGACTCCAGCCAGGTCTTCTAAGCAACCAAATTGGCCCGGTTGCTAGGGAGGGTAGAGTCACATGGGGTAACCTCCTTGTGGTCACTATAATGTGGTTCGCTCTCGGTGGGGCACGTGGTAAGTTGTGCGTGGATGCCACAGTGGATGACATGAAACCTCCACACGCGCTATGTCTCTGCGGTAACGCGCTCAACAAGCCACGTGATAAGATGCACGGGTTGACGGTCTCAGATGCGGAGGCAAATGAGATTTGTCCTCCACCACCTGGATTGAGGCGAGTCACTACACCACCACGAGGATTTAGAGTGCATTGGGAATTGGGCATTCCAAATTGGGTAGAAAAAGGGGAGAAAAAGATAATCCCATTCTACCATATCAAACGCCTTTTCAGCATCAAGTGAGATGGCCACGACCAGAGTCTGATCATTCGCCACTGACCAAATGATATTGATGAAACGCATAATGTTATCAGAAGAGCTGCAGCCCTGAATAAACTGACCTGATCTATATGGATAAGAGATGTCATAACTTAATCAGTTAGGCAAAATGTTTTACAATATTTTAACATCTAGCTGGATCAGGGAAATTAGACGATAACTCTTACACTCACTTGGATCTTTGTCCTTTTTAAGAATCAGACTTATCCAGGCTTGTGTCATGGTTGGTGGAAGCTTTCCATTCTTTAATGATTCCGTATACACTTCTAACAAAAGTGGGGCCAATTCTGTAGCATAAGATCTAGAAAACTCAGCAGCAAAGCCATCTGGCCCCAGAGCCTTGCCTATAGGCAAGGCCTTAATTACCTCACCAAGCTCCACCAAGGTCATCTCCGAATCAAGAGAATTATTTTGCTCAGTCATCAGTTTAGGGAGTTCTAATGGTTCCACAAAATTTCTAATATCATCATCAGTAGACGAAGACATGGAACTATAGAGATCAAGATAGAATTCTTTAAAAGCATTATTAATATCAATGGCTGAGGTAAAAATTTCACCACCAGCAGAATTCACTGATGGAATGGTAGAAAAAAACTCTCTCTACTTTATGTATCTAGCCAAAAGCTTCCCTGCTTTGTCCCCCAACTCAAAGTATGACTGTTTTGCCCTGAATAGCCAAAACTCCACCTGCTGCGACAAAATAGTTTTCTATTTGTATTTCAATCGGGTCAATTCTCTGAGGCCATCAGACGACATTCGGCACTTCAGCTCTGCCTCGGCACTTTTAATATTCCCTTCCAACCCCTAAGAACTGCCTTAAGTGCCTCCCAAGCCACGCCCACAGAGGATACGGAGGACCAGTTGGTCTCCATATAAACAATGATTTCAGCCTTTAACATTTGTTGGAAATCAGGATTCTGCAAAAGGGATACATTAAAGCGCCAACTATATTAATTCTTTTTCTCCATATGTGGCAACACCTCTAAACACACCAGGGCATGATCTAAGATTAAGATGTTTCCAAATGAGCAATCAACAACAGATGAAATGAGGGACTTTTTTTTAGATATAAAAAAAAATCTATTCTAGAATAAATCTTATGGACTGATGAAAAGAATGTATAGTCCCTACCAGATGGGTTCAAAAGTCTCCAAATATCTGTAAGACCAAGATTTTTACACATCCTGTGAAGCATCAATGTTGCTCTAGGGGGCTTACACACTTTTGCTTCACTATGATTAAGGACTGAGTCCATCAAAAGATATAAGTCTCCTCCCAATATTATATCATGAGGGGTGCTAGCGGCTTGCAACATCCCTTCATAAAAAAGCCCTGATCATCAGCTTTAGGTGCATAAATATTAACCAAAATAAGACATTGCCACTGAATTTCTGCTAAAACAATAATGACTCTTCCTAATTTATCATTAATATGTTTGATACATTTGAATTGTAAATGTTTACTTATCAATGTAATGACTGCCCTGATCTTACTTGAGCCAACACTAAAGAAAACATGTCCACCCCATATCCTCCCAAATTTTTCAGCTTCCTGCGGGGAAAGATGCATTTCTTGAAGAAACACAATATTATAGAAATAACCTTCCTTCTTTTTATGGGGTGCCCCAACCCATTCACATTCTACGTGGAGAGAGACAATCCATTCATATTAACATTTGACATTTTGACATATTAGAAAAAATAGATTGTATGTCAAAAACAAAATTATAAAGACCACATTCCAACATTAGAGCAACAAACAAACCCCGAACTTCCCCCCAAACCAACCAAACAAACAGAAAAAAGAAAAACGTGCACATTAACCCCACGCATGACAGCACGAACTGGTGTCCATCCCTCTAAACTCAAACAGTCCATGAACACCTACGAGAGCTCCCACGACAACTTTGCCGTAGGATTGCTCAAGTCCGGTGTTTCTAAACAAATTTTGTTAGACAGAATTACTTAACAGAAGTAAATCTATTAAACAAACTCCAGCCAATAGGCAGAATAAACACAAAGAATGTGTAGATTCATCCACATACTGTCTCAAAGGTGTGTTCCTCCCCAAAACAAACTCCAGCCTCAAGCGGAACCAGCACACACACAAAACAAACAAACAAACAAACAAAAAAACGTTCAGTTTCCTCGGAGAGTCAAACGAATGTTCAGTGAGCCGGCTGTTTCATGAGTGCAGCTGATGACCTAATCATTCCAATATCCTGCAAAAAATATTCCACAAAACAAACTTCATTCAATAGAAGGCATAAGCACAAAGAACATACAGATTCATCCACAACTGTCCCGAAGGATTGTTATTCCACAAAACAAACTCCAGCCCATAGGCGGAACCAGCACAAAAAGTAACAAAGAAGGTGCCCAGTTTCCTCGGACGGTCAAGTGAATATTCAGTGAGTCAGGTCCACTTGGCTGCAAAGCGAGTGCCACACAAAGACTTACTCATTCCATTGACTTTATGAATAACAATGCTTGTTGGGGACAAGTAAATACTTTGCGGCCATCCTTAGCATCTATTCTCAATCTGTCCGGGAACATCAGTGCAAAGTGACCTTCCATTGATGTAAGAGCTTCTTGCATTCCTTGAATTGGTCACGTTTCTCTCTTGTTAAATTCGTAAAGTCTGGGAACAAGAAAATGCTGTGGTTCTTCCAAGAAAGCCTTCCTTTTCTCCTCACCTCGTGGAACACGAGATCTTTATCGGATGATCTCAGAAATTTGGCCAGAATTGATCAGGGCCTGTCTCCCTCAGCGAATCTCAGAACCGGGACCCTGTGAGCTTGCTTGATTTCCAGCTTATGGCCTGTTATATCAAGCAGACTCAGGAAGAGCTCGTCTAGGAATTTCACCATATCTCGGCCTTCTTCATTCTCAGGAATTCCAATAATTCAGATGTTGTTTCGCTGATTACGATTCTCAAGGTCTTCCAACTTTTCCCAAACGTGCTGCAAATCTGCCTTGGTCGCTAGCGTGTTAGCTGCTAATTCCCTCTCCGATGACTCCAGATAATCAATCTGTTTCTCGACGTCCCCCATTCTTGTAGCCAACTCAGAGAATTTCATCTCCATGGCCGTGATTGATCGACGTATTACAACAAGATCCTCCAAGTCCACAACGACCTTCACCAGCATTGCTGACATGCTTGACAGTTGACGCTGAATCTTTCCCGCCGCACCGTCCAAATCGAGTCCCTGGTCTGCAGCCCTGTCTGAAGTATCAGCTTGAGCACGTAAGTGTCTTTTAATGTCTCCAGAGCCCGATGATTTTGAATTCTTTGACATATTGACTTCATAGAACAGTCAAGGAACAGAGTGTATCTAATCTCACCGGTTTATTACACAAAAAGTATTAAAAACTTGCAAAGTGTGCAGAGCTCGCCGTTCACACGTCCGACCCTCGCATGGCGCCACGCAACCTCTGATTTTTGCTTATTTTAAAGAAAAGGAGGGGCAAGTCAAAATACATTTTTGTGGTAATCAATATTATGCAACAAATGCTGTCAGTTGAGCTCAACTTGTACTGAACCCGGACTATTCCTTTAAGGTAACATCAGGGGTCAAGGTTTGACTGGTTAGTTTCAGCAGTTAGCCCCTGCTGGTAAATGCTGTAAGTACACCTTTATACTGGCAAAAACGTACAAGTTAAAACCTAAAAGTTTCTCCTAACATGATCACATGGAAAATTGACATGTTGTTTCCGAAAGTCCATGTACCCTGAAATCAAGCCGAATTACTGATAAGTGCCTAACCCTTATTAGACATTTGTGCATCAATTCAAACAGTAACACATTTTCTTCTAGCACAAACTCTGAAACATGGGATCTTGTTATCCCTTGGGGACCATGAAGTAATCACTCTCACTTAAAACAATGGTAAGTGACATCCGGAGGTTGCATTTTCAATCTAAAATTTCATTTTTACTCTACTGACAGTAAGGTGTAGGGTTGGTTTTTGGGTTTGGGTGAGTGGGTAATATTAAAAAAATACACATTCCTGGTAAATGTATTACGTCATTTGCAACTAAAAATACAACTCACTTTTGGTGCCACTCTGTTGACATTTCAGCTGTAAACTACTCACATGTATGGGACCTGGGTAGCTCAGTAGTAAAGCCGCTGGCTACCACCCCTGGAGTTCGCTGGTTCAAATCCCAGGGCGTGCTGAGTGACTCCAGCCAGGTCTCCTAAGCAACCAAATTGGCCCGGTTGCTAGGGAGGGTAGAGTCACATGGGGTAACCTCCTTGTGATCACTATAAGGTGGTTTGCTCTCAGTGGGGCGTGTGGTGAGTTGGGCGTGGTTGCTGCGGTGGGTGGCGTGAAGCCTCCACGTGTGCTGTGGCAGCTGGGATCTGTCCTCTGCCACCTGGACTGATGTAAGTCACTACACCATCATGAGGACTTAGTGTGTACATTGGGAATTGGACATTCCAAAATAAAAAATAAATAAATAAATAAAAAACTACTCACATGCCCAAATATTTAACAACACCTCCAGCTTTGGCCACTGGGAGAAGTGGTCAGAATTTCGGTAAGCACATACTGATTTCAGTAGCAGAACTTTCAACCAACTGTTAGTGAATTCACAGTGTGATCAGTCTGGTTTCTCAAATGATGTCCATTCAAAAGCAGTCACGTATTCTGGCATCTAAATTGCAACCGTTTAATTATATTATTTAAAATATATATTTGTTATATATTCCATACAAACCCAAACAAGAATCCAAACCAGTGTGTGACAGCTGATAATATTAACACAACAAAACTGTATTAGATTTATTATCATGTTTGAACAGAAAAATAGTGAATATAGATTTAAAGACAGCAACATGTCTATCAGAGTGTCGTTAATCTCAAGAGACCTTCAACATTCAATTACCTCTGGAACAGCAGGGAGAATCATTATAACAGTCTGACAGTCGTCCTGCCTCAAGCTCATGCACTGTAATGTCAGGACCCCTGGTCATCCCTGATTGTCTCTTCTTTCGTCTGCACGCCCTCTTCACCCTGACCAGACTGCAGTCTAACCCCTGTCGCTTAACTCCATTTGCAATGATTTTTTTTAGTGAGGACATGGAAAACAAGTACTTAAACCAAGGGTCAATCAATCATGCAGGCTATTGCCTATGGGTGTAGATTTTAATAAATATGTAAATACACAATAAAAAATTGCAATAATGCATAATGTGACCCCTTTTACATAAATGAACATACCACAACATTAAAACCACCTGCCTAATATTGTGTCGGTCCCCCTCGTGCCGCCAAAACAGTGCCAACCCGCATCTCAGAATAGTATTCTGAGATTATATTCTTCTCACCACGATTGTACAGAGCTGTTATCTGAGTTACCGTAGATTTTGTCGGATCAAACCAGTCTGGCCATTCTCTGTTGACCTCTCTCATCAACAAGGCATTTCCATCCACAGAACTGCCGCTCACTGGATGTTTTTTGTTTTTGGCACCATTCTGAGTAAACTCTAGAGACTATTGTTTATGAAAATCCCAGGAGATCAGCAGTTACAGAAATACTCAAACCAGCCCATCTGGCACCAACAATCATGTCACGGTCCAAATCACTGCGATACCATTTTTCCCCATTCTGATGATTGATGTGAACATTAACTGAAGCTCCTGACCCGTATCTGCATGATTTTATGCACTGCACTGCTGCCACACGATTGGCTGATTAAATAATCACATGGATGATGTCCATGTGTTGTTGGTGTCAGACGGGCTGGTTTGAGGATTTCCGTAACTGCTGATCTCCTGGGATTTTCACACACAACAGTCTCTAGAATTTACTCTGAAAACAGAAAACATCCAGTGAGGGGCAGTTTTGTGGTGATGCCTTGTTGATGATAGAGGTCAACAGAGAATGGCCAGACTGGTTCAAACTGACAAAGTCTACGGTAACTTAGAAAACCGCTCTGTACAATTGTGGTGAGAAGAATATCATCTCAGAATGCTATTCTGAGATGCGTGTTGGTGCTGTTTTGGCAGCACGAGGGGGACCTACACAATATTAGGCAGGTGGTTTTAATGTTGTGGCTGATCCATGTATTTATACTGGCACAATCCTCAAACCTCCATAGCGCACAACCTTCAGTAACCTGCGATCTTTTGCCCCATTATTACAGTGAGTGCCTTGATTCAGTCCTAGATGATGTCATAATGGCCTTGAAGA
Organism: Myxocyprinus asiaticus; assembly: GCF_019703515.2. NCBI lineage: Eukaryota > Metazoa > Chordata > Actinopteri > Cypriniformes > Catostomidae > Myxocyprinus > Myxocyprinus asiaticus. The sequence goes on along the minus strand of NC_059376.1, from coordinate 8,621,394 downwards.
TGGTGTTGGCATCTCTTTAAAAATTGTTCATTATTTGCAGAAACACTGATGGTGTGCCAGTAACAAGACGCATGGTTTTCTAGTAAATGTTCTGATCTGTAACATGCCATCAGACAGGTCATCAACATGGCCCGAGCTCCAATTTCCTGTTTTATTCTCTCAGATATACTATAAGTGAGGCTAATGCACCTCTGCCACAAAGATATCATTCAACATGCCACTGCTGATTGCAGCCAAACTAAAATAATGTGTCCTATCTGTTTCAGTTTCATTACTTTTGGTTGTCCTTGGCACTACAGTAGAAAATGTTTAAATGAGCACACTTCATTTCTTTTAGCTGTTTTCTTGTCTTTTATTCCTATAACAACAGAAAACTGGCACTTTTCATATAAATTCTTGATTAGATCCCCCTATTGTTTGCCCACATTGATGAGTTGTTTCTCAATTCTTTTCTCTGTCTTTATTTTCTCATGTTCTCCTATGAACTCCAACATGATCATTGGGGAACTCGACATGCTGCTACGAATGTTCCGGTACCCAGACATCGACCCCATTCTGCAGAGTTGTCCACACAAATGTCCACAAAGTGCACCAAAAGCGAGTTGTATTTTTAGTAAATAATGTAATTCAGTCAAAATGAATACATTTTTTATTAACTCTACCTCCTAACCCCACCTCCAGTCAAGTGAAAATGTAATTTGTACCCTAAAATGCAATTTCCGAATTGCGTTCGCCATTGTTTTTGAACTCCATTACTTCCTGGTTTCCATGGAACCAGAACCTGTGTATTAGAGTTTGCTTGCACAGTGTGCTATCAGTAGTGTTACACCCTGTCTACACCAGATGTGAGCGACAAAAGCAAATCACTATCATTAAAATCAATTATGCTGTCTACACTAGATGTGTAAGTCGTGTCGTTGCGTTGCGCCAACAGTAGACTCCCATTTTGCACTTCACACACTGGAGCTACTCCTGCCAACAAGACAAATAAACAGTTTAAAATGTTCGTTTCGACACTTCCAGTGTAGACAGCCTCAAGCCGCTGTGGCCAGGGCCGTTTCTAGGTATAGGCGAACTAGGTGGTCGAATAGGGCATCACCTGCTCGGGGGGGGGGGGGGGCAAAGAGGAGTCTGCCACAATCAACTAACTGTTACTGAATTCACAGTGTGATCAGTCTGGTCACCCCAACGGGGGCAGCAATAGGGATCTCACCTAGGGCACCAGAATGGTCTGAAACGACCATGGATGCGGCGGGACGCAACATTGCTTGTGTCCAGTGTACACAGGGTGTTAGAGAGAAATGTGATCATGCTTAAATTTACACAAAAAATGTCTAATGAGGGAAACTTGTCTGTAATTCGGTTAAATGGGGTTGATATCAGGGTGCATGCAACATGCAACGGAAGCAACATGACGATTTCATGTTTGATCATGTGGCACATGGCTCTGGGATTCTAAGTTGTGGCATTCTGCTGTCAATACTTTTTGTTTATTAAGCAGTAAACTTCATATAATAGACCCTTCACATTTCATTATAATTTAAAATCAAATCAATGTTTCATGTTTATTTTTTTTATTTTATTTTTTTTTTGGTGTCATAAGCAAGTTCAGTCATTATCCTTCGCTACATTTTGGGTTGCTGATCACCCTGTCAGCATTTATTTTGTTATAATGACCAGCTGACTGTGCATTATCTATTATAAACTGCCTGGCCAAAAAAAATAAAGTCCCCATTTGGATTTAAATAAGCAGATACTTAAGAGCATATGACTGGATCATTATTGTAGTGATTAATATGTTTCAGCTGGCAACAATTCTTTTAACCCTAACTGATGCAGTGTGTAGCTTCTCATTTCTTAAACAACCATGTCAGAAGATGTATCGGCACAGGAATATTCCAGGACGACAATGCCGAGATTCATCAGGCTCAGATTGTGAAAGAGTGGTTCAGGGAGCATGAGGAATTATTTTTACACATGAATTGGCCACCACAGAGTCCTGACCTTAACCCCATTGAAAGTCTTTGGGATGTGCTGGAGAAGACTTTACGGAGTGGTTCGACTCTCCCGTCATCAATACAAGATCTCGGCCAAAAATTTATGCAACTCTGGACGTTTATTTATTTATTTATTTATTTATTTATTTTTTGGCCTGGCAGTGTATGTACACTCTTTAATTATACTTATATCTAAGTCTGGCAATAAAAATTGGGAATACATTGCAATTTAAATAAAAAGTACTTATCTTTTTTATATTTATATATTGATTTAAAACAGTTTGAGCAACTTATAAAAGGGAGGCGCTTTCACCAATGATCAGAATATCATCTTACTTATGTAGAGCAAGGTTTTTTTTTGCTTAAGTATACAGTATATTACAAGGGAATAATTCTTGATGAATGTATTGCTAAAAATTAATGGAAGCTAAACAATTACACCCATGATGACAATTCTTTAGAATGTTTTGGGCTTTTTGGCTGTCTTTGGCACTTTCAAATGTTTTAAAGTGTACACAACTCATTTCATTGTGCTGCTTTCTCATGTTGTATTCCAATTAAAACAGAGAACTGGCACTCATCATATGAATTCTTGAGTGAAATGATGATTGATTTTAAACACTGATTGAGTTGGCATGGCTCATGTTCTTCATATGATACTACTACACCTACAGTACATGAGACCGGAAACCACACTGTTTTATTTATCCTTTATGATTATGTGAAAGACATTTGACTTTTGACTGGATTCGTGTCAGACTTTTCAAATGGGCTTGCTATCCCTGAGAGACCATGCACATTAATTTATTTTTTTATTATTATTATTTTTTTTTAAATAATTCTTATTATATTTATTTATTTTATTAACAGGACCTGGACAACTGAGGGAATTTTAAAACTGTAATTTCCAGACTTGTAAAAAAAAAAAAAAAAAAAAATGAAATGCATTTGCCAGTAAGATACAAAGTGGTCTTCCTTAAGGGGGACAGGGTCAGAGTGGCATCACATTATTACTAATTGAGACATACTATATGTTTACTAATAAATATGACCATTTAAATATTAATTTGGTGACAGGGATTTCTTTATTTATTATTGGTGCAACATTATAGGCCAGGGGATTGTTTATTTTGGCACTAGAGGTTACATTTTAACGTCAAAGGAGATTGAGGCAAAGAAATGTAGATATATCCAGTAAAACAGTGAAAAAATGCATTTTAATACCAGTATACTCCTGGTAGTATGGAGCAAAGTAAAGTTTTCAATAGCTCTTGTATATAGTGATTGTGAGGGTAAGTCTTTCTTTTTGACACAGGTCCTTCTTCAGTCATCAGTAATGACGATGACTCTGCCAGCCCTCTTCATCATGTGTCTAATGGCTCCAACACACCCTCCTCCTCTGAAATGAACGCAGACGCCGTCATCATCGGCATGACCAAGATTCCTGTCATAGAGAACCCGCAGTACTTCCGCAGCACAAGCAGTATGCTCAAATCTGACACCTGTGAGTCTTTCTGTCTGTCTGTCTGTTTAGAGCTTTGTGTCTTGATAAAATGTGATAACCAGCCTGATCTCATGAAAATTACTGTGGCAACATTTTTGCAAAATGGTATTATATGGTTGCTTACATGCATCATGGCAGTTCAGATGTGAAATGTCCACTGAGTGGTGCTAAAAGTGAGTTAAATTTGCTCCCAAACGGATTAGGTTTTTAGAGTTATTGCTCTATTGAGTTTTAAATAATAAAAAAACTCATCTCCCTTCCCTAAACCTTAAACCTAATCGATAATGTCATAAAAAGCAAAAGTGACATGAAAAATGCAATTGCTGAAGCAATCATATTATTTTGTGGTGCTTCTTTGACACATTCTGCTCACGTGTCAACTAGCGTGCTCTTCCGGACTCATACCCCAGTCCTTTGCATTTCAAGTGCAATGCTCTATCAGTTGAGCTACTGCACAATTTGATTGCATACGAACAAGTTTGTAAATGTAGTTGGTTATTTAATGCAAATGTTCAAATGCATCGCAATAGTAAAAGTGTTCTGATGTCATAAGATAGCATTGTGTAAGAGGGCAAAACGTAAGTGTTTATGAACTGATAATCTGCTGTTTTGCCTTTAAAATGTTTTGGGGTTGAAGGTTACGTGGCTGAAAGTCTAATAACAGCTTTAACTAGCAAATATCATTCACCAAAAAAATGTTTACAGAAAATGTCAAATATGCTTAATTGTCATGAAAATGATGTCACAATGTAAACTCTTCATGGTCCTAAATTAAGCTAAATTCTCTTTATGCAAAATATTATTTATTATTTATTTCTTTTTATTTTGGCAAGAAATCTGACCAAGACATGTTCTTGACTGGTTATGTAAGGTAAAACCTAGAAACGTTTGACGGATCGTTTAAAAGACAGGAATGTGGCCCACTTTGAGGATGTGGAAAGAACCGTGCCAGTTTAAAATCCAGTGGGAATATAGCAAATTGAATTTCCAAAACACAACTGGACCCACCTAAAATTCTCATGGGTTAATGGATGTGTCTGTTGCAGAAAATGTAAAGGTTTTTGTCACTTTCGCAAACCGTTCTTCCTCTGTCCTTGGATTTGCAATCAATGGATTTACAGCATTCTCTGACGCAGTGTAAACTCTAGTGTTTAGATGCTCTTAAGTTAGCACATATGCTTAAATAAACACCATCTTACAAATGCTTATTTTATATCCTCTGTACTTGCCTATCCTTTTTTGCTCTATGTTCTTTTCTTCCCCACTCTGGTTACTTTTAATATCGGGTTATGGTGTACAGTGAGTTACTGTAGATCGATGCCGCCTCATCATCTAGTGCTCACTAATGTAATCGGCTGACTGGCTATTTTTTCTTCAAAATAATTTTTTAATCACATTAAGGATAAATCTCCAAGAGCGTTGGGTCTGTTCACAATCTCCTCTCTCTCTCTATCTCATTCTCCCTCTCTTTATCTCTCTCTCTTCCCCTGCACACTAAATGGCTGATAAATCTGTTCTTATAACTGTACTGTCCACACTCTTTTAAGGGACATCTAAGTTGAGTTAAAACAGATCTTTTCTACCATTTCTGAGATTATCTTTAGTGCACTTTTATAAATTTCATCCTTTAATATCCGGTATTACAGGCATTCCTGCTTAAAACAAAGTTGAGAGCTGGTCTCAAACTTTGCTCAGATTTGCCAAGATACCAAAATCGGTAAAAGTCAGAGATTTCATTATGAACTCAAACATTTCTCATCAAATTTGAAAACCCAAGTGGTAGCCACTTTTTCTACAGCTCCACTGTATGTCAACAATTGTGTCATTTGGGTCTGATTTAATTTATCCTAACTCAGGAATGTTAGGCGAAACATCGGAGACAAAGGTGATACTTGAAACATACATGAGAAGAACTTCATATTTTCTGAGCTTTGAAAGAGCAACCTCAGAACACAAACATTTTCCTCTGGATTCTCACAAGAACAACCTAGTTGATCTTTATCTATCAGGCTTGCAAACCTGCCACTCATCTGAAATGGCTCGACTTTACCATGACTGAAGAATTGACATCTGTCAGGGTGTCTGTACTTATCAGATCACTTAGCTCTTCCAGCCAGCGCATGGTGTCTTTTATCACCGTAATGCTGACAATACCCATTTCCACACCTCAAGCCCCTTCTGCTTCCACATGAAAAAGCCATCCTCTTCGACTACTTGACCTTAATGATGATAACCCATATCTAATCATGGTGGTTGTGTGGTGTAGAGGTCAAAGCTCAGGGCTGGTTACCGTAAGGTTGCTGCTTTGAGTCCAGTAAGGAGCAAGACATGAGCCATTAGTATTTTGTCCTTGAGGGAGGCACCTCAGGTTGCTCCGAGGGATTGTCCCTGTAAAAAGTATACTGTATGTACTTGCCTTGGTACTCACTAATAATCTGCCTAAAAAAATGAACTGAAAGCATTGTCTTTGCAGTAAGTGCAAATAGTGGCAGATACTATTTGCACCCCTAACTAGATACTAATATTCAGTAAAAGGCATCACTGCAGCATGTTTATTGTGTGTTTTTAGAGTCCCACAGACACCCTACACCATCCCCTACCCCTAAACCTAACCCAACCTTCCCTTACAGAAATTAACCATGGTTTTACTACAGTAAAATTACATAGTATCACCAAGGTATTTTGAAGTAAAATCATTGTATTTTAAATTTAAAATGGTTACCATATTTCCACCATAGTATTGTAGTAACACCATGGTTAATTGCTTTCAACCTATGGCTTCCATCAAAAAACATGGTTACTACAATATTACTTTTTAAAACCATGGTTAATTTTACCCGAATCAAACCTTTCTCCTAACTCCCTGACCTTCACAATGACCAAATTACTGCGAGGGAATCAACATTTATATTAATTTGTATTTATTTTTATGAGCAGAATTAAAGGAATTATTAATAGTGGATAAAGGAAATAGGAAGGGGAAAAATGGGGCAAAAGGGGGAATCGAACCCGGGTCGTCCATACAAGAAAAACACATCCACTATTAAAACACTATTAAAGAGACCCTTGAGGGTGCAGTTTGTCTTTAATTTCTTTGCTTCCACCAGACTATTTGAGTGCAAATAGCTGCACTGTGTGGCAGATGCTATTTACACCTAATGCAAATAGTCACTCCAATTTTTTTATAAATATATGTATTTATTTAAAATTTATTTCATTTGAAAAGGTTACTGATGAACTTTCAAGAAATCATAATAACCCAGCTCCCACCTAATAAACCATGATATTTCTCTTTCAAAACATGTTTTTTACCAACCCTGTTATATTTAAAATGTTTTTGGAGTTGAATGTTACAGGGTTGAAAATCATTGAAAAAATATTGAAATGTTTAACGGTCTTAGCTTGCAAATGTCATTGCACATTATTAACTGTAAATTCTTGTACTTTCTTTCCTAAAACAGAGTTGAACGCTCTGAGGTTGTTAAATAATGGTAAATATATGCCTCTGTTGAAGCCATCAAGCCATCATGTTATTTCAGCTTCATAAAAAAAATTATGTATATTATCTCTATTCCTGATCAAGAACTATACTACCCATAATCCTAAACAGAGATCCACCAATCAGAGAAGTCATTGTAATCATGGAAATGAGAACCTGTTGGTATCCCTACACTTTCAAACTTCTTACATAAATGTATATATATATATATATATATATATATATATATATATATATATATATATATATATATATATATATACTTACAGTGCATTCAGAAAATATTCAAACCCATTCATTTTTTTCACATTTTGTTATTTGCAGCCTTATGCTAAAATGCTTTATTTTTATCTACACTCCATACCCCATAATGACAAAGCAAAAATCAGATTTATAATAACTTTGTAAGTTTATTAAAAAGAAAAAAACTGAAATATCACATTGACATAAGTATTCAGACCCTTAACTCAGTACTTAGTTGAAGCACCTTTTAGCAATTACAGCCTCAAGTCTTTTTGGGTATGATGCGATAAGCTTTGCACACCTGGATTTGCGGATTTTCTGCCATTCTTCTCTGCAGATTCTCTCAAGCTCTGTCAGGTTGGATGGGAACCATCTGTGGACAGCCATTTTCAGGTCTCTCCAGAGATGTTCGATTGGGTTCAAGTCCTGGCTCTGGCTGGGCCACTCAAGACATTCACAGAGTTGTCCATAAGCCACACTTGCGTTGTCTGGGCTGTGTGCTTAGGGTCATTGTCCTGCTGGAAGGTGAACCTCCGGCCCAGTCTGAGGTCCTGAGTGCTCTGGACCAGGTTTTCATTAAGGATATCTCTGTATTTTGCTGCGTTCAGCATTCCTTCAACCCTGACCAGTCCCCCAGTCCCTGCTGCTGAAAAACACCCCCACAGCATGATCCCACCACCATGCTTCACTGTTAGGATGGTATTGCGCAGGTGATGAGCAATGCCTGGTTTCCTCCAGATATAATGCTTGGAATTGAGGCCAAACAGTTCAATCTTCTTTTCATCAGACCAGAGAATCTTGTTTCTCACAGACAGAGTCCTTTAGGTGCTTTTTTGAAAATTCCAAGTGGGCTTTCATCTCCATCTGGCCACTCTGCCATAAAGCCCAGATCGGTGGAGTGTTGTAGTGATGGTTGTCCTTCTGCAAGTTTCTCCCATCTCCACACATGATCTCTGGAGCTCAACCAGAGTGACCATCTGGTTCTTGGTCACCTCTCTTACCAAGGCCCTTCTCCCCCGATTGCTCAGTTTGGCCAGGGGGCCAGCTCTAGGAAGAGTCCTGGTTGTTCCAAACTTCTTCCATTTAAGAATTATGGAGGCCACTGTGATATATATACTGTATATAATATTTTATGGGAAAACACTTTCAGAACCAAGACGACTGTAAAAACATGTGGGCACTGTTGCACTCTGTTGGGCTTGATGAGTGTTAACATAATGAAATACTGTTGAGGACTATGAAATAGGGATGTCCCCGATACTGGTATCGGTATCAGGTCCGTTACCACACTCATGAACTGGTACTCATACTCGTAAAAATGCTCAGATACCAAAAAGCAATATCATCTTATGTACGAATGTCATTATGTAAACATTCAGTGCACAAATTAAAATCAAGTTATGTCCTAGTGAGATTATTTAACTGCAAAAGCTGCGATTTAATGAGATAAATATACAGTATAGATTGCATGTCATTCAAATGTGAGCACTTGTGAATGTGTGCAGACAGTGTTGTGCTGATGCCAGTTGCTGCTCATACCTTTTAAAGCTCCTCTTTGGTTCATACAGGCAGAGTTTGAAACTAACACCCGCCAACCCACCAAATGCGAGTAAAAATTGGCTGTGATAGGTAACTCTGTCACTCTTACTAACCACTTTGGCGGGTGACGTTTTTTCAGGGTTTTCCCTGCATTGAAAATTCTGGGAATGTTGGTCAACTCAGAGCTGCTGCCGAAGGAAATTTAATTGTATTAATCTCGCGTTGAGTGCTTTATAAGCACTAAATATGCCTCTCATATCTTACACGTGCATCTGTGTGGGGCTAATGAAGCATGCTTTCGTGTGAACCGCTGCAGCACAGACCAGTGCGCTCCAGAGATAATATCGCATGAGCTCTGGAACAGCACAGAGCAAAACTTGCATGATTCAGTCGAGTTTCACTCGATATAGCTGCGGCCGACGGAGAACACAAAACTTATTTGACCCATTTGAATTATACAGTGAACATTCTAGTATAAAGTGCTGTATGAAGGAAGTCAGTCCTCTGAAACTGCTAGACATACATTGTAAACAGCACTGATGAGGTAAGGAGGAGACAAATACATCATTAGTTTTTAAAATACACATCATCATCCTTACTAACATATATATATATATATATATATATATATATATATATATATATATATATATATATTATATACTGTATATATTTTAATGCAGTAGCCTAACACTAATTGGTAACTTGCATAGATTGATTTTAAAACTATTAGGGCAAATCTATTAGACTTTAATTTTATGTCAACTGAGAAATTATTACAACTGTGATTTCTTAGTGACCTTGGAAAACCACTAGCCACAGTAGCACTCTGTTTGTAGCAGATGACAGTAGACAGAGTGCAAATTCACATTGCACGAGGCACATACATAGCACGAGGCACATACAGAGTACATATTATTTAATTAAATAGCAGAATTTTGGCGGTTTAATAATCACTTTGAGTCACGTAGGGACCGGCTTTTCCAAAGTGGGAAACTGCCATCATAAGGTCAGAGCTCCTTGGCCAAAACAACACAGAAACACTTCAAAATAAAAGCTCTGTCAAAATAAAAGCTACATTTATTGGAAAAAAGTATGACAGAAATATATCACTACTGTAAAGTTATGTAATATTCACTGTAATACTACTACTACTACTACTACTAATAATAATAATAAATCATTAGTAATTGTATTATACTTAAGCAGTATCTAGCATCTGTGATGCCCTGTTATGCAGCACTTTCTTTGACAAAATATAACTCCAATGTTTTATTTTGGCTTGTGCTGTGATGTTCTTTATATAAGCACTTCATTTGATAAAAAATAATTCAATATTATGTAATGAATTCATTTATTTAAACACAATTTTGATGGGGGGCCTGGGTAGCTCAGTGGTAAAATACGCTGGCTACCACCCCTGGAGTTTGCTAGTTCACTAGTTCGAATCCCAGGGCATGCTAAGTGACTCCAGCCAGGTCTCCTAAGCAACCAAATTGGCCCAGTTGCTAGGGAGGGTAGAGTCACATGGGGTAACCTCCTTGTGGTCACTATAATGTGGTTTGTTCTCGGTGGGGCACATGGTGAATTGAGCATGGTTGCCACAGTGGATGGCATGAAGCCTCCACACATGCTATGTCTCCTTATCACAAGCCACGTAATAAGATGCACAGGTTGACTGTCTCAGACATGGAGGCAACTGAGATTCGTCCTCCACCACCCAGACTGAGGCAAATCACTATGCAACCACGAGGACTTAGAGCACATCGGGAATTGGGCATTCCAAATTGGGAGAAAAAGGGGAAAAATCCAAAAAAATAATAATAAAAAAATAAATAAAACACCATTTTGATGATAACATTTAAATAATCTATTGATATGGAGTTCAGAAAAAACAAAACAAAAATCAGGTTTCAGACTCGGTATCAGCGAGTACCAAAAATGAAGTCTCGGTATTCGTACTCGTACTCATTCTCAAAAAAATGGTATCGGGACATCCCTACTGTTAATGCAACTCTGTTTGAACCATGTGGCAACATTTTTTGTGATGCAATACCCTTAAAAATTATGTCAGAGAAATTAAACCATTATTATAATAAAACAGAGTTAAATCTTTATATATAAAAAATCTTTATATAATATAAAAGAGTTAAATGTAAATATAATTTTTTTTGGCAGTTGTTCAACATATTAAGAGACACAACATAGTGCTGAAGAGAGAGCTAGGAGAAGGAGCATTTGGGAAAGTGTTCCTGGCCGAATGCTACAACCTGTCCACAGACCAGGAGAAGATTTTAGTGGCTGTCAAGGTAAAAGTTTAAAGATGGTGGGCTGTTCAATTTAGTCAAAACAACGTTAGTGTAAGTGAAGTTTGTGATAAATGAAGGTTGTTAGTACACTTTTTGTATTTGTTTGTGCCCTCTGTGCTTGCAGACTCTGAAAGAGGCCAGTGAGAATGCCAGGAAGGACTTCCATCGCGAGGCGGAGTTGTTGACTAATCTGCAGCACGAGCACATTGTCACGTTCTATGGCGTGTGTGTGGAGAACGATCCCCTCATCATGGTGTTTGAGTACATGAAACACGGCGACCTCAACAAGTTCCTCAGGTATGCCTGCCTGGATCTGTGTGTTTGTATTGGAATCCAATGGTGCTTGGTCACATCCTTTCTCTAATTTCTTTGTCCTTGTAAGATGATATTTACACATAATTTTTCATGTATTAAAAATTTGACACTAGCAAAAAGGAAATGAGCAAATCAACTTGTAGGATTTTCAGTGTACAAAGCCAGTAGGGTAAGAGTAGGGTAAAAATCACATTTAATTTCTTCAGAAAGAAATTTATTTTTAATGATACCGTATAAATCTTTCAAGACAGACCTTCATAGAGCTAAAGGTTTTTAAGCAATGTTGTATGCATCTGTGAAAGCCTCAAGTCAGTGTGATTTTGGCTTTATATAAAAATAAATAAAAAAATAAATAAAAAAAATCATGTTTAATCACTGAATACTCAGTAAAGAACAACACTACCCATAATCCTGACAAAAGATCCACCAATCAGAGAAGTTGTGTTACCATAAAAATGAGAACCGCTGCAAAAAATGAAGCCTTGCGAATGACGTAATTGATCTACAGTAAAAAATTAAATCCTGTAAAAAAAAAAAAATTTTTTTATATGGGTATGATTTTTAATGCTTCCTTTTAAATCTGTAAAGACAGACCTACCGTGAGGTCCTTGGTTATTAATCGATGGTATATGCTTCTGTTTAAGCCATCAGTCTGTGTAATTTCAACTTCATTTAAAAATATATATATTATTGCGTTAAAGTGCACCAAAAGAGCTCTGCAGTGATCGTCCACTCCCATGAAGAACTGCGAATTATAATATATATATTTTTGGAATAAACTTAAAATATATTGATTCTGTACTTTTAATCAACAACTTTAAATCAATAGTTGTATATTTTTCCATTGTTTTTAATTTGATGGCATCATTTGCAATGCTTCATGGGATTGTAGTTCATTTCCTCTTTAGAGAAGTTAAGTGCACAGACTTGTACCTTTATCTTTTTGTCCGGATTTCAAATTTTTATTTATTTATTTTTATTTTTTTTGGGTGCTTCAACTCAAAGTTTGTAGTGTTGTGATTCACCTCGGAGCTGGTTGGTTTGGTTCATGGCTTAGAACTTTTTTTAGAAAGGATTTGATGAAATCCCTGTGCAAGAAATAAATGAGAAAAATACTTCCGGAACCAAGTCGGCTGAAAAAGTGGGTACAAATGTGGTGCTCTATTAAAGGGATAGTTGACCCAAAATGCAAATTCTCTCATTATTTACTCACCCTCATGATATCCCAGGTGTGTTTGACTTTCTTTCTTCACCAGAACACATTTGAAGAAAAATAGAAAAATATCTCAGATCAGTAGGTCCTTAAATTGCAAGCGGATGGAGATTTCTCTTTTGAATCTCCAAAAATCACAGACAGTCAGCATAAACATCATCGATGCGAATCCAGCTGTTAAATTAAGTTAAACATTGATCTTTTTTCGCACCAAAAACTTTAATTTAACAGCTGGTGTCGTTTGGAGGATGTTTATGCTGACTGTCTGTGATTTTTGGAGCTTCAAAAGAGAAATCTCCATTCACTTGCATTTAAGGACCTACTGAGCTAAGACATTTTTCTATTTTTCTTCAAATGTGTTCTGGTGAAGAAAGAAAGTCATCCACACCTGGGATATCATGAGAGGGAGTAAATAATGAGAGAATTTTCATTTTTGGGTGAACTATCCCTTTTAAGATGGTCCTCTAAAACAACTTGCAGTAAATGTTTGAGTATATATTAATACTTTGATTTAATATTTTTACAAATTTGGATTTAAACTTCAAATATTGTATTTTTTATACTTATGATCAATTATATTGAGTCAATAGTTTTTGTAAGATCGTTTTTTTCATGTTATTTACATGAGTAGTTTATTAGAAAGTAAAGAATTTAAGAATTTTTCTTGAACCTTTGACCTTTTCTGATTTTCAAAAACTTCTTTGCTTCAGATCAAAGATTGTAAGGTTGTAATTCATCTCGGAGCTGGTTGGTTTAGTTTTAGAATTCCCTATGGAGAAAATGAATGTAAAAAACTTCCGGAACATAATCCCTTTTGTGATCTGTTTGAACTTGTCATTGGTAAACACAGTCTCTCTGAAACTCAAATGACCACTCTAAAGGTTACAAGATTCTCAAGGCACCATTTGGGCTTCCGCAGAGTCCACACTCGCAGAAACCTCTGGAGAACCTCTACACAATCTTTCATTTATCTGAGAAACTTACTCTTAGTTCCTGCAATAACTCTAAAGACTATCAACAGTTCATGCAGTAACCCTCATCATAATGGAAAGGTCTCAAGGCTCTTGAAATATATCTTGAAATTCTTTAAGTACAAAAACACAATATTTTAGACTCCTTTAAAGGGTTCCTAGAGCTTCTCCAGAGGGTTCTTCTGCCAGTGTGGCATGTGAGGAACCCAAGATGGTGCCTCAAGTATCTTTTAATTCTTACAGTTTTAGGATGTTAATGGCTGAATACTCATTTTAATTTGGATTCTTGACACTAAAATGGAGGTTAGTTGATTGACTCACTCTACCCCTCTGCAGGGCTCATGGTCCTGATGCTGTGCTGATGGCTGATGGACAGGTACAGCAGCAGGCAGAACTCACTCAGTCTCAAATGCTGCATATTGCGCAGCAGATCGCCGCAGGTATGGTGTATCTGGCCTCCCAGCACTTTGTACACAGAGACCTGGCCACACGAAACTGCCTTGTCGGGGAAAACCTGCTGGTGAAGATTGGAGACTTTGGAATGTCCCGAGACGTCTACAGTACAGATTACTATCGGGTAAGCATTGCTATCTTGTCACAGTTGCTGCAAAAAGCATTTAAACACTTAATTTACACTTTAAAATGTGTGAATGGCAATAACAAAATATCAAACCAAATGGCATCTGCAAACAAATGCTGCTAGAGCTTTTCTCTGAACTAACAGTTACTTTTAACCAGCTGGTGTCAAGGTGATTTTAGTGGATGTATGAAGTCAGTTCCCCAGTGTCACAGCAGAGTTACCACAGGTGCAGTTCAGCACATTCTGAACGCTATACCTATTGTTTTATCATTTAAAATGTAACAAACTTAATTTTGTGACATGTTTTGTTACAAGTGTGCTTGTGCTATCTTTCTTTAAAATAAATGCCACTTGGTTTGATGTTTTGTTATCTAATACAATGACATTTTTATGTGTGTCTTAAGCATCCAAATACTTTTTGGGGCTATTGTACATCAGTGACCATACCAGAGTTGGCTAATATTAGCTTTATAAAAATACATTAAAAATAATTATAATAACAATAATTTCTTCTTATTATTGTTATTTATAATAAAATAATAATATTGATAATAATAATAATTATTATTATTATATTTGTATAATCTTTTACATTTATTTTTTGTTATTGCTTCTTTGGCAGGTTACAAAATTATCGATCAGCTTTCCATCTTTCTACTGTACATTGTAATGTCTTGATGCATGGTCTCATTAATTGGTCAGAACAACAACAACAACAAATAATAATAATAATAATAATAATAATAATAATTATTATTATTATTATTTTACTGTTGCATCCAAACCCTCACTACATAGTCATAAATCCTTAAACCCAGATGATAGCATTAACTTAAATTCTGTAACTTTCCATTAGTTGTAAATTAATCCTGTCTTTACAAGGACACTTAAAAGTCAGTATTCAAATCTCGTTGCCAGTATACATACAAATCAATATGCTTCTCATGTTCTTTGCTCCATTCGTATCATTGAATAGTAGCTATTTGAGCACCTTGACCGTACCAGCTCCCTTCCTCTATGATGTCAGCAGAATTTCAGCGTGTGTGTGTGTGTATGTGTGTGTGTGTCCCGTCAGTAAGTCTCTCTCAGATGAGGAGTCGGGGAGGAAGGTGGCGTGGGAACAGGAAAGAGGGGTTACTATGGCAACAGCAAAGAAAAAGAAGAGAATGCTTGCGCCATCAGACAGAAACTGAAAAAGTCATTAAAGTACACTCATTAGTATTCACCTCCATATTCAACTTGAGGGCAGACCATGTGAGAGAGAGAGAGAGAGAGAGAGAGAGAGAGAGAGAGAGATGCCTAATTTAGGGGAACAGAGTAAAAATGAAGGGAAATATAAAGAATAATAATGATAGGAAAGGAAGAAATCTAATCCTACACGGCAAAAAAAACAAACAAAAAAAAACAAAAAGTTTGTTCCAAATTTTCCTTATTATGTGAAAACAAAAGGAGATGTTGTGCAGAATGCTCGGGACTGACATCTGTAGTCACCATTCATTTTTATCCATTCCATTCACCATTTAATCATTATCACAGCATTTGTCAATCTTTGTTAATGTTAGTTTATAAAAATACAATTGTTCATTATTAGTTCGTGTTAGTTGATAGTGCATTAACTCATGTTAAAAAACACAACTTTTATTTTAAAAATGGATTAGTATATGTTGAAATTAACATTAACCAAGATTAATAAATGCTGTAAAAGTATTGTTCATTGATAGTTCATGTTAAATAATGTAGGTAACTAATGTTAACAAATGGAACCTTATTGTAAAGTGTTACCACATTAACTTAATATCTTAATATCCAATGTTATTTTGTAAATTACAAGTAAATTTATCCTGTTTTATGAATATTTAAATATTTTTACTGGAAAAAACAAAACAAAAATGATTGTGGTTATGAACATTGTTTTTTGCAGCGTACACTGTATGGCAGAAATGCAGGGAACATTTGGAAAAGAAACTGACATTAATGTATTGTTTGACAGCATGTTGTGTCCTTCTGTTGGTCCATTGATATTCTGCATGATTCATCCAAATGACAGAAATGTGGGTTGAATGTTTATATATGAAAAGATGAATTAGATAACACTCTTCACTGACAGCTGTGCCAGTAAGTTCATTCATTCATTTATCTCTGAATACTGATGAATATCATGACACACATCTCAATCTCATGAGCCTCTACTGAGATTCAAAAGCAGGTCAGTAGATGTGTGTGTGTGTGTGTGTGTGTGTGTGTGTGAGTACACCATTGATTAGCCCTATAGAACATCAGTTTCCATAGAAACAGCTGGTCAGATGAAGCAGTGGCTGATGGGCGGAGTTATGTTGCGAAAACATGTTGCGTAACCACAGAATTCAGGCACTTCATAACATTCTTATGAAGTCATTTCTGTACATTATAATCACAACTTGAGACTTAATAAACATAGTTGATAATCCTCATAAAGTTTTGTGAACCTCTTTCACTTGTTTTCTAGTCTTTCTGAGCTAAACCTAATTCTTCGAGTACAATGTGTTGACCGTCATTCAGTTCTGTTATATTTATCGACTTGTATCTTAAAACACAACCAAGACGCTTCCCAAGCTATACTACAATTTACTCATAATTTAAAGTTGCCGGTAACACTTTATGATAAGGTTCTATTCGTTAATATTTGTTAATGCATTAGGTATCTTCAGCTAACATAATTAAACAATTCTTTTTACAGGATTTATTAATATTGGTTAATGTTAATTTATAAATATTCTATTGCTAATTGTTAGCTCATGTTAGTACATAATGCATCAACTAATGGTAACATTTACAACGTTTAATGTAAAAAAATGCATTAGTACATACAGTATAAAAATCAACATTAAGATTAATAAATGAAAAGTATTATTCACTGGTCATTCAATTAATTATTGTGGTGGTAACTATTGTTAATATATACAACCTTATTGTATAGTGTGACTTAGTAGTAAAATTACAGCAAAATTAATGATAATCTCTGCTGTTTTGAAAAATGAATACATTTATCACATTTACACACATCCTTTTACATAAATTCAATGTAGTTCTACAATGTAGCTACTTTTTGTTAGTAAATTGTAGTGCAGAAAGCTACTTTTGCAATAATGAAGTAACAATTAGCAATATATTCTTGCAGCATTTATTCATCTTGATTCATGTTAATTTATAAAAATACCACCGTTCATGGTTCGTTCATGTTAGTTCATATTGCACTTACTAATACAGTATACAACTTTTAATTTAAAAAATGCATTAGTATATGTTGAAATTAACATCACTAAAAAGTGAAAAGTTTTTTGTTTATTGTTAGTTCTTGTTAACTAATTAAGTTAATAAATTTTAATGTATACAACCTTATTTTAAAGTGTTACAAAGTTGTTAAGTTACAGCAAAATTAATGCAAAAGTGGTCTGTCACACTTCAAGTAACAAATAAAAAGTAACTAACTACATTTAAGCTAATGATATGATAGAATGGAATTATATATATAATTTGTCAAGCAGTAGTGTTTATCTGACACAAAAACAACAGTTCGTGTGGCTGTAAAGCTGTGTGCGGAACACAGTGTGTCATAAAAACAGTAATGTAGTGGGCCTGTTACTGGAAAAGCTACAGAAAACAATTTTAAAAACAGTTGAACTACTGTACTGTTGTACTGAATAATTTAGTTAACTTTGTATCATTGCAACTTTTAGTTGGTCACTCCCCAATACAGCTAGTTAACTCTTCTGAAATAGCACCCTGGAGTAGCATCTTATTCACCAGTACAGTCATGGTTTGTTTGGGGACCTTCATGCTGGTTTTGGTTGGTCAACAATCTTGACAATGCTGGCAAAACTGGTCTACCTGCAACAATAACAGCCTAACCAGCTTGTGCCAGTAACAGACCAGCATTGCCCCAGGTAAGACAACCTTGGAATTTAAGATGGTGCAGTGGGATCTAAGCTGTTTTTTAGCAGGATGTTGTTGTTGTGTGTGTGTGTGTGTGTGTGTGTGCGTGTGTGTGTGTGTTTGATTGCTTTTCAGAGAGGTTTCTAATAGTGCATTTGTAGTAGAGCACTTTTTAAGTGACCCTTCCAGTCTGCAGCTCCACTATGGGACAAGTGAAAAAGCCTAAAAGCATTTGACCTTAATATTTGATGAGTCCAGTATGTTAAACTAATTAATCTGAGACTAATCCACATACTGGACCACAATCTTATAATTAATATTTCAGAAGCAGCGCATTATGGAGAGAGCTTATAAATGAAATGATTGGTTTTGGGGTTGAGCTCTAGGCCAGACCAACTCCCCGAACTTACAGCATCCAAATCCAGAGAGGGAAAACGTAAGGCACTACCTGAAGTCTGAACTGGAAATACTGTCAGCGTTTGACAGAGAGCTCTTTGGATTGAACAATGCTCCTGTATCTAACAAACTCTAGCTCTATAGAACTTGTCCATTAGTGTTTGCCAGACACTGGGGTTTTGGTTGTGGAGTTACTTGATTTTTTTAATGGATCTTCTGATTTGTGCAAACACACCTTTTTATGTTAACTTGATGTCTTCAAACAAATTCAATATTGTCATTTTTCAGAGTCATTCCATTTTTTCCATTTATATTCATCATTTTTGCTACTTTTACTGGCCATTTACATGCACAATCTTATACAGATTATTCACTTTACAATAGAGTTTTATTTGTTAATATTAGTTAACTACATTAGTTAACATGAACTAACAATGAACAATACTTTTACATCATTTATTAATCTTGGTTAATGTTAATTTCTACATGCACTAATACATATACATATAGTATAATGTATTTTTATAAACTTTTTATAAACTAATATTAACCAAGATTAATAAATGTGAAGAAAAAAAATACATCAGCACTGTTAGTTAATGATACCTAATGCATTTACTAGTGAGAGAAAGGACAGGAAATTTAGTGGACAATGGGATCAGAATATGTCGCAAGCCAGATTCGGACTTGCTTTGGCCACATGAGCACCATGGCTGAATGTTTTGGTTTACAGTAATAGCTAAGCCACAGCTCCAGTTAGTTACTCCTGACTACATGTGTTGATGTGTTTGACATGTGTAGGTGGGAGGTCATACCATGCTGCCGATCCGTTGGATGCCACCAGAGAGCATCATGTACAGGAAGTTCACCACAGAGAGTGATGTGTGGAGTTTGGGAGTGGTGCTGTGGGAGATCTTCACCTATGGGAAACAGCCATGGTACCAACTCTCAAATAATGAGGTAAACACACATTAAACTTCTACACACCAGCTAGCTTTCTGCATAACTCTTAATCGTTGTTTGTGTCATATGCATAACACTGTTGATGCTGAAAAATGTCTGTTTTTAGTCCCCCCCCCCCCGACCCCAGCCCTTGTTTCATTCTTTAATGCACATTTTAAAAACGATAAGTAACACTTTTTATGAAGCCAATATTTATAATGCATATGCATTTGCAATGTCTCATAATAAACATCATAATTAACTTCTCATATAAAACAGTAACCACGAGTAAAATACATTATAACACTAACGTACTCATAGTTATACCTTAGAGTATAATGTATTATAACATGAACATTGAACAAATAACATGAACATTATAACAATCAAATTTTATCTGCAGACGCTATAATGTAGCCTATTATATAAGTGTTTATAAGACATTACAAGTCAAGCATGTAAAATGCTTATTATATATTTTCATATATTTGCAATTATAAATTGCATTTGAAATGTTCTTAATGTCTCAAAATGTACTATGTAAATGTGTGTTCCATTATATTCAGTGCATTTTTAGAACTTCAATTGTATAATATTATAATGTATTATAACTGTATAGTTATAATTAATTATGAGAAGTTGTAGCATATTAAAAGGGTTTTTATGAAACATTATAAGTGCATTTTAATGTAGTTTTAATGCCTTTACAATGTATTATAAATATGGGCTTCATAGAAAGTGTTACTGTTTTGGTTGGCTGTGATTTGTCACTTCTTGAAGTACTTCACTTTCAGAGAAGACAAAGTACAAATTGATTCTGGAAACTTGTCACTTCACTCCTGATTACATCATATTGGTCTATTTTATCAAATACTTCTACAGGACAGTGCTGAGGAAGATACTTTGAAATGGTTGCTTTCCTAGAGACATGCTACAGACAAACTATTCAAAAAAGTACAGTAGTTAACTACTGATAAAGTAGTTAACTACATGGCAAGTTACTATAATGAAAATTAGCTAACAACACTGAAGCTATGTAAAGAAGAAAATATTTTAAATGTATAACAATTAGATATATGTATGTATAACAATCACCTGATATAATCATCATCTATATTTAATTATGGTGACATTAAATTATAAGTTTATATGCATAAAAATACATAATTTGCTTCAAAAAGAAGGCAAAGTCTCTTTAAGGCTGTGCAGGGGCTCAAGTGAATCAGTGAATCATTTATGTGAACTAGTTCATTTACATGAACTGTCCAAACAAACTGACTCTCTAAAATGAATTGGAGTTTCCAATGCTAAATATAAGTGAATTATGTTAATCGGTTCATTTACATGAACTGTCTGAAAGAACCGATTCACTTAAATGATTTGTTTTTTTCAGCGCTACATGAGAGAGAGAGTGGACGGTTTAGTTGAGCACGTTTGACTCACTCGGCTTGATTGCTGCGTTCGCAATTCAATTTTTACAGTAGAAATAGACCGATAATCGGTTTGACCGATATTTTTAACCGATATTTACACTTTTCCACTTAATAAAGTTATTGGTTCTTTAATATTGCATTTAACAATAAAGTTGGATACAAAAGACTTTACATTTTATATATTAATTTAATTGCAACTAAAACTAGTCAAATTAATTATTTGTAGACTGTCTGCAGTTTTAGTTTTGTAAAGCAGTTCGTCAGAGGTTAGTGATAAATGATTAAGTTGTCAATGTGTCTAAAAGCAGAAATAAAACAAGAATTAAAAATCGGTTATAAATATTGTTATCGAACACTTAAACACAATATTAATCCAATAAAAATAATAAATAAGTTTCGGATCAGGCATTAAAAACTAATATTGGTTAATCTCTAGTTACTAGAAAATGTTACTTTAGCTTGTTACTGGAAAAGCTACACTATTGTGAAACAGCTGAACTACTGTCATGCTACTGAAGTTATTAGCGTTGCTTATTTTAGTTTATCTACTCCCAAACACTGTTAAAAGGAGCTCCACTTAGGCTGACAATTTCTGATTTACATGAGAACACTTCACTCACTTTGACCCCTTCTTCTTTGTAGGTGATTGAGTGCATCACCCAAGGACGTGTACTGCAACGGCCCCGCACCTGTCCGAAAGAGGTGTATGACTTGATGCTGGGCTGCTGGCAAAGAGAGCCGCACACTCGACTCAACATCAAAGAAATCCATATCCTGCTCCTCAACCTGGCCAAGGCCTCACCCGTGTACTTGGACATCCTGGGATAAGAGCAAACGTGTGGACCACCCCCCCCCCCCGCCCCTTCACATTCCTCTCTTATCCAGCTTCAAATCCTCCCTTGTTCTCCTCCTCGTCCAAAGCTCAATGTAAATGTCTAGATACATTGGCAATTGGATCTTTTACATTGTGACTATGAATACTGTATTTATGAAGAAAAAAGGATGGAATGGAAGACATGCACTGAGCTGACCATAGTTTGGTGTACTGAGAACAAAATCCACGGTTGACAGTCCTCAACTTTTGGACCAAGTGAACTCATTGCATACTCAAAAAGCTTTTTGATGCATTTGTAAAATCACCTCTGCCTCCGAATTCAGTGCTTATATTATATTATCAAGAATAGTTCACCCAAAATTGAAAATACTGTCATTATTTTCTCTCCCTAATGTTGTTCCAAACCCATATGATGTTACTTTTTCAGTAGAACAAAACATTTTTTGGAAAACCATTTACACAGTGCCATACAACGACCAAGACCTGTCGGGGATAAAAAAAAAAAAAAAAGATTATCAGTGAATAATGGCTTAAAATTCAGTCTGTTCCTATCAAATAATTCAAGATATTTAATTGCTTCAGAAGACTTGGAATACAGTCGTTTGAACCAGGGGTTCATCAATTTTTCGATGCCAAGGACCTGGTTTATACCCTTGGTCATTATGAACTGTTGTATGGCAAGAGCTGTATTGCGATTCTTTAAAAACATTTTTAAAGCTTTTGCATTTCAAGGAAGGATAACAGCATACAGGTTTGGAACGACATGAGGGTGAATAAATGATGACAGAGTTTTTATTTTTGGGTGAACTATCCCTTTAAACATGTTCAGTCCTTAAGGAAGAGCCACCCACCCTCATTCTGCATCACAGAGGAAGCAACAGCTCCATGAAATCGGGCAAATCACCAGTGACAGGAGAAACAGTCTGCTTCTTTTCTGCACGCTCGTGTCAGTACATGTCTATTATACATCAAATACTGCATATGTATATGTATACTGTACACTACCAGTTAAAAATTTGGACACACCTACACATTCTTTTTTTTTACATATTACTATTAAATAGTATTACTATTCTATTACTATTTATTACTAATTAAGAATAATAGTAAAGTATTATTTAGAATAATAGTAGTGTAACACTTTAGAATAACTACACGGTATAAAGTGTTTATAAAGTTTACGGCATTAGTTTTATAGTTAATTTATTATTTGTAAATGTTTGTTCCTACATTGCTGATACATTAATAGAGTATAAACAAATAATTTGTTATACGTTTACATTTTCTGTTGGAAATAATTAATTACTGTTTAATAAGTTCTTATAAAGGCAGTTTGATAATGTTTTTTTCATCCTTAGTAAACAATTTGTTAACCATACCTAACTAATGCATTTCATTTGAAGCAAACCAGTGGTAAAGAAGTGTTTATGAGAACATTAAGAAGGTATAAATCCGTAATTAATAAAGAAATTATTTATACATCTAAATATGTAATGAACTGGATATATATGAATGCTTAATTAAAGGAATGTTCCGGGTTCAGATCAAGTTAAGGTCAATCGACAGCATTTGTGACATAAAGTTGATTACCACAAAAAACAATTTTGACTCACCCCTCCTTTTCTTTAAAAAAGGCAAAAAATCTAGGTGACAGTGAGGCACTTACAATGGAAGTGAATGGGAGCCAATATGTAAACGTTAAAATACTCACTGTTTCAAAAGTATAACCACAAGACATAAGCAATATGTGTGTTAACATGATTTTAATGTGATAAAATCACTTAATAACCTTTCCTGTGTGAAGTTATATCCAATTTAACAACCCTAAAACCCCAAAACAACTGTAAAAATGATTTAAACAACTTTTTTTTAAAACAGCTCAAATAATACACAAGTTTTAAGAGGTTTAACGAAAGTGCTTTTATAAAATTAGAAGCTTCAAATTTCTGCCTTAAAACTCCAAGAATTGGCACCATTCACTTCCATTGTCCAATTCATATACATTTATCCCATTATGTAAATGCATATATAATTTCTTTATTAAACATTCATAATTTATGCCTTCTTTTATTGTTCTTAAACACTTCTTTACCACTTTTTTGCATCAACTAAAATACATCAGTTAGTTAAGATTAACAAATTGTTTACTAAGGATGAATAACCATTGTAAAAATGCTATGAACTTATTAAACAATAATAAATTGTTTGCTACATTGAACATGAATGACATACTATTTGTTTGTTGCCTATTAATGTGTTAAAAATGTTGGAACAATAATGTATTAATTATTTATTTAGGCTGAAACGATTATCGGTAACATCGACAATAAAAAATTTTCTACAAAAATGTTCGTTGTCGAATAGTCGTTTGATCTAATTTAACGTAACATGAGATCACATTAAACTCTAATGATGACACGTGAGAGCAGCACTGCAGCTCGTGCCTGACTGAGGAGAGAAAGAATTACACAGCTCACAGTCCAGATGCACTCTAAACTTTCACAGCTTCAGGTGATGTAGATTGCAAAGTAAGAAGGAATTATACAAAAATACCAAATAAGTAAATACAGAAGCACTCTCATTGTGGAATAAGCGGAGCCGGAGCTCTTTAAAGGAAACACTCTGATGTTACATCTTAAATGCAGTTATATTTAATGCGTTATAGCTTTATTAAAGTTCAAATAATACGGAAGCAGATCATGTAAATAACTACAAACTCCGAAACTGGCATTTCTCTGTGCGGTCAGTGCCTCTTCTATGAGCTGCGTGAAGTGTCCTGCTCTAAGGGGGATGCAAACTCTGGCGCGGGGATGCTCGTCCCTCAAACGCCTGCTTAATGCAGCTAGATTATAACGTGATGGCTCGCGACTTATTGAATCATAATATATGTGTCACTGTACATTTCTTATTGTGAAGAAAATTGGCAATATGCAGCTTTATTAATAAGTTTGTTATTTTGTGAGTTAAAGATGGATTGAAGTGATATAGACTTGCTTTTAGAGAATAGATCTTGAATATAAGTATATTTTGTCTTTACTGCACTCATAGAAGTATAACCAAGTGAAAAAATACACTTATATACAAAATACACTTATATTTAAGATACATTGTCTTAAAGCAAGTCTAAATATCTTATATTTTGTTTCTAAAGTAAATGTATCATGTTTTAAGTATTTTTAGACAATTTTAAATGGAAAACAAGACAAAAACACTTGATAACAATAGGATTTTTGTGAATTTCTTTACTGAATTAAACTTAAAAGTATTTTTTCCCTTTAATTCAGTGAACATCATTTACATGTATTTTTAGAAGATGACTTTGTCCTCTTTATTGTTAGTAAGCACGTTTACTACAACTTTTTGATTCGGGGCACAAGCTGAATAATCGGTTAAGAGCTAATGATTAATCGTTGCAATAATCGCTGAATAATCGAATAATTGTTCTAATAATCGTTAGATTTATTGATTAACAAAATAATCGTTAGTTGCAGCCCTATTATCTATTTACTATAAACTAATGACTTAGAAATACTTTATACTGTGTAGTTATTATAAAGTGTTTCTTTTATTTTAGAATAGTAATGTCCTTAAGACTATGAAATAACAAATGAATATGGGAGTTAACAAGTAAAAGATTCTTCAAAGTAACCACTCTTTGTCTAGATTGATACTTTTTAAACAGTATTGAAGGAGTACTTGTGTATGCTGGACTGCTTTTCTTTCAATGTCCAGTCCCTTTACTATCTCAGGTCTAACTCATCCATAAAAATAAATAAAAAAGAATAAACTAACATTTTAGTTTTGTAAAGAAATTCATCTATGAGCACAATTTATATTTGTCTACAAAACTAATCTCAAACATTTAAGCATACTGTAAGTCTGTAGATCCAAAGGTGTTTAAGATCATGAGACACGTTAATTCACTCAAGTGTGTCCAAACTTTTGACATTTTGGTAGTGTGACTAGCATGGCAATAAACAGTGACAATCTGTGATTATATCAATATATACATATGTCACCTAAACATGTGTGTTTACAGAACTGGGAGATAACAATGTAGTTTGTACCATGACAGGACCCTGAAATGTTGATGTAACCCACTAAACTGTGTCCAGTGCTACAGAAGCCTCCACATCTGTACTGTCCGAACACTATTTGTGCACTACGGAGGGCTGGATAAAGTCATTTGAGATGTGGCCATGCCTCAATTTACTACAAGAGCTTAATTATGCAGAGTGGTCGATTATGATGGCGTGTGGGCTAAATTACAACCTCTTGCTTTCTCTCTTTCTCCTCCGCCATGTATTGCTACTACGTTGAAGCACTAATGTAGTACTCAAGCTATGGGTCATACAACTGCTATGGTGTAATATATATTTCATTATAGGACAAATGTCTCCTATCAGCACCAACTCCCAATGGAGCCATATTCACTGTCAGAGGAGAGGGGGAAGGAAAGTAATGATAAAGAGAGATAAACAAGAGTCACTACGCTAAAACCCACTTCTCTTCCTCTTTTTATCGTACATAAATGATTACATCTACCTTATCACAACAGAGACCTTATCCCAGCATCCTTTATGTTTTTCGTAACGTTCATTATTGCACTGTCAATCTTCGCTCCCTTGTGAGACTTTGCACACTGTACTCAATGCCACAATGAGTCAACCGAACAAAATAGTTAAAAACAATTCATTTCGTGGACTAGTTGACCGTAAAATCCTCCAAAAAGTTCACACAAACACAGGTTTGTATCAGTTTTTATTGGGGTAAAAATTAGTGGTCGACCAATATGGGTTTGGACAATATATTGATATGACATGTCTAAAACAATTATATATGCACAAGAATTTAATAAAAGCAAATAAGATGCTGAATTTAACACATTTTGACAATATTTACTTAAAAATCACTAAAATATGAAAACTGAAGTTGCATAATCCATTGACTAAGCTTTTTTAGTACTGTAACAAGAACAAAATACCACTTATACTGTTTGACAAAGTGCGCACAGTTATTGGTCGATGCTGATAATCTCAAAATAACAAAATTTCGGTCTGGCTAATATATCGGTCTATGACTAGTTAAGATTATCATCTTGAACACATGTTGCTTTTGATATTATATTTTATTCTATTTATTTTCTATTTATTAACTTAATGTGAAGAACTTTTGCATTTTACATTTGCCTGTAAGTTATTTTGATTACACTTTACATGAATGTTCCCTTTATTAAGGGTTTATAAAGGGGTTTATTAATGACTAATACGCACTTACAAATGCATTATAAATCATTGATATCCGGATGAATAAAATTGGAGACTTTCATGCAATACTTGCCAAATAGTGAGACTTTTCACCTTACAAATTATAAATGCTTAATAGCACTTATTCAACATTAGTAACCTATGAAAGTGGACACAAAACTATGCACTTAAAGTTTAGCATGGTTTAATGGTCATCAGGCTTTATTATATGATACTGTATATGCTGTGAATGAGCATGATGACCTGAAAAGTGTTTCTGCAGAGGACTTTAGGTAACTAGGACGAGGTAAGCTAGTGAAGACATAATAGTAATGGATAAAAATAAATACAAAGCCGACTGTAGTAAAATGACATAATTGCTGACTTTTACTTTTGCAGCATTGTGACATAAATAATGAATTAGGGCATTCTATGTTTTTGATTAATGCAAGTATGAATAAGTGTGTTTATTAAGCATTTATAACATGCAAATTAAAATGCTTACTGTATGGCAAGTATTGTATAAAAGTTGCCTTTTTTAATCATGTTGTAATAACTGCATGTCAGTGATTCATAATGTATTTGTAAATGACTTATTAGTTATTAATTAACCCCTTTATGAACCCGTAACATTCATGTAAAGTTTTACTGTTAATTTTTATATTTGTTTGAAAGTGAATGTAGAGGACCTCAAATGGGATGTACTGATGAAAAAGAAGGATAGAAAGATGACATGTTTTGAGTAGGAAGATAAAAAAAACTCTGTTGGAATTTAAAGTCAACATGAAATGGTCTTTGAAGCCCATTTTACTCCCGTAATGTGGCGTATTTCTGATTGAAACAAGATATTCACAGAGAAAGAAATATAAAAAGGATTTTATCCAATGGTAATTGATTGGATAATAAAAAGAAGTCTCCATTTGAATTTTTTTTCTTCAAAATGATATTCACTGATGAATCATGCACAACAAGACTTGGAACATGTTTTAAGAATGTACATGGGTGGATTTTGATTGCATGTTGATTTTAAACTTTGTAGGAAGTGCTCAGTGGTTGGGGTTAGTCTTGTCTTAAGCAAAAATCCACTATCGTCCTGCAACAGAACAATAAACTGTGACTGCATATCAAACATACAGTATGTCCTCTTGTAAATGTATAGAACTTCTTCTGACATTTCAGAATGTCTATAAGCTAAACTACTGTCCATAATTCATGTAACAGGAGCATCTACAGCATTAAATCTAATATGCATTTTTCTTTTCTTCATTTTCTCGATATGTTTTCATATAGCCTATGCCTACTGACAGCTGGGAGTTGTCATAGGGAATTTTCTGCCGTCACTTGTCCATTTTGAAAGGTAGTCTTGGAAAATGATGGCGCGGTGAATTACAAAAGTATCGAGTAGTGTATGATAATTTAGTTGGTGTGTATTATGGAGTTATATAGTTACACACTCAACTACAAATTACAATCAAATGTCCTAGTCTGTATGATTTCTATACCCATATGAAGACATTCTCTAAGGAATATGGACCAGTCAATTGTCCTACGTTGTATTTAATAAAAGTGTAATGTCTTACCTTATTATCTGTGTGTGTGTGTATAGTGTGTTATCTAAGTGACAGTGAGTTATGTGCATAGGTCCATGTTTACAGGCTGGTCAATAGAGGTCCATTCAGGGTGCTTTGACAACATTGGAACATATTGACCTACAGGCACTAAAATGCTTTATTGACAGATGCGTTCTTTATGTTTTATTGGCTGCCAGCCTGAAGATTGACTTTATACCGTAACATGATGGAGTCTGGTGCTGGTTGATAACAATTTATGAAGACATGGCACAATCCATAAAGTTTATGTATGCAACATATGCTATATACGAGCTGAATAAATGCTAAAGCACACCTAACAGAGAATGCAGATGTAAAATAAAGAGTGAGAGTTGCTTGCAACATCTCCTTCTGTTTAACTGACGAAAGCAGAGGGGGGAACAGAAAGAGAGGACTTATCAATTTGTGGATCGATGACTTGTTTTGACATTGTACATTAAGACCTAACTAATTGCAGCAGGGCTAAATGCTTTTAAAAACACATCCATGGTGCTCAATGCATTCACTATGATTTCACATAGAATGCTGCAGAAGTCTCTCGGGAGCAAGCATGCATGAGTGTGTATACACACTACATTCTTCTAAAGCCACGCAATAGCTCTGTGTGAGGAACAGACCAAAATGTAACCCGTGGGGAGTCACATGACACTGTGCTAGGGTTGATCACTAGAGACGAGCTCCACTTAAACTTTGCTACAATTATCCTTTCAAGCAATATTAACCGGTGAGAACCGTAATAGCTTTTTTTGTTAAACTGTGCTGGGAAGGCAGCACTTACGTTCTCACACGTCAGATGCCTTGTAGGATCAAGATGGCAGAGGTCCAGTTGATAGTGACAGCAGCGAGCTTCGTGACAAAGGTCAGGATATCTAGAACATTTATGTAACACTAACGAAAATCTCAACCAACGTGGAGGGCCTCCTAGAAATATGTCGAGCAATCACATCTATGGAAGCGATCACTTTCCACCCTGATCACAAGAATGGATGATGTTGAAAAACGGGTAGAGTTTCTGGAGTTGGTCGAAAGAGAGCTACAGGCTAACCCGCCTGCTTCCAAGGCTGATGTGGAACAGGTGTGGAAAAAAACGAGAGGATATGGAAAATCGGAGCAGGGGTAATAATGTTAGTTTTGTTGGAATCCCAGAGGGAAAGGAAGGTCAAGATATATTGCAGTTTTTGGAGGGGCTTATTCCGAATTTCATCGACACAGCAGGCCACCGGCTCGAGATAGAGTACACAGAGCTCTCAGTCAGCTTCCTGGGGTGGGTGACTGACCCGATCTATCCTAGCAAGATTCTTGCGGTCGGCTGACAGAGACTTTGTTTCTATGGGCGGCGAGGAATAAAGGCAAGTTGTGCTGGGAGGACCACAACATCATGGTTTTTCCGGAATTTACTAGAACGACACAAGTGAGGCGGGGTTGTTTCAAAAAATGTAAAAAATTACTGCACCAACAGAAGCTTTGCACTGCTTTATCCGGCAAAGCTGAGAATTGATGCCAAGGATGGACGCAATACATTTACATGCCCATGACAAGCTATGGCCTTCATTATATCAGTGGTGTGAGTGGGTCATTTTGCCTGCACTCGATCAACAATACAGACTACACATTGTGCAATTTACTGATGCAGCTTCTGTTGTCTGCTCAGTGGCTCCTGCCTGACTCGTTTTTTGTTTTTTTCTCCCTTTTTTGACTTGCTGTTGATCTCATTCATTTACTTTGTGTTTGTTATTGTTTACTGGGGCCTATTTTATTGTTTATTTTATGGAAAACATTTATGTACAGTTTAATGCCACAGTTAATGTTAAGGGGGAAAAAAGCAAACAAAATATATAAATAAATATTTATGTAAAAATCACTGGACTTGAGCAATCTGGAGGCAGCGGTGTCACGGGGGGTCTCGTGGGCGTGCATGGACCATCGGATTTCTGGGCGGTGGACACCAGTTGGGACTGTTGTGCACAAGGTTGAAGCGCATTTTTTTTTCTGTTCTGTGGGTTATTAAGCATTTTATGGTTACATAAATGTTGGATAGTGGGCTATATAATTTAGCCTTGGGTACACAATTTTTCTTTGCATGTCAATATGTCACACTTTAATATAGGTAAAATGTTTCTCTCCACATGGAATGTTAATGGGCTGGGGCACCCTATAAAAAGAAGGAAGGTATCTTTTGATAAGAGTAAAAAAATTTATATAGTGTTCCTTCAACACACCTTTCTCCAAAGGAAGCTGAAAAACTTGGCAGGGCATGGGGTGGGCATATGTTTTATAGTGCTGGTTCGAGTAAAAGCAGGAGAGTCATCACATTGATAAGTAAGCATTTACAATTTAAATGCCTCAAACAGATCAAAGATAATTTAGGAAGAGTCATTATTGTTTTGGCTGAAATACAGGGGCAAAATCTTATTTTGGCTAATATTTATGCACCCAATGCTGATGATCAGATCTTCTTCATAGATCTCGAGGGAAAGTTACAAGCAGCTTGGATCCTTCATGATATGGTTTTGGGTGGAGTCTTCAATCTTTTAATGGATCCAGTCCTTGATCATAGTGATGCAAAGGTGTGTAGACCCTTTAGAGCAGCGTTGACACTACAGAGGATGTGTAAATATCTTGGTCTCACAGACGTTTGGAGACTTCTGAATCCATCTGAAGGAGACTACACCTTTTTTTCATCAGTTCATAAAATTTACTCTAGAATAGATTCTTTTTTAATATGTAAGTCACTTATTCCATCTGCCACTGACTGCTCAATTGGGAATATTTTTGTTTCAGAGCATGCTTTGGTGTGTTTAGAGATGTTGCCACATATAGACAAAAGAAAATCATATAGATGGTGCCTTAATACATCCCTTCTACAGGACCCAGCATTTCAAAAATGTTAAAGAAAGAAGTTAATGTTTATGTAGAAACCAATTGGTACTCAGTGTCCTCTGTGGGCGTGGCATGGGAGGTGATTAAGGCAGTTCTTAGGGGACAGATCATACAATATGCCTCATCCATTAAAAAGATCAAAGCACGGTGAGCCACGTGTTCTTGAAAAGCTTGAAGATCTTGAGAATAGAAGCCGCAGGAATAACATTTGAATTGTTGGAATTCCTGAGCATGAGGAGGGCAGAGATATGGTGAAATTCCTAGACAAGCTTTTCCCGAGTCTGCTCGACATAACAGGCCACAAGCTGGAAATCGAGCAGCTCACAGAGTCCTGGCTCACAGATCTGCTGAGAGAGACAGGCCCCGATCGATTCTGGCCAAATTTTTGAAATCATCCGATAAAGAACTCGTGTTGTGCCAGGCGAGGAGCAAAGGAAAGCTTTCTTGGAAAAATTACAATATTTTCTTGTTCCCGGACTTTGCGAACTCGACAAGAGAAACGCGATCGGTTTAAGGAATGCAAGAAATTCTTACATCAGCAGAAGATCACTTTTGCTCTGATGTTTCCGGCCAGACTGAGAATAAACACCAAGGATGGCAGCAAAGTATTTACATGTCCCAATCAGGCAATGTCTTTTATTGAAACAATGGGTGAGTAACCATTGGGTGCTTTTCTTGTGAGTGGATTGGCTCACTGTACATACTCTGGCTTTCGGAGGAAGCTGGGTGTCATTTTTGTTTCTTTTTGCATTGGCTCCGCCGAGTAGTTGGAGTTTGTTTTGTTTTGTGGATTAACACTTTTCCTTAAAGAAACTTTTGCATTGACGGAAGATCACTTTTATAATTAAGCTCCCGGGCAGATTGAGAATAGACACTACGGATGACCACAAAATATCTACATGCCCACATAAAGGATGTCTTTTATAAAGTTGGCGGACTGTGTAAATCATGGGATATACTTTTATGCGGCCTCCGAGTGAATTGACTCTTGACCATCTGAGGAACCGGGATGCGTGTTTCATTTCCTTTTGTGCTAGTCCCACCTAGCAGTTGGAGCTTGTTTTGTTAAATAACATTACTACTACTTACAAATTTGTGTGGCAAAATTGAGCAATCTGATGGCAAAGTTGTCGCAGGCGCTCTCGTAGGCGTACATGGACTCTTTGAGTTTAAAGGGATTGACGCCAGTTGGCGCTGTCGTGCGCGGGGTTAATGCGTACGTTTTTCTTTTTTCTGTTTGTTTTGTTTGGGGGGAAGTTCAGGGTTTTATTGTTGCATTAATGTTGATATGTGGTCTTCATAATTTTGTCTTTGGCACACAATTTATTTTTTTTATTATATCAAAATGTCAAATGTTAATATGAGTGTACTATCTCTCTCCACATGGAATATAAATGGGTTGGGGCACCCCATAAAAAGAAGGAAGGTTATTTCTTTTCTTAAACATAAGAAATATGATATAGTGTTTCTTCAAGAAACGCATCTTTCCCAGCAGGAAGCTGAAACATTTGGGAAGATATGGGGTGGACATGTTTTCTTTAGTGCTGGCTCAAGTAAGAGCAAGGGAGTCATTATATTGGTAAATAAACATTTACAATAAAAAAAAAAAGATCAAAGCACAAGAATTCATAGAAATGGAAAGAGTATAAAAAGGGCTGAAACAGAGCTGAAGCGCCAAATGTCATTCAGTGGTCTTAGAGAGTTGACTTAGCTAAAGTATAGGTACAATACTATTTTGTCACAGAAGGTAGAGTTTTAGTTATTCAGGGCAAGACAGATATACTTTGAGTTAGGAGACAAAGCAGAGAAACCTCTTGCCAGATACAGACCGTTCCTTCAGTGAAGTCTTCTGAAGGCAATGTATTTACTTCTGCCACAGATATTAATTAAGCTTTTAAAGAATTCTATTTCGATCTTTATAGCTCCACATCTATGTCTACCGATAAGGATATTAGCAACTTTGTAGATCCATTAGAACTCCCTAAATTGACGAGTGATCAAAAAGACTTTCTTGACTCAGATATTACTTTGGAGGAGCTTGTTGAGGTAATTAAAGCCTTGCCAACAGGCAAGGCACCGGGACCAGATGGTTTTGCAGCAACATATTTTAGATCTTATGTCACAGAACTGGCTCCACTTATGTTCCAAGTTTAAACAGAGTCATTAAAGAAAGGTGAACTTCCGCCAACCATGATGCAAGCCCTAATTAGGCTCATTCTTAAAAAACATAAAGTGAATGTAAAAGTTATTGTCCAATTTCCCTGATCCAGTTAGGTGTAAAAATATTGTCTAAATTTCTGGCTAATCGATTAAGGAGAGTAATTACATCGATTATACATATAGATCAAGAGGGGTTTCTTCGTGGTCATAGTTCTTCTGAACATATTAGACATTTTATAGATATTATGTGGTCAGTAGTGAATGATCAGACCCCAATCGCTGCCATCTCACTTGACGCTGAGAAGGCATTTGATAGGGTGGAATGTTTTTAAGATTTTGGAAATTTACGGGTTTGGGAACACTTTTATTGGTTGGATTAAGTTACTTTATAAACAACCATTGGCGGCAGTGCAAACTAATGGATTAATTTCAGATTTTTTTTCTCTTTGTAGGGGAACCCGGCAAGGCTGTCCTCTCTCCCCTTTATTGTTCTGTCTTGCCCTGGAACCATTAGCAGCCGCAATAAGAAAAGAGGATGATTCTCCTGGCATTGTAGCAGGAGGTGTGGTGCATAAACTTCTATTTTATGCAGATGATATATTATTATTTGTCTCCAACACTAGTAGATCTATGCCCAGCCTCCATAAAATTATTAATTCTTTCTCCAAATTTTCAGGATACAGGGTGAACTGGTCTAAATTGAAAGCTCTTGCTCTGACAGCATATTGCCATGCCACGGCTTTCCAACCTGGTGCCTTTCATTGGCCCAGGCAAGGCATTAGGTATGTAGGCATTTTATTTCCAGCAAATTTGAGAGATTTAGTTGGAGTTAATTTTGACCCATTAATGAAAAAATTCTCGTGTGATGTAGATAGGTGGGCTTCAATTCATTTGTCTATGGCAGGGAAGGTCAATGTAATAAAAATGAATTGTATCCCCAGATTCAATTATCTACTGCAGTCTCTCCCTCTAGATGTTACTCTTTCTTATTTTAAACAATTTGATAGAATATCTAAGTCTTTTATTTGGAACGGTAAATGACCTCGGTTGCAGTTCAGTAATTTACACAGACCAATTGACAAAGGAGGTTTAGGCCTCCCCAAAATATTGTTTTATTATTATGCTTTTAGTCTTAGACACCTGGCCCATTGGTCTCTTCCAGCTGAGAGAGCCCCTCACTGGTACTACATTGAACAAGCGGTCCTTGACCCAATCTCACCATTGCAAAGTCTTTCTGTTAAACTGCCTAGAGAAGTAAAAATGCATCCCATTATATCACACTTACATTTAGTATGGACAAAGGTTTTCCGTATGTTTAATTTTGATACATACCTAAATGTTTCCTCAAGCATATGGCTGAACCCCAAATTGTGTATTAACAAGTTCCCCTTTTGCTGGAAAGAATGGATGGACCTTTACGAAAACGGAGTGTTGAGATAATTTGAAAATACAACACAGCTGTAACAGTTCGGGAAAGGAGGATGCAGGAACCTGAGTAACAAACAACAAAATTTTAATCAAACAGAACATCAAACTGAAAACACCACAACATAAACAAACACACACAGAGTGTCCGCGTGTGTGCTCTCTCTCTCTCTCTCTCTCTCTCTCTCTCTCTCTCTCTCTCTCTTTCTGGCGTCCCCAACTCTTTCCTTATCTCCCTCCCGCTGATTAGGCAACCCAGCACCAGGCGTGTATCCTCATGGCCCGGCCACGCCCTCCTCCTTATCACAGCAGCAATTTGGGATTTCTAGGTCTCAATTTTTCAGGTATTTACAGTTGTGCCATCTACTTTGTACTATTTTTTGAGGTAGTACACAACCCCCTAAAGCTGCAGACACCCTCTGTATGGTGCTCACAGTCTTTGGAAAGGGGCATGAAGCATGAGTGTATTTATTCCACGTTGATTCAGAGTCTTGGTGACAGGGCCTTAACAGCTCTTAAGAGGTTATGGGAAAGAGATTTGAACTTGGTATTGGAGGATGGGGAGTGGGAAAGAATTTTACAAAAAATTAAACTATGTCTAGGGATGCAAGGGTATGCCTTATTCTACACACCTACCTGCTTGTGATGTCAGCTGGAGGATTGACATAGCCCATGTTCTGTGGTTCTGCACTAAGATTCAAGAATTCTGGGTAAGAGTCCAGAATTTTATTTGTGAGGTTTTAGATACTCAAATTTCATTCTGCCCCAGACTATGTATATTGGGTGATGGGTGGGGTTTTTAAACTAGGTGACAAATATACAAAAGCTGGGTCCAAAGCATAATGATTGGCAGACAGATCATTCTTAGAGGACTGACATCAATTGGCACTCCCTCATTTCAAGAATGGTTCACCAAATTGGGCAGGGTGGTGGCATTTGAAAAGATGTCATATAAGTAGCTTGGCAGATTGGATGCATATGGTAAGAAATGGGACAGGTATTTGTCCTTTCTGGAAGGCTCTCAGTGAGGACCATGTGGAGAAAGACAAAATTGTGGGAGTATAAATTGTGGTAGTTCTTTGTGAAATTCTTTCTTTTCTCTTTGTTTGTTGATTTATATATTTTTTTATTTTCTCAAATATTTTTTGGTTTGTTTGTTTATATGTGTGCATTGTGTAATTTAGGCTTTGACCACAGGGATGTTTGTTGAGGGACAGGGTGGGGTTTGGGAGGGGGAAATAATGGGGGTTAAAATTGATTCTGTATATATATATATATATATATATATTGTTTATTCTGTTTTTTTATTTTTTATAAATAATCAATTAAAAGTGTTAATAAAAAAGGAATAATTGACGACGTCACTTTAGAACTAGCAACGGAGTATAGCGAGGCTTGCGCTGCTTTACTGGAGCACTTACTGGAGTAATAAGGTAGTGTGTGTGTGTGTGTGTGTGTGTGTGTGTGTGTGTGTGTTTTTTTTTTTTTTTTTTGGAGTGATCGAAATAGAGAAACTGAGAGAGATCGCTTCTGGGATTACTTTTTTTGTTGCAGCTCTCGTCAAAAGTAACCACTTAAAAATTGCCAAAATGTAAGTTTATGCACTTCTCAGCAGCAGCGAGTGTCGTCATTTTTGTATATAGCTTCTCCGATGTAAACCTTAACAACTGTTTTCAACCCTGCTGAGATGTAGGTGTGCACTGACATGACGGCTCTGTTTTTTGCTTGCGAGTAAGTGTGTGTGTAATGCTTATAATGTATGTGTGTCCACGTGTGTGAGAGCTTAAGAGAGGGGAAGGGAGAGCGTGAGGGTGTTTCCCACAGATATTTCAGATAATATAGAAACTGTATTGATCAAGTGTATCTAGCTTTGATACAGCGCAAGCCTTCCTTGCTAGTTCAAAAACATCACTTTAGAACTAGCAACGGAGGATGTGCTGCTTTTCAGCATTGGAGCAACAAGGTAGTATGTGTGCACGCGTGCATGTATGTGTGTGAGTGTGTGTAAGTGCGGGTGAGACGAGGAGCGCGAGGGAGTTCGCTTTTCAACCGAAATTGAAATAAATGTAGGATAATATAGATGATGTTTGACGTTGTAACCGATTTACTTTAACCAATGTCTTAGTTTATATGGTTATTTTGCAGTGGTAGCATGTACGCGGTGTATGTGTATGTGTGTGTGTGTGTGGGTGAGACGAGAGTGAAAGAGAGAGAGAGAGAGAAAGAAAGGGAGCCCAAGGATGCTTTTAAATCGAAAGTGAAAGAAATTTAGGATATTATAGACATTGTTTGTCATTCTTATCTGATGTACTTAACCAGTGTCTTTGTTTTAATTGGTTATTTTGTTGCGGTAGCTTGTAGGGCACTTTGAAATAACTTAAATAATTTGTCGAAGTGATATGGAACCATTATGCGGTCAAGACCTGGAATTCTTTCATAGCCATGCGTTTACTTGAAAAAGAATTGAACACCTTAGAACATCCATCAACCAATCAGAATCAAGCATTCAACAGACCCATGGTATAACAAAATGTAACCCGTTATTCACTGAATATTTCCCCCTCCACTGTAGCTCTTAAATTTTATTCCAGTTTGTGTGCATACTGTATATTACACTGCAAACTCATTTTCATAATCCATATTTTTGTCTTGTTTTCCAGTAAAAAAATATATTTTAAAATCCTTAAAAACAATTATACTTTTAGTTGAAAAGCAAGTTATGTTTTTCAGAACAAAACTCTACAATAAGTTTCCATTCATTAACATTTGTTTTGTACCATGAACTAACATTGAACACACTCTATTTTTACAGCATTTATTAATTTTTGTTAAAGGAGCAATATGTAACATTGACAGCAAGCATTTAAAATGGGTACTGCAGTCAAAATTAAAAATATTGGAGAGAGTTGTCTCCCCCGCCCCCTCCTCCCCAGCTCACGCGGGTTGCCAGGTTGAGGACACGCAACAGGAACGAGCAAACTGACAATGGCAAGCGATGAGGCTTACACTGTAAGTTGATCAGCTGATGTATACATTTGCAATGTTTTTATTGTTTGAAAATTATAAACCAGCTCATGTGGATTTTTTATAACTCTGTCAATGTTAGCTAGATGTATTACTGGCTTCCATGGCTGCAGCGCGCTGTGTTTGCCCGCTAACTTGTTTCAAATCTGGTAACCCGGGGTGTCTAAATACTATTGGGGAATGGGCAGTGGGCGGGATCACACAGGCCAAAACACAAACAGAAATTCTGTCCTGGAATGGACATTTCAAAGTAGAATATACTGGCTGTAGCACTGTTTTTGGAGAAGCCAGTATTTCAAGTTAACATGTTTCCTAAATCTCTGATAACATATTATGATAATATTATGCTTTAGTACAGTAAATATATTACATATTGCTACTTTTGATTTGAAAAATGTATTAGTATATTTTGAAATTGACATTAACCAAGATTAATAAATGCTGTTGTTAGTTGTTAGTTAACTAATGTAGTTGACTAATGTTAACAAATGGAATGTTGTTGTAAATAGTGACCAAATTTTGTTTATGCTTAAAACAAAAAAAAAAAAAAAAAAATATATTTCCCACAGGAATAAAAACTATTTTCCAAAAGAGAAAAATAAACTTGTATTCCTTTTGAATCTAGTTTATTTTTCTTACCAGTAGTTTTTCCATTAACACCTTATTTTAGTGTCCGTGTTACACATATTACATGTTACTAATAATTACTATAGTAATAACAATAACTATGTAAGTACAAGCAGCTCTTCAAAATAATTACATGTAGTTCATTAGTATTACTCAGAAATTACCTATTAAAATACACAGTAACAACACTGTAAAATATTTTTTTTTTCTTGTTTTAAGCATAAACCTTACTAAATTTAGTTTGATTATTCTGAAACTTAATGTCTTATGTCAGTTTGCTTCTCATGTAAATTTGTCCTCTTCTGAGGATGTATAGATTTTTTTTTTTTTTTTTTTTACAAAAATACTCCAATTTTTTTATTATTATTATTATTATTATTTTGCAGTGTAAAATATAATGCTTGATGACATGTCATGTAGGTCCTATGTCAGTGATGGCAAACACCATTAGTTATAGTGTGTCATAACCAATCGCAATGATCAGTTTATCTCATTTTGAAAGAAACACACAGGTTTCGAATGAAAGTAAATGATGGGTGAAATTTGTGTGTTGATGTCAATTATATACAGTAAAAAGACATATAAGTTATACATAAAACATTTCACAGAAGGTAATTAAGTTTTATCAAACAAAAAACGAGGTCACGATGTGTGTTAGACATTTTGCCTAAAAGAAGTAAAACAAAGCCTGTGTTTCATAAAAATTTAAACAGATGGTCACTTTTACAATGCCACTGGCCACCCCTCCTCTTCATTCAAAATTGATTTTCTTTCTACCTAGCTTCCTAAGAGAGATGTTAGCTTTTAAGCATCACTCCAATATAGGCATTATGTGGACAACTGTGGGGTTTTGTGGTCAGTTTAAACACTTCACCATTAGGTAAATACAGATTCATCCTGATCTAAGGGCTTTTATTCGGGGTAAACAGTGGATCATTTGGGATATTAGCATGTGTTGTCTATTACTCAGACTGACCACATTAGCAGCTGTTTAGTGTCAACATGTAAAGAGAAAACAGAAGCTGACAGCCAGGCTTTTTGGTCAATGTGTTTTACCACAGTGGTAAAGCTGTACTGTGCTATAGTGCTGTTATTGATTGTGCAAAACCTATAGACTGCATGTAGGGTGAAATATATATCTTATAAGTGCAAAAGACATGGAGTACACCTGAAAGTTTGCTAAAGTTGCTATTACTTTTAACAATTAGGGACCAAATTCTATTAAAATAGGCCCTTGGTTCTACCCCTACCGTATGTACCAATCCAGCCTGTCTGTCTAGATCTTTTCTTACATCAAAAACAAGTTGCTCATTATAAATAATGTGATCTTATAGCCTGAGTTTGTTCTCCAAATCCTCTGCTGTATCCAATGTCC
This sequence comes from Myxocyprinus asiaticus, assembly GCF_019703515.2. NCBI lineage: Eukaryota > Metazoa > Chordata > Actinopteri > Cypriniformes > Catostomidae > Myxocyprinus > Myxocyprinus asiaticus. The sequence goes on along the minus strand of NC_059376.1, from coordinate 8,581,359 downwards.
ATGTTCAATATTGGTCTAAATGTAAAGGATGCAATGTCACCATGTTGCTGTAGGTCTTGCTTGGGTACCAGGTTTCACTTCCTGTGCTTGACCTCTACCCATCTTACTGTCTAACCTCGACGCATTTTCCCCCCTCGTGCCTTACTTTACAAGATACAACAAGCCCCACACACACATCACGTATAAATTCCGCCCTCCTGTCCGGCATCTTCACAAATTAATAATTCAAAACACAGATATTCAGTCAATAACGCTCTTTCATATACAACTAAATAATTCACTCATCCATAGAGGACATCTGCATTTATGTGAGTGTGTGTCTGAATTGTGTCTGAAGCTGATTTTGTGTGTTAGGACAGTTCTATCTATGTATGGATATACTGTAAATATATTTGTGTGTGTGTGTGTGTGTGTGTGTGTGTGTGTGTGTGTGTGTGTGTGTGTGGGCAGGTTTAAGTTGTTTACGAGGACTTTTTTTAGGTTACAAACTGGTAATTACAAGGGTATTATACTATAAATGTGGTTTATGTGGACATTTCTAGTGTCTCCATAATTCAAATCGCTTAAAAAAACATCTAAACAATGTTTTTTTGAAAATGTAAAAATGCAGAATGTTTTTTGTGAGGGTTAGGTTTAGGGTAAAGGGATAGAATCTATAGTTTGTACTGTTTAAATATAATTATGTCTATGGAGAGTCCTCATAATGATAGCTGCACCAACATGTGTGTGTGTGTTTGTGTGTGTGTGTGTGTGGATGCTATTAATTGCCATTTATAAGTAATTTGGGGTTATAATTTTGTTTTAAGTTCCATTTAGTGTTTAATATGAAGTTCTATGTTAAATGACAATATGTGATTTTAAGTTACCCTTGGGGAGATCAGTGTTAATTCGAGATTAGTTACAAATAATAACATGTCTAAGCCAAGAGAGAAAGTGATTTTCATAGGCTAATTTACTAGTTGATCATTTTTGATCATTGATCATTCACTTAAGTGGGAACTGCCCCCAATGCCTGCCCCTGGCCACGGGCCCGTTCTAATGTAAACTATTGTTGGTGTTTAAGTTGTTGGTTGAATGCTGTAGGCATTTGTCCTAACCATGAAATAACTTATGGGTGTATTTATGAAGTGTAATAACAAACATCATAAATCTTCATACAAATTCTGTTTTTCAAAGGGCAATAGCCTTGACTGTGTGTGTTTGTTTTGGCCCTTTGCAGGCCGTCTCTTTTGGCGCCAGTGGCTTTGCTTTGACCCCCAGTTTATATTGTTTATGGCTTTGGACATGTCATCAGCAGGCCTAAGTACCACATATACATATGTAACAGTTCACAAACAGAAGGGAAGGAGAACACAGGGAAGCAGGTTTTTCCAGGCTCAGGTAGGACTTTTAATCGGCCACTTCAATGCTTTACAACTTCACAAACTCATCAGCTTCACAGTCACGTAGTAACTTAAACACATCAGCTTCACAAATATAACAGATTAAACGTAGCAGCTTCAGAAGCACCGTGGCCTTCCTTGTGCCGGACGCTTGACCACGCCCCTGCTGCCACAACATATCTTTAAAAACTATTTGTAAACAAGTGAGAATGCTAGAGAGAGAGAGAGAGAGAGAAAGCTATAACGTCAGTCTCATCAAATCATTGATTAAAATCTCTCTGATGAATGGAGTTACATGAAAACAATTGGTGGATTCCTTTTAATTAAGTCAGCAGAGCATCAGATTGTGTTGACACATGCATGTCAAATGCATGTGTGGTTAATTAGGGGTCTGATGTGAATGCAACCATCTTTGAACAGCAGCTGGGATTGAGTCTTTTGTTTCTATGCTGTAGAAAATGAGGGGATGCTGAAAAGAGAGAGGAAGTGATAGAGCTGAAAAGACGGGACCTTTCGTTTGGCACGCCGACTGTGAATTAGCATTCTTCCACTGTTCAAGACACGCCTCACTCTCGCTCTGCCACTTTTTGACTCTCTCTTTTCACTCTTTCCTGTCTGATCATTCACTTAAGCACTTGGTACATCAGTCTGAATGTGAAAAATGCCTATGTTTTATGGGGTTTTTTTTCCTAAACATTTATTCAAATATAGGTTGTTCTCAGGAAATGTTGTCATTTGTATTTGGAGTGTATCTATTACTTCTCAAAATATGATCTAGATAATGAACCTAGTCACATTATTAGGTAAATTTAACTGTTTAGTTTGTAATGCAAAATAACAAATAAATGAATCATAATCAAATTTTAATTTCATTGTTAGGGTGTTGTTCGTCTGAATATCAGCCAGCCAATTTGCATGTCTCCATTCATTATTACATGTGTGTGTTAGAATGATATATATATATATATGAATTTGAATCAGAATTTGTCTTTGTCCCAGCATGTTCCATCAAAAAATATTGTTTGATCTTTTTCATATTAAACTTTTGATTGCAACAAATTGGTTGTAACGGCTGCAACAAAACATGTTATGAAAGAGAAATGTCATGGTTTAGTTTTGTGTGTGTGTTATAACACTGCCAAAATGAAAATACAGTTATCTATTCAAATTATAATGAACAAGTTTGCAATTTATTTTCTTACAACTTCTAAACTTCCTTACCAACAAATTGTTGTGAAGTGCAACTGCTAGAAATGCTACTGTGAGACAGGCTTAACTTAAGTGTTTATTAACCACATTTCTCATCAAAGATTTGCAAACACTGCAATAAAACCAAATTTACTTGTGTTTTTCGCATCTCATACGCACATTTAGTACGGTTCCCATCTGCTGACATCAAACACAGACACACACAAACTTGTTTTTATATCATTGTGGGGACTCTCAATAGACTTCCATGCATTTTATGGATTTTATACAGATCTAATCATAATTTCTATCCCCTAACCCTACCCCTAAACCTAACCCTCACAGAAACCTTTTTGCATTTTTACATTTTCAAAAAAACATAGTTTAGTATGTTTAATAAGCCATTTCCCTCATGAGGACCACTAACTGGGCCCCACAAGGTAGGTGATCTCACCCCACAATGTAGTATAAACACACACACACACACACACACACACACACACAATCAAGTTTTACCTTAGCACTCTCCCAAATAAAACTAATAAAATAAATTAAGAGGCAACTTCCAAAGGTCATTCACTAATTATACAAATGCAACAAAGAAAGAAATATTGACATCCAAATTAAAATATACAAGCTCTCCCAATTAAAATGCAAATACAGCCACAAAAATGCGGCGCACATACAGTACACACACGAACAATAGTGGTCTAAGACTGCGACCAAACGGTGACCCCATCAGGACTCCACAGGAAGTGTGGAGGTGAGTGTTCTTTTGAGAATAAGGGTGGTTACATTCCTTAGATTGCATCGTTGTACACTGAGCCGTTTTTGTGGGCGTGCAGCTTTGATCTCGTTTCTGTGATGAGTATGTTGTAAAACTGATGAGTCGATGTATCTGGATTACAGTCTGTTCTTAGTAATATCTCAATCTGGTATGAAGTGAACATGGATATTTATAAAATGGTAATGATCTTTCCTAATATAGTGCCATAATTAAAAAAGCATTTACAATTTGTCATGAATACAATTAACACCTCAATCCAACTTCTTATTATTGGGACTATTACATTTACGATTTTCTTAACCTCTTAACTTGCAGACCCACCTGAGGGACAGAGTGCACACAGCTATTATAAGGTTAACCATGGTTAACCCTTTATAGTTCAGGGTTAACCCTATAATAGCTGTGTCCACTCCGTCCCTCAGGTGGGTCTGCCAGTTAAGAGGTTTAATTCGCACAAAAATGAAAACATTGTCATCATTTTCTCATGGAACTGCATTAGGGTGAATAAACAATGACTATTACTTTAAGTTAGTATTGTTATTTAAGATCATATAATATTTCAATCTTGTTCTATATCGCTTTATACATAATGTTACTGAGCTACAACTCTTAAAGCAACTATCTGTGCCATGGTCTGAAATGTATTTAAGGATCTTCTGCAAGATGCTTTGAGGTGCAGTTGTTTTGGTTTGCTGTCATGAAGCTGATCTTGAGGTTTGGTTATTCTGATTCAGGTAAATCTTGCGAACAAAGAAGTTTAAACAGGATTCTATAAAGTAGGCAAACACAGGTAATGTGTAACACAGGCAAAAAACCATTGAGTGTTGGGTTAAGAGTCAAGTTTGGCTACAGCCCTAAGGACTAATATGAGCCTGGTGCAGTTTTAGGTAAGAGAGTCTTGGCGGCTGAGCTCCGAGTCAGAGCTGGGGTCTGGGAGGACACGGTTACCCTGGAGATCAGGTTCAAGATCAGGGTCGTTCTCATCATTGCTTTCTGCGCTGTAGTCGACTTCCTCCAAGAACGCTGGCTCATCCTCCTCCAGCACGTGTGTGGTGGTACTGCAGGAAACAAACACACACATGGTTGTCGGTTATTACGTAAATATTACACGGCTATCTGGAATACCTGATACTGATTGGTCAAACGTGGCATTCGGCTTTCAAACATTTTGAAATTGAGCACAACAGTGCCCACCCACTTTTTTAGCTGTCTTGGTTCCGGAAGTGTTTTTCCCATTCATTTTATCCATAGGGATTTCATAAAATCCTTCATAAAAGTGTTCTGAGCCAAACTAACCACCTCCGAGGCGAATCACAACATACAAACTCTGATTTGAAGCAAAATGGACAAAAAGACAAAGAAAAAAAGATGTCTTTCATGAGGGATTGAACTACAACACCATGAAGCATTGCAAATGAATGAATTAAAAATGATTAATTCATTCATTTGATTAATTCATTAATTTGATTTCATTTGAAAGTTATTGATTTAAAGTTTATTAGAAGTATAGAAACAATAGATCTTAATTTTATTTTGCAAAATATTCAGATATTTACAAATATGTACAGTTGAAGTCAGAGGTTTACATACACTTAGGTTGAAGTCATTAAAACAAAGTCATTTTGAAGTCATTTTAAGTACTCCACAGATTTAATATTAGCAAACTATAGTTTTGGCAAGTCGTTTAGGACATCTACTTTGTGCATGACACTTTTCCAACAATTGTTTACAGACAGATTGTTTCACTTTTAATTGACTTTATCACAATTCCATTGGGTCAGAAGTTGACATAAGCAACTTGGAAAATTCCAGAAAATGATGTCAAGCCTTTAGGCAATTAGCCAATTTGCTTCTGATAGGAGGTGTACTGAATTGGAGGTGTACTTGTGGATGTATTGCTTGACATCATGGGGAAATCAAAAGAAATCAGCCAAGAAAAGAAAATCATCACAAAAAAAAAAAATTGTGGACCTCCACAAATCTGGTTCATGCTTGGGAGCAATTTCCAAACGCCTGAAGGTACCACGTTCATCTGTACAAAACCATGGGACCACACATCCATCATACCGCTCAGGAAGGAGACACATTCTGTCTCCTAGAGATGAACGTAGTTTGGTGCGAAAAGTGCAAATCAATCCCAGAACAACAGCAAAAGACCTTTCGAAAACGCTGGAGGAAACAGGTAGACAAGTATCTATATCCACAGTAAAATGAGTCCTATATCGACATAACCTGAAAGGCTGCTTAACAAGGAAGAAGCCACTGCTCCAAAACTGCCATAAAAAAGCCAGACTACAGTTTGCAAGTGCACATGGGGACAAAGATCTTACTTTGTGGAGAAATGTCCTCTGGTCTGATGAAACAAATATTGAACTGTTTGGCCATAATGACTATCGTTATGTTTGGAGGAAAAAGGGTGAGGCTTGCAAGCCGAAGAACACCATCCCAACCGTGAATCATGGGGGTGGCAGCATCATGTTGTGGAGACATCAGGAAGGAAAATTATGTGGATAAATTGAAGCAACATCTCAAGACATCAGCCAGGAAGTTAAAGCTCGGTTGCAAATGGGTCTTCCAAATGGACAATGACACAAGAATACCTCCAGAGTTGTGGCAAAATGGCTTACGGACAACAAAGTCAAGGTATTGGAGTGACCATCACAAAGCCCAATCCGATAGAAAATTTGTGGGCCTGTGCGAGCAAGGAGGCCTACAAACCTGACTCACTTACACCAGTTCTGTCTGGAGGAATGGGCCAAAATTCCAGCAAGCTTGTGGAAGGCTACCCAAAATGTTTTGACCCAAGTAAAAAACTATTTAAAGGTAATGCTACCAAATACTAACAAAGTGTATGTAAACTTCTGACCCACTGGGAATGTGATGAAAGAAATAAAAGCTGAAATAAATCATTCTCTCTACTATTATTCTGACATTTTACATTCTTTTATTTTATTTTTATTTTATCCCCTTTTCTCCCCAATTTTGGAATGCCCAATTCCCACTATTTACTAGGTCCTCATGGTGGCGCGATTACTCACCTAAATCCGGGTGGCGGAGGACAAGTCTCAGTAGCCTCCACTTCTGAGACAGTCAATCCGCGCATCTTATCATGTGGTTCGCTGTGCATGACACAGGGAGACTCACAGCATGTGGAGGCTCATGCTACTCTCCGTGATCTACGCACAACTTACCACGCACCCCATTGAGAGCAAGAACCACTTAATCGCGACCACAAGGAGGTTACCCCATGTGACTCTACCCTCCCTAGCAACCGGGCCAATTTGGTTGCTTAGGAGACCTAGCTGGATTCACTCAGCACACCCTGGATTCGAACTCGTGACTCCAGGGGTGGTAGTCAGCGTGACATTTCACATTCTTAAAATAAAGTAGTGATCCTAACTGACCTAAGACAGGGAATATTTTCTACGATTAAATGTCAGAAATTGTGAAAAACTGAGTTTAAATGTATTTGGCTAAGGTGTATGTAATCTTCTGACTTCAACTAAGTAATTTGAGAGTGTAGGAAGACTGACTCTATTGCGTCATGATGCGCTTTTTTGGCAGAGATTTATGATTGGTGGATCTTTTTCCTCAGGATCACCAGAAATTCTGCTTTTACACATAATTTTCTAAAAAAAATGAATTTGAAAAAATGCAGACTGATAGTTTCAACAGAAGCATTTACCATCGATTAACAACCTTGGAGCTCATGGTCCATCTTTAAAGGTTTATCATTTATAGTTAAAAAATGTATTCACCTACGGAAAAAATGAACTGGTTTTTAACATCTGGAACCAGACAGTTATATAATGACATTATCCATAGCAACACCAACCACTCATCTTGGAAACTTGTTTTCTACATAATTGTAAGAAAAAAAAAATCAAATACGGTGACACGTCCATAACATCAAACTTCGTTGGTTCGTGTCATCATTGATGTGTCGCCATATCAGATTTGAGCTCTGTACATGAGTTGATCAATTATTTGATTTTATTTGAAAGTAAATACCGTATGAATACCAATACGAGTGAATGGCTTCATAAGACTTGGAATATAAAGCCTCATGGGCTATTTTTATAACACTTTAGTGTGCTTTATTAAAGGAACATTCCAGGTTCTATACAAGTTAAGCTCAATCGACAGCATTTGTGGCATAATGTTGATTACCACAAAAAAAAATTTGACTCATCCCTTCTTTTCTTTAAAAAAAGCAAAAATGTAGATCACAGTGAGGCATTTAAAATAGAAGTGAATGGGATTTCAAAGTATAATCACAAGACGTAAACAATATGCACGTTATCATGGTACTGTTTTAGCCAATTTTAACATCTGCCAGGCAAAAAAACCATAGTCCAATCACTTAGAAAAGAAACAGCACACCTTTTCTCAACAAGCCACATGATTTGAGGTATTATTCATGTCTGTAACAAACAGTGAGGGAGGAGTTACATGCCAAAGTTGAATACGTAGGAATTCAAACAAACCCCTAACCATAACACCAACTATGCGCAATAATAAATGGCTGGTCAATACAACAAAACCAACAAACGACTCCTGCAGGTTAGCGGTCAAATCCTCATGTGGTGGCAGATGAGACATTTCTCTGCATCGCTCTTGCTCTCTGCGTCTCTTTTTCGCTCTCTCCCTCCTAACACAATAACCTTACAAAGAGTGATGATGGTTTTATGGCTCTCTTGTTAAGCAGTTAAATGGTTTAATGTGTGGTCTGGTGGTTTGGCTGGTTTTAGTGGGGGTTTAATGGTTTTAATGGTGTGAGGGGAAAGAAACTGGATCCGTGCGAGACAGGCAGAGGGGAGGAGATTCAAAGTGGATTAGCAGCCGTTCTGATCAGGTGATTAGATGACTGTAATGAGTTGAGTGCTCCTCTCTGCTCACTCAAGTGCACCGGGCCCCATGTGACCAGTAACTCCTCAAGTGGTGCTGCCCGAAGAGGACTGCAAGATTTTGTGTGTGGATGTGTGTGTGTTGTTGTCCATTACAGAAATACACAAGCTGGGAGGGGCTGAAGTATGTTCCCAAGAAGCTTCTAGACTCCACAAGCTCCTGACATCATTGACATCATGGCTATTACTGCTCTGATCACTGCGGGCTCCGAGCTGCTTAATGTTGTATTGAAATTCGATATTCAGCTGTTGGATCATTTAAGGTTTATGCCAGTTCATGCAGCAACACAATCATCGGAGACAGACGTTCCAGAAGTGGGTATTAGCATGAGGGATGTGCTAAATAAGAGGTCGACCGATAGTGGATTTTGCCGATACCAATAACTAAGGTGGTAGAAAAGGCCGATTACAGGTTTAACAGTAAACGAGCCTTAAACACACTAGGGACTCTTACCCACGAAGTGTCAGTGATTGTGTTTATTTCACCTCTAGAGGCTGCAGTTACACCGATCAGCCACAACATTAAAACCACCTGCCGTGTAGGTCCCCCTCGTGCCGCCAAAATAGCGCCAACACATCTCAGAATAGCATTCTGAGCTGCTATTCTTCTCACCACAATTGTACAGAGCAGTTATCTGAGTTACCTTAGACTCTGTCAGTTCGAACCAGTCTGGCCATTCTCTGTTGACCTCTCTCATCAACAAAGCGTTTCCATCCGCAGAACTGCCGCTCAATGGATGTTTTTTGTTTTTGGCACTTTTCAGAGTAAATTCTAGAGACTGTTGTGAGTGAAAATCCAAGGAGATCAGCAGTTACAGAAATACTGAAACAAGCCCATCTGGCACCAACAATCATGCCATGGTCAAAATCACTGAGATCACATTTTTTCCCCATTCTGATGGTTTATGTGAACATTAACTGAAGCTCCTGACCCTTATCTGCATGATTTTATGCACTGCACTGCTGCCACACAATTGGCAGATTAAATAATCGCATGGATGATTGTTGGTGCCAGAAAGGCTGGTTTGAGTATTTCTGTAACTGCTGATCTCCTGGGATTTTCACACACAACAGTCTCTAGAATTTACTCCGAATGGTGCCAAAAACAAAAAATACAGTGAGGGGCAGTTCTGTGGACAAAAATGCCTTGTTGATGAAAGAGCTCAACAGAGAATGGCCAGACTGGTTCGAACTGACAAAGTCTACGGTGACTCAAATAACCGCCCTGTACATTTTTATTGAGAAGAATATCATCTCAGAATGCTATTCTGAGATGCGGGTTGGCGCTCTTTTGGCGGCATGAAGGGGACCTACACAATATTAGGCAGGGAACTTTAATCTTGTGGCTGATCGGTGTATACTGCAGAACCAAGCCATTTTATCTGTAGACTTCTCCAGCGCCAGCCACAGAGGAACACAGAGAAAAAAAAACAATCAGCAACTATCGGCACCAATTAATCAGTAAAACCGATATTGGTCTACCTCTATGCAAAACTACATATTTTGACTAGTCGGTGGATTTCCTGAATGACTAGTCGATTGTGCACTGTGTCCTAACCTGTGAAAACCCACTGTGAAAATAAAAGATAGTTCCAAAAAGCATCTATCGGCACGGCACGATTATTCAGTAAAACAGCTTCTAATAACTGTACATTCAACATCAAATATCTTCTGCATGGGTGTGATTGTGCCACATTCCGCTACAGTTTTGCATTCAGTGTGGACAGATGGATTGCTTGTAGCTGGGATCTTGATAAGTACACTGTCTTAAGGTAGCTATGTACAATTAGGCTAGTTTCAGGTTCATCTGACCTCAGTCAGACACAATTCTTAGGGGGACGTTCACATTTGTTACTGCATTCAAAAACAGCTAATACTGGAACTAGGGCTGTCAATCGATTAAAAATGTAATCAAATTAATTCCATGATATGCAGAATAAATGAAATTAATCACAATTACTCACATCAATATATAATAATAAAAATAATTATAAATATAATATAAATAATTTGATAATTCAGATAATTCAAAGACATTACATCATTGAGGCACGCAAGTAAAGCAATACAAAAAAGTGGCTTTAGAAGTCAATACATTGTTTGTTTTATTTCCATATACTTGATCATAAGCATACAGTCCAAAGAAATCCATTTTGAATTTAGTTTCGTCAGTCTGTCTGAGGTAGACATGTTTGTTCCTAGTCTGTTGCTCTAGTCCAACTGATGGAGAAAATCTGGATGGTAATGAAATTGTGTTTTCATAGATCTTTCTAAAGCATTTCATATAGTTAATCATAACATTTTACTTCAGAAATTGCAACTCTATGGTATACATAGCATGGAGCTGGAATGGTTCAGAAGCTACTTTTTGAAAAGAAAATGCAGTGTATCATTGAATGTGGCATTCCCCAAGGATCAATATTGGGGCCCCAGCTCTTTTTAATAAATGTAAATGACCTATATCAGTATTCAAAGAATGAATCCCTTATCATGTTCACTGATGACACCAATATCTTTTTATCTGATAAAGATGGACACAAGTTAATTGCTTCCATAAATACAGAACGCTCTAATATTGATCAATGGTTATAGCTAACAAATGATCTTTCAACATTAAAAAAAAACTTTCCTACATGCTGTTCTTCTACTGGACTGCTTTCAGAAAATTTTTCAGTTCAACTCCCAGGTCTATCATTACTGTACAAGATTGTGATGAGGAGGAGGGCGGGGCTGGGCCGTGACTATGCACACCCGGCCCCCAATCAGGCTAATCAGCCGAGGAGAGGGATAAAGGCAGCCGGATGCGGCAGTTCGAGAGAGAGAGAGAGAGCCACACGCAGCTGCTGTGTGTGTTTATGTTTCGGTCTTTTAAGTTTTCATTCAAATATTACTTTTATGGTTCGTCCAGATCCCGCCGCCTCCTTTCCCATTTTAACCCTGTTACACTGGTGCCAAAGCCCAGGAAAGAGGAGGGATGCACTGATGTGGAGTCCTCGCCACTACCAGCCAACCAAGGAGCAGCCGTGGCCGTCCACCCGGGGACGGAGGCATCACTGCCGGCCACCGAGGATCTGAGGCACGCTGCCATCCCCCATAGGAAAAAAAAGAAAAGAGAGAAAAGAGGGGCGTGACTGTCTGGCCGGGGCTGGAGAATCCACTACCGTCCACCGTGGGAGGAGCGAGCTGTCATCCGCCAGAGGTCGGAGAGTGGCTGAGGGCTGGGCGACAGCGTATCTGGGCGCCGGCGAACCAGGTATTTCCTCTCTCTCTCGCTGCCGCCCAGTCTTGATCCTTCCCTCTCCTCTTTTTTTTCACCCTCCCCAGCTCTAGAGAGGCATGATGTATGTCATGCCGGGGGTTCCTGAGGCATGAGGCAAAGGAGGAAGGAGTGTGACGAGGAGGAGTGCGGGGCTGGGCCGTGACTACGAACGCACGTCCCCCAATTGGGCTAATCAGCCAAGAAGAGGGATAAAGGCAGCCGGATGCGGCAGTTCGAGAGAGAGATCCACACGCAGCTGCCGTGTGTGTGTGTTTATGTTTCTGACCTTTAAGTTTTCATTAAAATATTACTTTTATGGTTGATCTGGTTCCCGCCTCCTCCTTTCCCATTTTAACCCTGTTACAAAGATTTAATAAAAAAGAAAAAGAAGAAAAAGAAAAGAAAAAAACTTCAATCTGCTTTTTTTCATCTTTTGGTCAATTTACAATTTCATATAGAGAACCGTCATTCACCGCTTATATATGCTATTTCTTTGTATGTATTATGATTGTATGTATACACATTGTCGTTTTTCCAGTTGTTTAAGTCTTTACATTGTTCGCCTAAAATTACGTTAACACACGCTGTTTATGTCTTGTTGCTATACTTTTGAAACAGTGAGTATTTTAACATTTACAGATTGGCCCCATTCACTTCCATTTTAAGTGCCTCACTACAACCCAGATTTTTGCCATTTATTTATTTATTTTTTTAAAAGGAGGGAAGATTCGAAATTTATTTTTTGTGGTAATCAACATTATGCCACAAATGCTGTAGATTGAGCTTAATTTATTAAACCCAGAATATTCCCTTAAGATGGGACAAGAGAAATTTTGTCCAGCATACTGTCAGCATCTTAAAGCACCGCCACTAAAAATATCAAAAAGTAAATAAGAAATCTAAAACTAGTTGACCTAACTAGTCGACTAGTTGGTTGTTGGATGACAAGTTGACCATCATGACCCATCTCTAATTGCCATGATGTGTGTGTGTACCTGGTGATGTTTGGCATGTCGTTCTCCATGTCCACCAGGTGCGAGTTGTGGTTGTGGAGCTCTAAGGGGTTCGTGAAGTGTCTTAGCCTGAGCAGACCCATGCAAAACTGAGCTCCCATCTCCTCCAGTTCTCTCGTGCCAATTTGGAGACCCTACAAACACACCGTCATTTACAGGCATAAATAAATCTTAATTCAACTGTAACACTAAAACTAAAAGTTAATTTGAAAATATAATTGAAATATAAAGAACTTTTATTTTATGTTGCGTGTTGGATTCAAACTTGTGTTGCCCACATAAGCAACACGGCTTAATGTGTTCTAACAAATACTTAATTACCTACATAGAGTATATTAACTAACAAATGACTACATTGTTTTTTATTCAAAGTTTCCATAACTTTCCATAAGGGAATGCAAAAATCTTGCACTAGTCACTGACCGGGACCAACTGTTTGTTAGGGCGCTGGTATATTCAGACACTGTTGGCAAAGCTGTGGCTGTAAGCAGAAAGATGCTTCAGCCATGTTCCTTGAACAGCTCACAGAGAAGCCATTATGTGTCTTACATGCAGCAGACAGTGAGTCACTACAAGAGACCTGGCACTACTGCATCTCTATAGATGGTCTATATCGCCATCTACTGCTCACTTCCATCCTAAAAATTGTCTTATGAAATTGACTGATTTTTAAATGTTAGTTAATCATTCATCCAAACAGTTCTGTGTTATCGACTAATTAAAAAAACACCATTAAAATCAAAATGAGAGTTTTGCTGCTTTTAGTCCGTGTTTATTAGCCTTAAGGTCATCCATATGCTAGCTCACTCTTAAAGTAGACAAAATAAACTTTGAGCAGACGTACACATACACACAATTTACAGTCGTTCTATGCAGGGAAAACAGCCGAAAAATACTGATGACTCACCTTGCACTCAGAGGCGTATGTAAACTTTTGTCTAATCAACTGCTCTCTAGAATGACAATCTCCCTCCTCTTAACACCACCTGACTCAGATTAGCAATAGCAAATAATGTTTCATAGGTGTGATGTAAACAAAACATTCTACATGCCCCACCAAGATTTTCTGTTTCAAAAGGAAATATGTCAACAGGAGTTAAATCTTCAAAAGATATTTCATGGGGTCTTTGTAAACCCTACTGTTTTCAATACTGTAAAAATCAAGTTGTCTTAATTAAACATGACTTGAAATGCTAAGTTTTGGGCTCATAACTCAAATATCTAAGTTCCTTGAACTTATTTTTCTAAAAATTCCAGAGACTCAAGATTTTGAGTTAATAACACAAACGACTGAGTACAAAATTGAGGCTATAGAGAATACCTATAATGCCTTCGGCTTGAATTATTAAATTATTTTTCCTTGGCCAAAGGGAACGTATGGGGGATTTTAAATAGTTTTATTAAGAATTCATGGAGGTTTTGTCCCCGCTTAGGTCAAGTCTGGGCCTGTACACATTATCTTAGTTCTCCTTGTGCAAGTGTAACTGAGTCCAGGTATACTGTATACGCAGTTCAGTGGAGAATTAAGTATATTTAACGACTGACCTAGAATCAGTTAAAACTATTCTTTATTTAAGCTGATTTATTGTATGACCTAAATTTGAGTCCATTCAATTAGAATTCTTAAGAAGAAACCACTCATTTTAAATAGCAAATCTGAGTCTGCAGTACTTGCATCTAGTTACCTTAACTTAAATATTTAAGTTAATTCTATATGAACATTAAGTTAAGTGAACATAATTACACAAGTTTTGGAGATGCCATTACTTAAATCAATTGAGGGAACATGTTTACTTAATAAATTGAGTAAAGTCAACTTATTAGGCTTTTCAATGTAACCACATATTTAATGAATTATTAGAGTTTAATTTTAATTATTAGTATTTTATTTAAATTAGGTGCCAAAGAAATTATAATCGGGACTCTTTGTTCAATGGAGGAAACTACAGATTTGCATATAATGCAATAGATAAAACATGCAACCGTAATGAACAATACCTTCATAAGGATGTTACCGTACTATATTTGCAAAATGCTAATACTTCCTATGAAAATATTAAAACTGCCCCTGTGTTAATGAAACAGCTTAGGCATTGCCCTTGCAGCCATATAAAACATTTCTCTGGTATTAGGCACACTCATACCATATGCATAATAATTTCAACTTAATAATGTTCAATGACAAGATGTCTGGGGACACAGCAGATAGGATTATAGCATTGTTCCAGAACAAAGAACCAGAGGAAAATATTCTCTCATATCAGACTTTTTATGGTGTGTACACATCATGTCGGAATTACAGGAAATTACGGGTTTCCGACTAGTAAAAACCATTTACTTATTTGTCGAACTCGTTATTACAAGTTGGAAATGTACCTTCTGATACGTCAGATTCCATTATACATTAACTCCAATGCAGTTTTAGTGCACATTATCGTTCTTCAATATTTTTAATAGCATATATAGAGGCGATTTAATGTTACTGATGAAGTATTTTACCATCATCGACAATAAAGACACACATGAATCCATTTCAGTGTTATGAGTGTTGCCACAGAAACAAATCATTTCTGAGTCATTTCTGTGTCATCTCATAATAACCGTAATTCCGAAAAGATGGGAATGCAGCATTAGTCTTATTTCAGGCATGGAGTAATTGCCTAGTAAAAATGCACAATGCAAAATGCAGCTACAGACACTTGTAAAGGCTTTAGGAGTTTTGTCTGTTTTTGAAGATGCCGTGTCTTGCATCTATTTTGAAAGTACCTAGTTTCTGTTACTGTTGATTGTTTCCTGTGCCTGCCCTGATCATGATTTAATTATTTGATTGAATAAACACAGCATTTTGTGTTTACATGATCACACTGTATTGAGCTGTTTGTTACAACATTAAGTTCGAAGATGAAGATACTATGGTAATTTAACTGTTCCTGGTTCAGTACCAGTTCAACTCTCATTTGTGTCCATTACCACAGAAAATGATTTCAACTCCAACCTTCAGTTTGTAAAAAACAAACAACAAATGCATTTACAGTAATTCATGTACAATAGAAGTCTATGAGGCAAGACATTCCAGAGGGTTTAACAGAAGAAATGTCAAGCTCATTTTTTGGTTAAAGCACTTAATTGTTCACTCAATTAATCGTACAAATATGTACAATATATGTGCAATTATGTGCAATATCTTGCCCCATAGACTTTCACTGTAAGTGCAAAGTATTTTACTGTAAATGTGATATTTGTTTGCTTTTACTAACTGAGGGATGACTTAAATTTATTTTCTGTGGTAACTGACAACATACCACATGTTAACAACAGAGCTTAACTTGAATGAAATCTGGAACACTTGTTTAAAACATGTTTCTTCAATCAAAATTGAGAAGAATCTAGAATCATCTAATTCAGCAAAATATCAATTTCACATAAAGACTACCACTTATAATAAACCCATTGGAATCAACCCAGCCTGTACTGCCAGGGGAGCTTCTAGGGCCAGTGAAAATTCGGGGCTTAGCCCAGATAAGTATGGGGCCATCCTTTGATGAAATATTGGAATATAATAGGCTACACTTTATAATGAAAGTTTAAATGTTACATCTGTGAGGTGTCATTTATATAAAGTGAATATTTAAATATTAGTGAAGCTAAAATTAAAAGGTTCCACTAACTTTTGTCTCAGCCTCAGATGCACTTAAAGATCAGAAGTTGCATGCTTTGAACACTATGTACTTTAAAACATGATTAAAATATACTGTCTCTTTCGGCTTTCCGTAGTTCAATGCTCATTGTGTATAAACAACAGTTTTATATCTTTCTTCTGGTGTTTTTAAAGGAATAGTTCACCCAAAAATTTTAATTCTCTCACCCTAAACATTCCCAGATGTGTATGACTTTTTCTTCTGCTGAACACAAACGAAGATTTTTAGAAGAATATTTCAGCTCTGTCAGTCAAGTGAATGGGCAGCAGAATTTTGAAGCTCCAAAATGCACATGAACACAGCATAAAATTAACCCATACGGCTCCAGTGGTTGAAGCCATGTCTTCTGAAGCGATATGGCAGGTGTGGGTGAGAAACAGATCAATATTTAAGTCAGTTTTTACCATAAATTCTCCTCCCTACCCAGTAGGTGGCAATATCCACAAAGAATGCAAATCACCAAAAACGAAAGAAGAAGAATGTGAAAGTGAAAAGTGAAAGTGGAGAGTGACAGCAAAAAAGTACTTAAATATTGAACTGTTTCTCACCCACACCTATCATATCATTTCAGAAGATATGGATTTAACCACTGGAGTCGTATGGATGTGATTTTTGGAGCTAAAAATTTTGGCACCCATTCACTTGTATTGTATGGACCCACAGAACTGAGATATTCTTCTAAAAATCTTTGTCTGCGTTCTGCAGAAGAAAGAAAGTCATACACATCTGGAATGGCATGAGGGTGAGTAGATGATGAGACAATTTTCATTTTTGGGTGATGTGGCAGGGTGAGCAAGAGACAGACACAGTGGGTGTGGCGTCAAGCCTCGGAGAGGCATTTATTGGAAACAATAATAAATGTAAAATGTCCAAAAAGGGTAATAAAGTGTCCAAGGGGAATAGTGTTCATAATAAAGGGGGAATCTGGCATCCTCGCAGTGAACGGGGCTCCGTGAAAGGGTTGGGTTAGTGTCCATAGGATAGCCCAGGCACGAGCTGGTTCAATCGGCCGCTCACGCTCCCCTCAAGGGGCAGCGGTGTCACTGGCGGCCTGTCTTCCCAGCCCTGCGGCAAGCGTGAGGGGAAGGCGGCCCAGCATTTAGCCCGTCGGCGGCAACGTGAGCTGTCCACCCCCGGCGACTCCTTAACGCGTCTGGGCGTCCATTTTGTCCAGCTCCGAACCCTCCCAGCTCTGGTCCTGGGCGTGCGAGGATGCCAGTGTGTGCACACGTGGAGATTTGAAGCCGGCTCCCTGAGAAGAGGTGCACTCTGCATTTTAAAGACAGCGGTGATGAAGCATTATTCCCATCGGGTGAGCTTCATTCACCACTGACTAAACGAGGCTTATTAATTATGCACCTCTTCTCGCTCTCCCGCCCAACTCCCGTCGTGAGCCTGGCTGAAGGGCAGCCCCAAGAGGGTGACCAAGACGACGAGCCGGAGGGGCGGATTATTTCGCCACAGTGAACTATCCCTTTAAGTACGTTTTACACCATAATCTGGTTTGCCAACTGTCACCAAATATAAAAGTAGTAGTAGTTTGTTTAAAGTGAGCAGGCTGTAAATTGGCTAAAATAGGTGCTTATGAGGGGAAAAAATAGATGCTGGACATCACAAAGTTTACAAGGTTCATGGCATAGTTTCTGGAAAGCAGCTGCCAGTCAGTGTGTGGATACCGAACTGGGTGGGTATTTTGTATTACCACTGCCGATACTGTAGAAACACCAGGAACCATTACTTATATTAAAATATATTTAAATTAGTAAGCAATTAGCAATTAAATGAAATTACATTTGAAACAGTACTAGTACTTCTGACATTCCTATAAGATGATAAAAACATTTGGGGCTTAAGCTCTGGTAGCCCATCTGCCCATGTGTGCATTCGGGGCTTAAGCCCTGGTAGTCAACCCCTAGAGCCGCTTATGTGTACAGCTACACCCCTCACCTTGTATTTGCCCTGGTCACAGCCACAGAGGGTGCTCTCCATAGTGTAACTGCGCTGGACGCCAATCTCCCTCCACACCACCACACGAGCCGTGGCCTCTTTGGATCGTTCCACTACAAAACTGCAGCTGGACAGACTGAACGCCGGAGCCATTTGAGACAGTAGCTTAGGCAGAGTCTAAAATAAAATAAAAAAAATTAAAAAAAGAGATGAGACTTTCAGAAGCAGGGTTATAAAGGGTCATATCATGGAAAGCAGGATTTTTCTTGCTCTCTAAAAAAAAAAAAAAAGTTATGTACAATATAGAGACTCGGCGTAGCAACACTCCCTTCCTAGACCAGCCAGAGCATTTACTGTAGCGAAGAACAATTCATTCAGAAATTGTCATTGTTATGATGTCACAACTATTAATCACTCACTTATTAATTAGGGCTGTCGATTTAACACGTTAATTCTGTGCGATTTATTACATAAAAAGATAACATGTTAAAAAAATATGCATAA
The DNA here is from genome assembly GCF_019703515.2 of Myxocyprinus asiaticus. Lineage (NCBI taxonomy): Eukaryota > Metazoa > Chordata > Actinopteri > Cypriniformes > Catostomidae > Myxocyprinus > Myxocyprinus asiaticus. The sequence goes on along the minus strand of NC_059376.1, from coordinate 8,562,674 downwards.
TTATTCAGGGACTGTAATTAGGAATAATTCTACCAACGGAGCAATATTTACTTTAGATTTGGGCTATGTATTGATACAAATTTTCCGATTTCATTCGATTCCGATTTACAAGCTCTCGTTTTGATTTTGATTTTGTTTAGATATCGAGTCATATGGGTATTTTTCAGTTATAATGTCCCTTTTGCTTACATATAAAATAAATTCTCTCCCAGCTAATGCTGTTAATAATACAGGGGACCATCTAACTAGGTACATCATGAAAATATAAATTTTACTTATTATATATTATTAGTTTTTCATCGTTTTGGTCACATTTTGGCTTTTTAAAAATGAATTATATTTCATTTATAATTTTTTGTTACATGCTTATTGTTTAATTGCATAATATTTATTATTTACAAGTATTTACATTGAATTGTTGAACGTGCTAAAAGCAGGTACTGTCTCTTTAACAAAACCGGCATTTCTGTAAAGAGCAACTGTAGATGATAGACTCAAATGGCTTCATTTCATCTGTGCTATGCATGATTAGAATTAAAAGTTTATTTTTGTTGTTTTTAATCAACAGCTGGCTGTACAGAACAGAAAGGGTACAACAAGAGACATTATTCAATGACAAATGGGTCACGTAGATCTCGTCTTTGGACACACATTACATGGAACAAATTTTACTCTCAACACGCAGTGAAAGGATCTCATTGCTGAATACTCCACCACTATATTACATAATAACTGATGAGTAAAATCTGAACATTTACCTGCCAGTTGCCAAATACATACATTTTAGTCGCACAGCATGAAATATGGTTGCAAATGAGAGTGATTTCCTTGCATTGTAGTAGAGGGTTGCGCAATGAGTAAAAGATTGTTCTTGGGATTTAAGATATCAAGATCATACAAATAAAGATAACGATGCATCGGAAAATCAATTTTAGTATTTTATTTTGCCCACCCCTAATATGTATGTATATATATATATGTACTGTATATATATCAGTATATATGTATATATCTATACGTACACTATATTGCCAAATGTATTCGCTCACCCTTCCAAATAATTGAATTCAGGTGTTCCAATCACTTCCATGGCCACAGGTGTATAAAATGAAGCACCTAGGCATGCAGACTGCTTCTACAAACATTTGTGAAAGAATGGGCCGCTCTCAGGAGCTCAGTGAATTCCAGCGTGGTACTGTGATAGGATGCCACCTGTGCAACAAGTCCAGTCGTGAAATTTCCTCGCTACTAAATATTCCACAGTCAACTGTCAGTGGTATTATAACAAAGTGGAAGCAATTGGGAATGACAGCAACTCAGCCACAAAGTGGTAGGCCACGTAAAATGACAGAGCGGGGTCAGCGGATGCTGAGGCGCATAGTGCGCAGAGGTTGCCAACTTTCTGCAGAGTCAATTGCTACAGACCTCCAAAGTTCATGTGGCCTTCAGATTAGCTCAAGAACAGTGCGTAGAGAGCTTCATGGAATGGGTTTCCATGGCCGAGCAGCTGCATCCAAGCCATACATCACCAAGTGCAATGCAAAGTGTCGGATGCAGTGGTGTAAAGCACGCCGCCACTGGACTCTAGAGCAGTGGAGACGCGTTCTCTGGAGTGACGAATCACGCTTCTCCATCTGGCAATCTGATGGACGAGTCTGGGTTTGGCGGTTGCCAGGAGAACGGTATTTGTCTGACTGCACTGTGCCAACTGTGAAGTTTGGTGGAGGAGGGATTATGGTGTGGGGTTGTTTTTCAGGAGCTGGGCTTGGCCCCTTAGTTCCAGTGAAACGAACTCTGAATGCTTCAGCATACCAAGAGATTTTGGACAATTCCATGCTCCCAACTTTGTGGGAACAGTTTGGGGATGGCCCCTTCCTGTTTCAACATGACTGCGCACCAGTGCACAAAGCAAGGTCCATAAAGACATGGATGAGCGAGTTTGGTGTGGAAGAACTTGACTGGCCTGCACAGAGTCCTGACCTCAACCCGATAGAGCACCTTTGGGATGAATTAGAGCGAAGACTGCGAGCCAGGCCTTCTCGTCCAACATCAGTGTCTGACCTCACAAATGCGCTTCTGGAAGAATGGTCAAAAATTCCCATAAACACACTCCTAAACCTTGTGGAAAGCCTTCCCAGAAGAGTTGAAGCTGTTATAGCTGCTAAGGGTGGGCCGACGTCATATTAAACCCTATGGATTAAGAATGGGATGTCACTTAAGTTCATATGCGTCTAAAGGCAGATGAGCGAATACTTTTGGCAATATAGTGTATGTACATGTTACATGTTATCTACCCAGGAATCATTTCTCACGAAGCTCCATTGCGGCCAGAGTTCAAAAGGGTAAATCTTACTTCACCATGACATTTACTGTGACTTTTCAGCATAAAGATGATGTTTGCTACTTCGCCTACCATTACCCATACACTTACTAAACGCTGAAGGTACTGTACAAATGCAGCCTCTTTTGATACCCTAAATCAAGGGTGTCAAACGTGCGGCCCTCATGCCAAATGTGGCCTGCAAAGGACTCCAATGTGGCCAGCGGGATGATTTGAGGAAAAAAAAATGATGCTTAAAAATTCATGTTGATTTAACCTATAACATCGGTATGATTATCTTTTTTTAACTACAACAGTGCGGATAAACATGTTAATTTGCGGTGTTGCATGCATGTTAGCCTATAACTTGCACCATTTGCTGAATTTCTTTTCATTACGCACAACATACGGGGCTCGCAGATTCACGGGAACAGCAAATGCCCTGCATGTCTTCACAACAGTCCCATGACAACCCATCCCTCTGTCAAGTTTGTGCAAGTCTCTCACGGCAATAATGACAATGTGGACCGGTATAAGGATAAATATTAGAGATAATGACTTTTCAATTAATTCCAGAATTATGATTACTAAGCAGGTTTGTAACTTAAAGTACAAACAGTTTCTTTGTGGTAATGTTCAGTTTTAGATGGTTTATTTAAGATAAAGTGATCCAACCCAGAGTAGCAGCATTTTTATTTATTTTTTGGTCAATATTGTTGCTTGATTCTCTACTACTAATTGATGTAACCTCCGGTTAATGAAATGAATAAATCCATGTACTCCATTTTAAATTACACCAATAGTAATTTAAGCAGCATATAGTTTATTCTGAACTTAAGGTGCTTCCTGCTCCACCGATGATCCGCTTTCCCCAATGCTGAATCTCCAGCATCACAACTAAAGAAATTTTATTTTACTCAAGTTTTGATGTTGCAATTAGAATGAGGCAATGAAATAACACCAAAACAGCACACCTTTCTATTGTGTTTTGTTTGCTGCACTCAAAACCAACGAATGAGTCTTATTACTTTCAAGTAATTTCTCCAAACAACTCATCAACTCACAATTTATTGGTTTGAATCAGTCTGACGAATCCTTCATTGAATGAACTCAATGAAACACAGCAACTAAATTAGCTTACGTCAGATTCACCTACTAAATCGCAAGTCTTTGCTCTCTGTCACAGGATTTCTGCCGGTTCGAAGGAATTAATTTAAGACTTTTTAAGGCCGAATAAAAGAAAAATTTAAGACCACTTTTGCAATAATAATAATAATAATAATAATAATAATAATAATAATTAAATAATTCTTTAGCTATTAAACACAAAACCACCGAGACTACTTGGATGTCTCTGGACATGTTTTTTTTATATTTTATTGTGCATTTGTGTTTTCTTTTTTAAAATAAGTTAATACAACATTAAAACTCTAAATGAATTCATTAAGAATGCACGTAGCCTAAAGTATGTAACCTGTATTGTGACCCTTCTCTTTAGTCACTTGCTTTCCAGCAAGACGTGACCCATTAGACCAATGCTTTGGCAATGTCAACGCTTATGTCAAACACGGAAGTGGTGGCAAAAACCATGCGTAAAAAGTCAACTTTTATCGGATTACGTTGTTGAAAAAATGATTCCGAGGGCTCTCGTTGACTGCTGTGGCTTCAAGCCATCAACAGAGCTGACTGGACTGAGGAGATCATTTCAACTCACAACTTTGCAGCAAAAATTTATAGCAAACATGATTACATGTTTGTTATTAACTCATTTTATTATAGTACTTTTATCGATAAGAATATGTTTGTATTTATGATGGTTTTTTGTCATATTTTCATTTAATCATCTAATCTGTCAAATCTAACACAACAGTCAGTGGGCTTTCTGCCACCACTTACTGCACATGCGCTGACATTTTTGTAAACAAGAGGATTGGTCTATAGACCTTATTCACAGTAGTGCCATGTTTGATTTTTAATGGGAATGGAAATGAAGCTGTGAGGGATAGACTTACCATCTCTTCAATGGCATGCACGGTATAAATCTGTAAAAAGCTCCAATATCCCATCTGATTTTCCACAACTCATGTTATTTTTCCAATGTTTTGTCTGCGGAACAATCCAAAAACACTTTAAACTGCAGTACAGCCCATCGAAGAGACTGTACGTCTATCCCTCACAGCCTTGTTGTCATTGTCGTCAAAAATGTAATATGCCGCCGCTGTGAATAAGGTCTAGCATGTGCTGAATAACATTTATATATTTTTTTCTTGGCAGATACCTTTAACAAATACTTTAACAGCTAGTTAAAGGGCATTTCATTTAAAAATCTGTCATCACCGGTCACCCTTGAGTCTGTGTGAATTTTTCTCTGACGTGGAACAAAAAAGGAGATGTTAAGCAAAATGTTTAGTCTCATTCACTGTCACTGCATCTTGTTTTTCATTCAATGTAAGTGAATGGTGACGGAAACTCCCTAATATCTCCTTCTGATATCCGCTGAAATAAAGTCATACAGGTTTGCAACAGCATGAAGGTAAGTGATGACAATTTTAATTTTTGTGTGAAATATCTCAAGTAAAAGTCAAAACTCGTCAGTTACCTTAAAAATGGCTGTTTAAAGTTGACAATATGTATTGAAAAAATTAACAGATTAAATTATGAAAGAGAACTGTGCTGCATAATTAGTTATGATGTAACAGATTGTATACTAAATATTAAATATAGATCATATATTTTCATATCATGTATATTATTAATATTATAATTTTATATAATTATATTATTATTGTTTTGTATATTATTACAACATTTTTTAAATTGACTGATTGAGATGGCAGAGAAAATACCTGTATATGTCAGATGGAGCTCAAGAGAGGTGGAGATAAGAGATGTAACAGCTGAGTAGTTCTGTTAGCTTTACAATTATTGTCAAAGGTAATGTAAAATAAGGAAGTGCGAAGATTTGAAAGGCGTTAAAAGACGCTCCAACCTCACGCGCTTGCATAGTCACGTTGACAGCTTTGTCAATCGTTAGTGCATCGCTCGCTTACAGAGACGCAAAATAACGCCTTTTGCATTTCTGATTAATGGGTTTATGAAGGTTTATACATGTGTAATATCATAAGTTCAGTCCAAATGTGCTTCCCTGCGTGCGCTCACACTAAACTCAAGCGTCAGCTGCTAAATGACGGATGCACGAGAGAGAGAGAGAGAGAGAGAGACATGATTTTGACTCACGCAGATTCTGCTGTTTTAAGCGTCTCCTCTATTCACGGCCCAAAATTTAAGACCTCAGCAAACAAAATGTAAGACTTCTTGTAATTTATTTAAGATATTTAAGACTTTTTATGGCCTTAAATTTCAAAAAGTAAATTTAAGACTTTTTAAGGACCCGCGGAAACCGTGTGTCACACCAAAATGAAACAAGAACTGTTTTGTGCACAAAATTCATTAAACTTTATTAAGTCATTACACTTGTTGTTCAAATGATAACATGAAGTTAAGATAGCCAATCTTGTCATAGCCAACTGTATAATAGATGGATTTATAATCTTAATATATGAGATATATATACACACACGCATGTATTAACAGTTTGGCCCTCATACAGTTATGCTTAGTCCAATCTAGCCCTCGACCTAAAATGAGTTTGGCACCCCTACCCTAAATTGATATAACATGTGATATATGTGTCTTCTCAAGAGGCCCTTTAGTTTGAATAGTGTTGTAACTGTATACTAAAAGTATGTCCTACACTGGTAAACTTGAGAACGCAGTAAGCCAGTTTGCCAGTATTGGTGCATACTACATTGTCTTAATTTATTTTATGTGTACATGAGTAAACACTCACTGAGCACTTTATTAGGTACACCTGTATACACTTATTCATGCGATTATCTCATCAGCCAATCATGTGGCTGCAGTGTAATGTATAAAATCATGCAGATATGGGTCAGAAGCTTCAGTTAATGTTCACATCAACCATCAGAATGGGGAATAAATGTGATCTCAGTGATTTAGACCATGGCATGATTTTTGGTGCCAGATGAGCTGGTTTAAGTATTTCTGTAACTGCCGATCTCCTGGGAGTTTCACGCACAACAGTTTCTAGAGTTTACTCCGAATGGTGCCAATAAAAAAAACATCCAGTGAGCGGCAGTTCTGCGGACGAAAACGGCTTGTTGATGAGAAAGTTCAACAGAGAAGAGCCAGACTGGTTCGAGCTGACAGAAAGTCTACAATAACTCTGATAACCTCTCTGTACAATTGTAGTGAGCAGAATAGCGTCTCAGAATGCACAACACGTCAAACCTTAAGGAGGATGGGCTACAACAGCAGAAGACCACGTCGGGTTCCACTTCTGTAAGGCCTATCATCTGTGTACCTCATCAGAAATCGAGATTCATCAGCCCAGGCTATGTTTTTGTTTCGTTTATGTCTTTAACTGTCCAGTTTTGGTGAGCCTGTGCCCACTGAAATACTCAAACCAGCCCGTCTGGCACCAAAAATCATGCCACGGTCAAAATAACTGAGATCAAATTTTTTCCCCCATTCTGATGGTTGAAGTAAACATTAACTGAAGCTCCTGACCCATATCTGCGTGATTTTATGCACTGCAGTGCTGCCACACGATTGGCTTATTAGATGATCGCATGAATAAGTTGGTGTACAGGTGTACCTAATAAAGTGGTAACTGAGTGTATACATATACATACACAGCTGAAGTCAGAAGTTTACATACACTCAGTTACATACTCAGTATTTAAACTCAGTTTTTCACAATTCCTGACATTTAATCAAAGAAAACATTCTCTGTCTTAGATCAGTCAGGATCACTACTTTATTTTAAGAATGTGAAATGTCAGAATAATAGTAGAGAGAATTATTTCTTTCATCACATTCCCAGTAGGTCAGAAGTTTACATACACTTTGTTAGTATTTAGTAGCATTGCCTTTAAATTGTTTAACTTGGGTCAAACTTTTTGGGTAGCCTTCCACAAGCTTCTCAAAATAAGTTTCTGGAATTTTGGCCCATTCCTCCAGACAGAACTGGTGTAACTGAGCCAGGTTTGTAGGCTTCCTTGCTCGCACATGCCTTTTCAGTTCTGCCCACAAATGTTCTATCGGATTGATAGGTCAGGGCTTTGTGATGGCCACTCCAATACCTTGACTTTGTTGTTCTCAAGCCATTTTGCTACAACATTTGGAGGTATGCTTGGGGTCATTGTCCATTTGGAAGACTCATTTGCGACCGAGCTTTAACTTCCTGGCTGATGTCTTGAGATGCTGCTTCAATATATCCACATAATATTCCTTCCCCATGATGCCATCTATTTTCTGAAGTGCACCAGTCCCTCCTGCAGCAAAGCACCACCACTACATGATGCTGCTACCCCCATGCTTCACGGTTGGGATGGTGTTCTTTGGCTTGCAAGCCTCACCCTTTTTCCTCAAAACATAACGATGGTCATTATGGCCAAACGGTTCGATTTTTGTTTCATCAGACAAGAAGACACATCTCCAGAAAGTAAGATCTTTGTCCCCATGTGCACTTGCAAAATGTAGTCTGGCTTTTTGTATGGCAGTTTTGGAGCAGTGGCTTCTTCCTTGCTGAGCATTCTTTCAGGTTATGTCGATATAGGACTTGTTTTACTGTGGATATAGATACTTGTCTACCTGTTTCCTCCAGCATCTTCACAAGGTCGTTTGCTGTTGTTCTGGGATTGATTTGCACTTTTCGCACCAAACTATGTTCATCTCTAGGAGACAGAATGCATCTCCTTCCTGAGCGGTATGATGGTCCCATGGTGTTTATACTTGCGTACTATTGTTTGTACAGATGAACGTAGTACCTTCAGGCTTTTGGAAATCGCTCCCAAGGATGAACCAAGACCTTTTTCTGAGGTCTTGGCTGATTTCTTTTGATTTTCCCATGATGTCAAGCAAACAGGCACGGAGTTTGATGGTAATGCCTTAAAATACATCCACAGGTACACCTCCAACTGACTTCAATTAGCCTATCAGAAGCTAATTAGCTAATTGCCTAAAGGCTTGACATCATTTGCTGGAATTTTCCAAGCTGCTTAAAGGCACAGTTAACTTAGTGAATGTAAACTTCTGACCCACTGGAATTTTGATATAGTCAATTAAAAGTGAAACAATCTGTCTTGTGTCATGCACAAAGTAGATGTCCTAAATGACTTGCCAAAACTATAGTTTGCTAATATGAAATCTTTGGAGTGGTTAAAAAAGGAGTTTTAATGACTTTAACCTAAGTGTATGTAAACTTCTGACTTCAACTATATATATATATATATATATATATATATATATATATATATATATATATATATATATATATATATATATATGTGTGTGTGTGTGTGTGTGTGTGTGTGTGTGTGTGTGTGTGTGTATGTATGATATATAAGAAATATGTATTAGTACATTAGCTAGTGTGTCTTGTGTTACCCTGTATCCCAGGTCCTCATGTAGGTCACAGTTGCTGGTGTTGACATTGGTCTGCCACACCGTCTCCTTTATACTACAGCCGTACATGAACACATTCTTCTTCCGTGAATGACCGTGATAATCACAGAACACCTTAACACACAAACACAGTCAGTGTCATTAAACACTCTAATACAGTCTTATTAAGAGTTCTCTGAGATAAGTTGTCACTCCGTCTCACCAGTGGAGTTCTTCCTGTAGCTCTGAGATACTGAAGGAGACTCTTGGCGTGATAGATGGTGGGGTGCAGCTCTGCATTAGGGTTCTGCCACTGTCTGTTCAGATCCTCCCCACTCAGAGAACAACGATGACTGCACACACAAGAGAGGTGCTCAATAATGGTTATACATATGATGCCGGGAAGAAGTTTTTTAACAAAACATTACCAATTTTGGTAGAACTTTGTGGCGAGCAGGGCGTGGCCGAGCGAGGCCGGGATGGACACCTGGGGTGAATTATCTCTCGCAGCTGTTGGCGATTATGGTGTTAGCGGGCGAGAGATAAATCCGCAGTGGAGGAGAGACACACGGAGAGAGAGAGATGCACTAAGCGAAGCTGTTTGTACTGGTACTGCTGAAAAGCAGAATGATTGTGTGATCATTGAGCTGAAAAGCCACAAGTGTGTGATGCTGAAAAGCCATGTGTGAATGTGATGACACTGAAAAGTGTACAAGAAAAGTGTTAATAAAAGTCTACGTTGTGAACTGTTTACCAGGCTCCCGCCTCCTCCATCTTCAAGAGAGTTCATGATGCGTCACAAACTTAATTAGATTTAATTACTTTTACATTACTAGGGTTACATACATTTCTAAAATAATATTACTTATGTAAAATATATCTAAAACATGAATTATGTTCATACATTCAGTACATGTCTATTTGCGATTCTGTGACATTTGAAGGGTGTGCGCCCCCTAACAAGTCAATGTAAGTGAGAAACGTGGTGCTGAGTGTGTGATTTGTGTGCAAAAGTGAACGAGGAGGAAATATAGACATTATTTTTTATTTGCTGAGTGGAAAAGTGTATTTAATAATGTAATTAATGTGATTATTTTTAACTAAGTAATCATTAAAGTAATCTTATTACAATTTTATTCAAGTCTTTAGTCATTTATAGTGGGTTACTGTTTTGAGTTACTTACCTAACACTGCTAAGGACATGATTGATACCTCAAATCATGCGGCTTGTTAAGGAGAGGTGTGCTATTACTGTTATTTAAGTGATCAGACATCCGATTTTTGCCTGGTGGACTATCTTGCTACTAATTAGGCCCCGGCACACTCATGACGAAGTGCTTCTTCGCTCAGAGCCAGAAAGAAGTTTGAAACAGCTGAGCAACAACATACTGTCTGCAAACATTCAGACACCTGCCACATCGCTGGGGGAAACATTTAGAGGAGCAATTTTATCAATGAATTCACACTTCATTCTATGAGTAGAATTCACAAGAGACGAATGCGAAAACCCCTTTTTGACCAGTTTCTGTTCTAAATGACGTAACACCTTTTTGCATCGTAGGAAGTGTGCCAGGGTCCTTAGTCTACAATGCCAGTCATATTCAGATAAGTTTGCAGTACCTCAATACAGACCATGGAGATGATTTTGCCATGTGTTGACATACTTGCCATTGATGACTCCATCAGGGTTGAGCATGGGGATGATCTTGAAGATGTAGCTTTCTCTCAGACTCTGAGCTTGAGGACTGCAGCTCATGAGGAACTCCAGAGAACCCTTCATCACCCAGCTGGAGTTAGTCTCACCTGGATGAACCCGTGCTGAGAGAAACGCCACCGGACGACTCCCTAAACACATGCACGTTACAACATGGCTGAGTGTGCAATGCACATTCACAGAGGTTGAAATAAGATAACTGTTTAGAAGAGAGTGTACACATGAGAGAGTGTGCATGTTTGCGTGTGTGTGACGTACTGAACTGGCTGATGTGCTCATTGCTGCTGGACTCTGGCATGGCTGTGATGGTGAGCAGAGGGCAGCTGTTTCCTCCCAGTGTTTCACACAGCTCATCCTGTCTATAGTAGATCTCAGCAGTACGCAGAGCACTCAACTTCTGCAGGTGCATCTGAACAAATAAGGAACAAAATGGCACAGGCTGAGTTCCACTTTGCATGTTATCTGTGCAATATAGTGAGCTTAGAAATAGAAATCTTTAATAGAAAAGCAATTTTAAGACAATGTAGTATGCACCAATACTGGCTTACTACATTCTCACAAGTTACAAGTGAAGCACATACTTTTAGTATACAGTCACAACACTATTTAAACTGAAGTGCCTCTTGATAAGATGCATATATCACATGTTATATCAATTTAGGGTATCAAAAGAGGCTGCATTTGTACAGTACCTTCAGCATTGAGTAAGTGTATGGGTAATGGTAGGCAAAGTAGCAAACATCATCTTTATGCTGAAAAGTCACGGTGAAGGTCATGGTGAAGTAGGATTTGCCCCTTTGACCTCCGGCCGCAATGGAGCTTCGTGAGAAATGATTCCTGGGTAGACAGCAATAGAAAGGAACATGAATTCTTCCAAACAACAACTGGGTGTTTCTTCAACTTCGGGCACTTTCATGTCCCAGGGGTTGATTATAATTAAAACAAACAGACTTTCTGTTATATGAAGGTCATAATAAAGCTGAATTGCAGTTTTTTCCAGGCCTTGAACTGTATAGATGTTACTGTTTTAGTCTCGTCCCTAATCAAGACTTTCAATATTAAACTATGAAAATCCATTTTAAAAATACCAACTTTTACTTGTTTAAAACTATGATGATCTAATCAAAAAATGAATAAACATAAATAATTTCATTTTGTGTAAAAATGATTTCTATCAAAGTTTCAAAAATGATGACCGTCCCACAGTTGTGGCATCATTTCCACCACACCACACACACAGTTTTTTCTAAAGTTAGTGTTCTTGTTAACAGGGTCAGTGGATATTAGGGGCTTAGCCCAGACCGTGAATACATATGGGGCAATCTTTGATTAAATATATAATATATATATATATATATATATATATATAAAAATTATATGTTACATCTGGCGGTGTCATTTAAGTATTACTTAAACTAAAAGGTCCCACTAACTTTTGTCTGAGCTTCAAATACGCTCAAAGTTCAGAAGTTGCCTGTTTTTAACACTATGTACTTTAGAACATAATTTTAAAAAATACACAATTTTTGTCCCTTCCGCCCTTCCGTAGTATGATGCAAATTGTGCACACAATTCACAGTTTTGAAGCCTATTATTGATTCGTCGGGTGTTTTGAGTTAGTTTAGAAGATAGCAGGATGTAAATAGGCTAAATTAGGTGCTTGAGGAAATTTTTTTTTTTGCTAGACTTGCCAAAGTTTTCGAGGTTCATGGCATTGTGTTTTAATAAAAATAAACTTTAGCAAAACACGCACATGTCCTCGCTCGTGACTTAAAATACATTTGTACATACAGTATATAAATTATAAACACACACATATACAGTATGTGTATATACACATACATACATTATATATACAGTTGTTGCCAAAAATATTGGCACCCTTGGTAAATATGAGCAAAGGCAGCTGTGAAAAAAAATCTGCATTGTTTATCCTTTTGATCTTTCATTAAACAAAAAACTAACCTTTGAAGTAAAACAACTGAAACAGTGGAAATATCTCATTATTAAATACATATTTTTCTCCAAAACACATTGGCCATAATTATTGGCACCCTTATATTCAATACTTTTGGCAACCTCTCTTTGCCAAGATAACAGCTCTGAGTCTTCTCTTATAATGCCTAATGAGATTGGAGAACACCTGGCAAGGGATGTGAGACCATTCCCCCATACAGAATCTCTCCAGATCCTTCAAATTCAGAGGTCCATGTTGGTGGGCTCTCCAGTTCACCCAACAAATTTTCTATGGGGTTCAGGTCAGGGGACTGGGATGGCCATGGCAGAACCTTGATTTTGTGGACAGTGAACCAATTTTGTGTTGATTTTGATGTTTGTTTTGGATCACTGTTCTGCTGGAAGATCCAACCAGGGCCAATTGTAAGCTTTCTGGCAGAGGCAGCCAGGTTTTTATTTTTTTTAACTGTTGGTACTTGATAGAGTCCATGATGCCATGTATCCGAACAAGATGTCCAGAACCTCTGGCAGAAAAACAGCACAACATTAAAGATCCAGCACCACATTTAACCGTGGGCATTGGGTACTTCATCTCTGTGTGTGCCAAACCTGTCTCTGGTGTTTGCTGCCAAAAAGCTATTTTTTTGTTCCATAGAACCCGGTTGCATTTGATGTTACAGTAGTGTCCGACAACCTGAATACACTTGAGTTTGTTGTTGGATGAGAGCAGATTGAAACCCTCCCAAACAACTTGTGGTGATGTAGGTGATGTCTGATTTTTTTTTTTTTTTTAAGACTTTCTGAACCCAAGATACAACTAATTTCTGCAATTCTCAAGCTGTGATCCTTGGAGATGCTTTGGCCACTTGAACCATCCTCCTCACTGTGCGTGGAGACAACATAGAAACATGTCCTTTTCCAGGCCGATTCGTAAGATCTCCAGTTGATTGGAACTTGTTAATTAACACATATTACAGAATATTAATAAAATATTTATATTTAGTATCAGCTTGATACTGAAGTACTGGCACTTTTGACATCACTACAAAATGATGAAAACATTCTGGGCTTTACTGAAAACATTCAGGGCTTAAGCCCACCCCTAGCGCCACCCATGTTTGTTAATTAAGTCGACAAGTGTAAGAGAAGAGCATGCTTGAGGTGAAATATGAGATATGTGATGTCTGAAGAAAACAAAAGAAAAATCAAAGAAAATATCACTTGTAAGCCAAATATTTTTATTGAGCGTCATTTCCAATCAAGCTGCAATTTTGCCAAATATGCAACAAGTGTGAAAATATCATTTTATTGTGTGTATTTAGGATACATAAAATGTTAGCATGAAATCAGCCTTAGCAAGACAAAGGAGTCAACCATTCTATTTCAAAATGTACTTATTTTTAATAAACAATTATGAGTATGGAGAAGATTGTCCTTACTTGTAGTAGCAGATGTCTGATCCAGTTCTAACCCATTGGGGACTACCGTTGATGGCTTCCTGTACTGAATACATCAGCACCTGCATACCTGTCACACCAAAGCACAAATTAGACAAAACTATATCCCTCAGACCCATTCTAACATTAAAGCTAGTTAGAAGTGGGTTCACCAAGATCATATACTGTATGTTGTTAATATTGTAGAACGCCTAGCCTAAAAGCAAGTACATGAAAGATGGATTTCATGCATTGTTGCGTTACAAAATGAAAACAACAGAATATGATTTGATTCTTAATGCAACGCGAATACGAGGTTGATTCTCAGCGTTGCCACAAGTGGAGCTGTTGTAGCGGCCATCTCATTCAGTTTCAACTATTGTCATGACAGTAACAGTTTAAAGAGAATCTTGCTGAGCAAGTTAAATACTGTCACAATGTCTACAGCTAGCACCTGAATAACAACACATCTGTTTTAATGGCACTTTGAAGACATTTAAAAGGTAACTTGCCACAGTGAACACAAGAATGCATGTTAATAAAATAGAATGTAACAGTGCACGCAATGCATTGGCAAAACATTCACGCCTGCCTTCTCATGCTTGCGCAGAGTATATTTCTGGACTAAGGCTTGAAATGACTCACCATAATTGAATTGGCTGTTGGACTTCTCACAGTTAATGATGTTGAACCGATAACGAACTCCCGGGCGCATATTGCCCACTTCAAAATAAAACCACTGGTGATAGTGATTGCTGTTGATATCCGAGTTCAGGATCAAGTCATACTCAAACCTGGACATAGAAACAGGTCATACACAGAAGGAAAAGATTAAAATATAGCCTTTTCATTTGATGATAACCATTTTTTAATTCAGTTCTGCACGTACTTTCGGACTTGTATTGCTTTGCGTAGGTTTCCAGACTCAAATTTAGAGTTGAACTTGAGGGACTCCCCGTTTTCAAGAATTGGACAACTGAAAGAGCAGAGTTTCAGAAATAAAGATAAGAAATGTTAAGCAGTGAAGAGACTCTTCAAAAATTCATTTTTGAATGACTCCATGAAACACGAGTTTGGGTGTGTCTGAAATGATAACAATGCTGCCTTATCAGGCAATATCCAGAGGCAAGAAGACATCAGGGCTAGTCTGTATCAAATGTCTGTGTAACATCCTGTCTAACAAGATGCCTCCATTTCGTTGTTTTTTTAGACAGTATAGATGTTTCCCATGATATACCACAATCTAGTGAATGCGATTCAGCAGCAGATTGAAAGAATAAAAATACCGTAACTGAATGTGATGCACAAAAATACGAGTGACATTTGAGAGCTGTGATAGTGGGGAAGATTTTCAGTGATTAAATGGCTAACTTGCTTAATTTTCTTGTATTAAGTTAATAGTAATAATTTAAAAAGTATAATAAAATAAAGGTATACCACATAACCCTAACGTGATAAAGTGATTGAGGACACAGGAAAACTCATAAAATTATAACAATTTAAAGCAATATTCTTGGGAAAACGTTCTTTTTTTTTTTTCACATCTTGATTAGAGAAATACCTAGAATATTTCTTAATAAACTGGTAATATTAATATAATATCATTTTTCATTTTAGAAGTGAGGATGGCATAAACTGCCATATCCACTCAAACCGAAGTACTGAAGTTATTTAGAATTCCCCTCTATGTTCATAAACAACCAATAATGAGGGTGAGTTAACTGTGACAGAATTTAAATTTTAGGTGAACTATTTCTTTAAGAGGTAGGCTACCATCATACAAAACACTGTCTGTTAAGCTTCCTTGTGTTTTTGTAAACACCCACTGTTAAAGTTCATACTGACCTCATATTATCTAAGTCATATACGACTATATCGAGGATGTCACTGGGGTGAATGAGCCTCTCAATGTCCTGGAAGATCTTCATTCTGCTGAAAAATACATTTTTTGCCTTCGTATCTTTTAAAAGGACTGCATTTTATAGTGAAAAAGTCAGGTCCACCTCACCTCTGCACGCCATAAACCCTCTCTAGAATGGGCTCACGTAGGTTAAGTGCCACGTGCCCAAAGTAATCAGGGTATGCCACCTCTGTGTATGCGGGCACTGAGCGGGTGCTCTTCACCATCTCTAAGTAGAGATCAGGGTCGTGTAGCGGCAGAAGTGCAGCTGTATCTGGCACCTCAATCTCCGCCTGATCCCCGCTCTCCTCCTGTGGCCCGCCCCCATATCCTCCGTTCATAGAGACCCCATCATCCAGAACCAGCAGACCCAAACTACACACCAGATCAGGATCGTGTTTGCACTCTAGAGTTTTTGATATGGAGATGCTGTCCAGCTCCAAAGGAGAGTGATTTGACTGTGGTGGCTGAATGTTCTGTGGGTGACTATTTTGAGGGCTGATGGGCGCAAGCGTGGTGGGAATGATGAGGGGGCAATGAAGATCTGGCTCGATGCTTGTTGGAGGCATGACAGATCCATGGCTTTCAAAGTCATTATCCTGAGACAAAACAGAAAAATCTGGTTCAAATGGTGATTTGCCTAAATGATGTAGTGGAAAAACAGCGCACTGCAAAAAATCCTTTTTCTTCCTGAGTACTTTGTCTTGTTTCCCATTAAACATCTAAACATCCTAAAAACATTGTTGTTGTTTTTCAAACAAGTCTTAATTTGCCAGTGGAGTAAGAAAAATACACTTAATTCAAAGAGAAATAAATCTCAGATCCAAAAGAAGAAAACAAGTGCCGCAATCGTTTAGTGAATTCAAGACAAAAACGTGTTAGAATTCTCTGAAGCAAAACTTAACGTCATGTATCATTTCAATTCTCAAGAAAATGTCTCTGGGAAAAAAATGACAAAAATCAATTAACTCATTAAGCTTCCTGGGATATTCGGTCATTTTTGACCGATTTCAGTTTTGTGTTTTTAATAAACATTGTTTCTTCAGTTTGAGTGGTCTTTGTGACTTTTCCTAGACTTAAAAATCTAAACATATGAAACAAATTGGAATTGATTCAGTCTAAGTGGTCATAAAAAAAGCAACACCTTTGCTGTTTGTGGTCAAACTTGACTGACCATAGTAAATGAATGGGAGAGACCCTGACACAGAGCATTTTTTTATTTTTATTTGTCAAATACAGTCAATAAAATATCCACAATACAGAACACACACACACACACACACACACAAACAGAAATTAGGGGATGAGACCAGAATATACCCACAATGCAGAACATGCACACACAACCATACATACACATGAATGGATGAGATTAGCACAGCCTAAACGCACAACACAGAACACACACACACACACACACACACACACACACACACAGAGAGAGAGAGAGATCACAGAACTAAAAAAACAAAGTCTGAGTCTGACCACAACGTATGCATCTTTCCATTATGGAAACAAAGAAACTTAAACTAATTTACTTTTAGTTACTGAATTTTGATATTTTAAGGAAATTATTGGTAACAAAATGCTTATTCTATGTCTTCTCTTTGTAACTCCATGGTCAGGTTTGACTGTAAACATAATGTGACATTACTTCCAAAACCTGACACAATCTGACACAAAATTTGACAAATAATAGTTTGATAAATGTCTAAATATATATCCAAATGCATACCTTGTGATAATCCAAATCTAAAATTAGATAATCTAAAATTAAGTTACAACAGGCAATCAGACCACACATTCTCTGCAGCCATCTACTGGTTATTACTGTAATGGCATGATTTTGTTTGTTATTACTCTTTTTCCACCAGATGTCAGCAATCTGCCCCCAATATATGACACACTCATATTTTCTTCATGTTTAAACTTACAGAAGTGTAGGTTTTCACTAAAGTGAACATAAATGTGCTAATTCGCATATGCAAATGAATGGTGTAATTGATACATTTACAGGTAAATAAGATCTAAATTTCATACAATTCTAAAAGTGAGTTAAAAAGAATTAAAATTTTGTAAAGATGCATGTGAATTTGATTGATAAAGATATATGTACTATGCAAAATAAATTAGTACACCCCCTCAGAACATAAGGATATATTTCTATTTCTAAATGATTACTATTACAATTCATGCAAAGATGGCAAAATTGAAATGTATTAAAGATATTCTTAATAACAAAATTGAAAGATATGTTATCAATACCAGTAAAATATTAAGTAAAGGGTTGCAAAAATGAGTACACTCTTAAATAAATTCAAATAGTGTACAATATTTTAGTACTAGAGAGTCCAACATAACTTTTAAATACTGTTCTGATCCTTCTTGACATCAAGTGTACAAGTTCATGACATATTGTCACATCTATCCTGTTCCACTCCTGGAGAATGACCTCCTTGAATCCTCTGATGTTTAATGGATAGTGATGCTCGACTTGCACCCCACAGGTGCTCAAATACGGTTGAGGTTGGGTGACATACTATCTTGTTCATCCACAGGAATACAGCAGTGGCTCACTGTCATGGTAAAAAAGTGCCCGACCACCCAGGGTGGGGCGAGAGGATGGCATCTTCTCTTTTAAGATTTTGCAGAACATCTGTGAATTCATGATGCCATTGATGAAGTACAATTCCTCCACACCTTCAGCACTCATGAATCCCTATAGAAGAACTTAACCACCACTGTACAGTTCATCACTGTGGGTACCACGCACTTCCCAGTTCCCACTGTACTCCCGTGTGACACCATGCATTTTGGATTCCATCAGATGATAAAAAAATAAATAAATAAAAAACGACTTTGGTCACGTGAGAACAGCTTATAGATTCTCAGAGGTCTGCACCTTTATCAGTATGGGCCTTGGCAAAGGCTAAACAAGCTTTTTTATGCTTGGGATCAGCAGTGCCTTCATTCGTGGATGACACCATGCATTCCACTTCTTTGCAGAGTGTGTCTTACTTTGAGAGATGAAACAGTCACACCAGTTTGGCTTCCCACAGCTTGTGCCAGCTCTGAGGCACGTGCTTGGCGATTCTTATCAAAAATCGCTCATCGTGAGGCGAAAGCTTACAGCATTGGTCTGAACATTTCAGGAATCTTGTCACAAGTCCATCCTTTTTGAATTTCTATGTCACTTTTGCTACTGTGTTTTGACTCAATAACAGTGATTTGCAAATACTCTTGTACCATTGTCCCCTTTTGTGCCTCATTTACTTGACAGTTCTATCCCATGTGGTCCATTTGTTGTCGGCATTGAGTCTGAGAGTGAATCAGTGGGTTAAGTAACACTTTTCTACTTTAACCAATTACATCTATTTGAGTGTGATAGTTCAAAAGATAGTTGTCCCTCAACTAACACCAGAACATTTTTTATATTGTAACTTTTAGGAGGGTGTACTCATTTTTGCAACATGGCCTTATATCATTTTGAGAAGAAAGTAATTATTTTATTATTGACATGTTTCATCTGTATCTGATAAACCAGAGTTGCTTAAACATTACATTATACAAGAACACCAAATATGTCTTATTTGTAAAGAGAATGAGCTGAACTAGGTTTCAGATGGGGTGTACTCATTTATGCCGAGTACTATATATATATATATGATACATATACGATTTCAAAACCTGTAATTTGAACAAACCATATCTAGGGAACAGTATTATCAGTAAGACTTAAAGCTAGGCTCTTTTGACTTGGAACAGTAGGCAACCACTCCGAACGCACTAAAAACTGCCTAGTGATGCCACTCAGAACACCTGAGCAACTGCGTAGCAATGACCTGGCAATTACTCAACCTTTACATTGTGATGGGGTGTTTATTTATTTTCAGAAAACGCACAAATCTAGTTATTAAGTAAGGTTTATGGGTTATCATTCTACTAGATACTATTTTTCATTACGCAAATCTTTGGTAACTTATTATGACCACTGAAGATGATCTACAGTATATAAAGTTCTGGACCATTTACGACAAGCATTTTTGTTACAGTCTTTTTATTAACTACATTTTTGCATTAAAACAGACTCTATTTTGATTATCTCAACCCTTATATCATTGCTCTCTGATGTGGTTTGTATCAGACAAAAAATTCAGCATCCTCAGTATTAGATCAGTACTGCTGTGAAGTCAAAACTCACCTCAAAATCATGTGTGAATTCAAGACAGAAACGCTCGTAGACTCTCAGCTCATCAAACGGACATGTCTGCATCTGTCTGGGAAGTAATTTGTTGATATCCGTCTCTATGTCATAATTCTATAGAGAAGAATAAAATACAATCATTACAAAATCCACTTTGATAGTGATTGTACAAAATTCGAAACTTTTTTTAGGACAGAGAGAAAGAACAGTTGTCATTGTAGAGGACTGTATAAACTAGAGGCTGACATATAGTGGATTTTGCAGATACCGATAACTAACGTGCTGGAAAAAGGCTGATAACCGATTAACCAGCCGATAGTTTTAAACTGATTTATAGAATTGTAAAACTTTTTCTTAGTCTTTCCTTACTATGATGAGCACAGACATAGAGGCAACAAGAGTCGAAAATTAATAAAATCTCTTAAAATCTTCTGTACTGTATAAGACTGCTGTACCTGGGTTTTGTGATCAATTTCATCATCCTCATTTTCCGTGTCATTTTCTGTGTCAACCTCTGTGGCTTCATTCTCATCACTCTCATCAACAACATCATCCACTAACACACAACACACAATGATAAATTTCCACATTAAACAACTCGAGATACTAAACATTTACTATAATTCCAAAAAAGTTGGGACTATGAAAAATGCTAATAAAAACAAAATTATATTCACCCTTTGCTTTATTGAAAGCACTACAACTACACACAGTATGATGTTTTACCTTGTGAATTTTATAGGTTTTTTGAAAATGTACAGTAATTTCAAATCAGATGATTGCAACACGCTCCAAAAAAGTTGAGACGGGGCAATTTAAGACTAATAACAATTTGACGAGTGTAGAGCTGAGGAGGGCGGGGCCGGGCTGATTGGGGACCGGGAGTGTCTCATTCCAGCCCGGCCCCGCCCTCCTCGGCTCTACAACGAGTTAAAATAACAAGGCGATGTGAAACAGGAGATTTTAAACAGGTGAGGCAATCGTGTTATAGTACATAAGGAGCCTCCAAAAACAGCCTAGGCCTAGAGCAAGGAAATTTCTTAAATGCTTCAGCAAGTAATCCAGCACTTTGAGAACAATGTTCCCCAAAGACAAACTGGAAGGATTTGGGGCATTTCACCCTCTACAGTGCACAATATAGTTAACATTTCAAGGAATCTGGTCAAATCTCAGTGCGTAAAGGGCAAGACGAAAACCATTTCTGAATGCGCGTGATCTCTGATCCCTCAGACGTCACTGTCTTAAAAAAACGGCATTCATCTGTAATGGGTATCATGAACATGGGCTTGGGATAACTTTAGTAAACCTCTGTTAGTTAACATGGCTGTGTAAGCAGAGTGTGGGTGCTAGATTGGCCTGCCTGCAGTCCAGTCTCCAATTGAGAATGCGTGGTGCATTATGAAGCACACCATACGGCAACGAAGACCCCGTACAATTGTGCAGCTAAAGACCTACATAATGGATGAAATTCCACTTTCTAAACTTACCAAACTTGTGTCTTCAGTGCCCAAATGCTTAATAAGTGTTATTGGAAGAAATGGTGACGTTTTATAGCGGTAAACACTTGATTGTCCCAAACTTTTTGGAGCATGTTGTAATCATCTGATTTGAAATTACTGTACATTTTCAAAAAAAACAATAAAATTCACAAAGTAAAACATCATATTGTGTGTATTTGTGGTGCTTTCAATATAGCAAAGGGTGAATATAATTTACAAATCACTCATTATTGTTTTTATTAGCATTTTTCATACTGTCCCAACTTTTTCAGAATTGGGGTTGTACAATGAATAGCAATATTGCTAAGAAAAAAACATGAGTGGAGGAGGAAAAAGAAAATAGAGGGTAAATTCAGAGTTGCAGTGACCCCAAAGTGTACTTGGCAAACTTAAAAATGTATGAAACAAAATATGTCAAATATCATTACATAACAAATGTCTTTTTTGTTATTCATATATATATGCTGCTGCTGCTGCTACACAATGAGCCATGTATGCAATCTTCCCTGAAGTAGACAGGTGGTGCTGGGGAGGAAGAGGGTTTCAGAGACAAAACTCTCATACTGTAACTCTCATATTTTGTCCCAATACTTTTTGGGGTCACTCTATCAAGTATGTTTTTTACCTCCTGGAGGCTGGCTGTAAAGCTGTGCGACTGGTCCCCCAGCTGGTATGTGTGATAGTGCGTGCTGATAGACACTTTTAATAGTAGGCAGTGGTAGGCGGTTCTTTGGAAAGCACTTCCTCATAATAAGGCTGGAGGTATTGACCAGTGGATCAAGTGTCCGGACGGGCAGGCACTCCTGAACACATTACAGTTAGAGTTAATATTTCTAATGTATATTGTATAGTTCATCCAAGTATACTGTATATAGAAATGTATATCTAGTAAAACTATTTGGCACATTGCAATAAAAGCAGTGTTGGATAAAATATCACCCAATGCTTTAGTGTCATACAGTGGATGTGCTATAAAGGATCCTCATGCCGTTGGCGTCTATGAAGGCCTTCCTGCCAAGCTTTATATTTGTGAGGTTTTTAATACATCCCAGAATGCTCTTGCGAATGATCATGTGACGATGGCGAGTGTCGTTACGGTGCCAGTCCTGGTAGATGGCGAGTACAGTCGGCATATAGCCTCTGTCCAATGCCCGCCGGGCATTCATTTCTAAAGAGCACATATACAAGATACCCGAGTTATGGATATGTAGAGAACTATCAAATTACATACTGTACACTGTATGTGTAATAATGTGTAAAAAAAATAACACAATTTCCATTTAATATATATAAAACTATCTTCTGTTGGATGTTAATTCTTTTGTAAGCTGTTAAAAAAAAATCGGAACTCATAAATATGGTGCCAAAAAGTTAATATAAAATGAATGATGTGTGATCCTAGACATAAGGGGGTGAATTTCACGAAGACAAGTTCTCACATTTCACCTAAAAAATATATATATTTTTTTTTATTAAAAAATTATATTTTGCTTATATATATATATATATATATATATATATATATATATATATATATATATATATATAAATTTCCCATTGTATTTAGTGGTGATTCTCATTAGATTCTCATTACTGAAATAGAGTAATTTCTAATAATGCTATAATACAATGTCTTTAATGTAATAAAATTACAATACAGTAAGTATACAATAACAATACTGTCATACAATGATTTTTTTTTTTTTTTTTTTAAGTCAGCATAAATTTAAAAAGGTTCAATAAAAGCCAACATTTTTAATAATTTTTAATTCAATAATATGGATGAGATTTTTTTTTATTTTTTTTTTGCATAACGGTCATGTGAATTTGGGGGACAATATGCTTAAAATAATGTCATGGTGCATAAATTCATAATGGTCTTAAAAAAGGCAAAATGTAAGTTCTTATGTCTTTCTTTAGATTTTGAGACATTATAATCTGGACATGTTCTTTACAGATTTCATGAGATTCAACCAAGGATGCATCTTACTGGACTTCAGTAACGCTGCTAGTGTGTCCAGGGCCGCCCTGTTTAGGAAAAAGAACAAAGGCTATTTTTGGAAATCAGTATCATTCTTCTAACAATTTGGCAAAATCAGATTTCTATCAGATCTGGTAAACAAGAACATACTCTACTGTACATACTTGAGCAAAGTGGTGCTCTTTTTGCTGAAGGGTCCGATGATTTCAAACATGAGCTCCAAAGCGCCACTCTTTCCCAGAGACACAGCATTTACCACTACAGGAAAACACAGAAAGACCTACATGATCCAGAGGTTAACTAAAAGTTCACTGTTGTGATCCTCAACATATTGGTGTTGACCGATTTTACTTTTATTTATTGTTTTTTTTTTTTAATATAGTATCACTCTCATTAGGCCGAAGTTGGAAGCAGATATCAGGCCTTATTTTTCCCAATTTAGACAGTAAATTATTTGTAAATAGTTTATGCCACAGTTCACGTTAATCGAAACATCAAAACATATTTTTACCTCGAAAATAAAACCAGACCAAACTGCAATGTTTATGGGATGTTTTGTTTAGGTTTTAAAATGTCTGCACATCTGTATTAAATGTCTGCACATCTGTATTAAACATTACTAAATTAAATATTTAATTTAATTAAATTAAATTAAAAACATTATTAATACTGTTTTGTTTGTTTGTTTGTTTGTTTTTAAACATAAGTAAACAAAACAAAACAAAAAGTATATATTTATACATACATAAAAATAACTACTGGCTAAAACTTCTCAATTGATGCATCCCCAATTTCCAGTTTTTCAGATTTTCCTATATGTGTACACTTTTTTCAACAACATAAATTATGTTGAGTTAAAATTTTGACTAAATTAACTCATTTTTAAAGCAAATTATTTGAATATTTTCAACCCAGATAGATACATCCAAGAGTTAAAGGACGGTGAAACTTCATCCGTTTTAAACATTCTGGTCTGGATATTAAAAAAGTATTATAAATTTGACTTTTGGTTACCCTCAACACTAAATTACCATTTTTTAATTGTGAGCAGCATAGTGCACCCGAGGGACCTTTAATGCAATCTGTTTGCCACTACAGATAACATAAAATGTATGCATGTATGTTAGTGAACTTACAGTTGCCTGAGTAGACACGCAGCACCTGTACGCATGGCAACAGCAGCTTGTAGTTCTGCAGATTGTGTTTCACTAGATTCACTGTCACATTCAGTGCCCCGTTCAGACGTGCTTTAACACCAAACTTCCTGTCTGAAGAGAAAGTGATGTCATTGAAAAGTGGCCACTGCCAACTGCTGGCAACTTAATTGATATTCAGTTTCAAAACAGTTAAATGAGAAATATATACTCAAGTTTATAACATAAGAAAATGATTTGATTGTACCAAACCAAATATCTTATATACTAGCTTTAGCTCATCAGGTTAGCAAAAGCATATGAAAATGTAAGTAGTTTGCATACCTGCATTTATGTGTGTGAATTTGTAATCTCACCTTTCGGGCCGACTTTAACCAGAAGAGAGTGAATGTGCAGCATTAGTTCTTCATTCAGAGGAAGGTCTTTGCTGGAGCTCACCAGCAGCTGCAGCAGAATTGCTGTTCCTCCCTTAGACACAAACACTCCAGTCCTACGGCCTCCACCTACCACAACAAGCGCAATAGTATGGACCCACATTATTCGACACAGAAACAGTGTTTTGACTGATGTGTCCTGATTACAGCCAATACAGTGCCATGCACAATGGACTCTTTACTTACAATTATTACAATTACAAATACTTACAAAATTTAAAGGAAAATAAATAAATCACTCAACAAATGGACAAATAAATATACATTTATATTATTAAATATATATATATATATATATATATATATATATTATTTTTTTTTTTTTACAATATATTATTTACCCAAACAAGCTCACAAACAAGTAGACAAGTAATTTCTTTAACTTTCTTTAACCCAAGGTAAGATTTGATATAAAGTTTGAGGCTATTTGGAGCTTACAGATCAGTGGTCAGCACAGAAAATAGACGTTTGCATTTTATGCCAAACCAAAATGAAATTTTACTATGTGATATATTTTAATATAATTCAAACTGTGGTATTATGACTACACAGTCACCTTCCTGAGAATGAAAGCTTTCATTTGATATATGACGTGTCTATATACGTTATATGTGATGGACATTTATATTCATTAAAAAATGTCTACAACATAACCTCTAGGTGGGGCCAATTTGCGACACAAATGTTTTCAGGCCTTATTTTGATATTTTATGTAATTAAATGCAAAAGTGATGGTGTTCTCTGAAAAGTTCAGATTCTAAGCTTATGCATCCAGTGACCTCAGTGTTTTAAGTGATAAAACGGCTTGCCATATAGCACCACCACGCGGACCGGCCGGCGGGTCTGCAGAGTTTAAGAGGGTGGCACTCCTTTGTCTTCCAATACTTTTAGGTACAAAGCACAACTTTTAAAGTATATTTACCATACTGCATAGATCACACTGCAGCAAACCATGTAAAGCAACTAACCAGCCCAAAATATCAAAAAATTTAAATGTATGACATAAGTCAAATAACATAATCCATCTCCTTCAACTGAGAACATAAACACTTACCCACAGTCAACAGTTCATTTAAAATACTGAGGATGTTCAGGGTGGTCTGCAAATCCCGTGTGTTCTAAATCGACAGAATCAAGTGAATTAATAGCTGGAAAGCACTTCAATACAGAATTTAGAATAATTTAATCGACAGATTAAATTAATGCGATTTGATGTCAGTGTTGTGAGTGCTGGTACCTCAAGAAAAGAGAGAATAACCTCCATCCCGCTGGAGCCTTTAGACACCATCTCCTTTCGGGTCTTCTCTAAAACGTCACGAAACACATACTGTTAAAATACAGCCCATAATTCAGCTGTATATTACATTAGAATCCAAAACAGCCTACAGTAATTTGGGTGCTCTTTGTTGTAGATTGTTGATTCTTTTATCCAGATATTTCATAATTGTACAGATAAATGCATAAATACATGTGTTTTGTTGTTTATTTTAATTATTAAGTTACTAAATGAGGTTAACAGATGTTTTCTTATCCAAAATGACAAATTGCTGAAGTACATTTTACAGGGATCTCCCCAGAGTAATTTCACTATGAGGACCTTACTCAAGGGCTGACCAATTACTAGTTTAAACCGGTGACACTCAGATTACTAGCCCAGTTTACTAGACCAATCTACACTACACATTTTAGGAACAATTTAGCTGCAGACTAATGGCACTTTTCCACTGCACATTACAGTTCGACTCGACTCTGCTCGCTTTTCTTTTCTGAGCTTGCTTTTCCACTGCAGTTTAGTGCAGCCTCAACATGGGTGGGATTATAGGCTGATCATCATAGTTGCGTCGCCCCATCCAACTCTCGTTGAATCCTCTCCTCGCCATTTCTTTTTACAATTCGAAAGTTGCGTGAACAAATGATACTGCTATCGCTGTTGCTAACTTTAAAACTAGCAGGTTGATGTCCCGTGTTGCAAATCCAGTGACGCTGGTAGTGACGATTCTCTCTGACCAATCAGGTGGTTCTACAAAAAGTACCAGGTACCAGGTACTATCCACAGTGGAAAACTCCCAAAAAGCAAGCAGAGTCGAGTTGAGTCAAGCCGTACCGTGCAGTGGAAAAGCCCCATAAGTGGTGAAACCTGCATTGAAAGTTCTGCTTTGCATATTCTCACATTCTAAAAACTTAATATAAAATGATACTTCTCTGTTGGGTCTTGAGATTTCTATGAGAATCTCTGTCTTTTCTTTAAACATGTGCATTGAGGCGGTCACATTAATTAATATATAAAATATAGGCTTTTCACTCAAGAAATGTCTCTTTGGCACAGATTTGGAAACATAAGTGTTAAAGTGTTTTTTTATGATGCAGACCTCAAATGGCTGAGATTTTCTGGTATGGCATCCGGCCAACAAAGAGGTATGTGTGTGTGTGTGGAAAGTATATGGCCAAGGAACAAATGAATAGCCATGAAATTCAAATGAAACCAAACCAAACCATGACAAAAGACAAAACCAAACAAAGACAAGATAAAACAAAACAAAACCAACAAACACACAAAAATAAAAACACAAAACCAAAACAAAACCAGACAAAACAAAAACCACAATACCAGACCAGACAAAACAAAAAACACAAAACCAGACCAGACAAAACAGAAAACACAAAAACACCAAACCAAAAAAATACACAAAAAACAATACCAAACCAAAAAACCAAAACAAACCAAACCATACAAAAAACAAAACACAAATCAAAACCGTGAAAACAATGTGTGCACCATTTTCATCTATGAACAATTACAACCTTTAACATTGGTCCACAATGTAGGACACTGAAATTTTGGCAAAAATAATGACGTATGTTCTGTTTGTTAGTGATTTAATGCCATTCCAGCTTACATGGCCATTTTCATGACAAAAAACAAGCTCAAATTCATTAAAGGGTACCGTGATTAAAAAAACCAATGTAAGGTTTTTTTAATTTATTTTTGACAAAATGTATTCAATGATGTATCTTGACAGGCGCCATTAATAGAAAGCAAAAAAGAACAGCAGCATCCATCAACTCAACACTTCTTTAGTGATGGAAAAAACAGTGACTATGCAGTCACAGTAAAGCACAACTTGCTAAATGTCACAAAAACCTTCAGGCACAGAGGTTTAAAACAGTCCTGAACATTATGACCATGAAGTTGAAGGCGATCAAATTTTTGTAAGTGACACCCGCACGAGAGACGGAGCTGCTGCATCTGACATTAATGGCAAATTAACTTGTTACATACTGTATTGCAGCTTAGATTTCCATACACATAAATAAAATGTGCTGCGAAAATCAGAAACTGGTGACATGGCAGAAGGCTGGATAGTACACATGTCGCACTTAGACCACTTTGAACTCACGATTGGACACGGAGTAACTAAAGAGGCATGCAAGCAATGATCAAAGTGGGAAAAACTAATGTTTTCCAAAAAAGGATCCAAGTTGTAGCTTAAACTAACAAGATCATCCCAAATTAAATGGTAAGAACATGCAGAGAGAAATCTTAAGGAAAAAAAAAAGTTTCTTGTTTGAACATAATTCATATAATTGCCATACATTCATAAGTTACTTGAAATGAAGTACCTGGCCTGAAGTACAGTGCAGCATTCATCATCTAGTTTGATGCTGTAAAGTTGCTGCTTTAGTAACTAAAATTACTACCGCACTATTACAATCAAATTACATACAAAAAATGTATTACTTGATTAAATGTATTAAACATTTATTATAACAGCTACACATTTCGTAAATTGAGTGTGAAAGTTAATCTGCTTTAGTAACTTAGGTCACATTTTACTAAAAAATTACGATAGCACTTTACAATAAGGTTCCATACAATAACATTAGTTAAAGCATTAGGTATCATGAACTAACAATAAAACATATTTTTACAGCATTTGTGCACAATGTTAGTTAGTAAAAAAAAACAAAACAAAAAAACAATAGTTAATTAGCGCTAGTTACTAATGTTAACAAATTGAACCTTATTAAGAGTTAACAAGGTTAAGATATGCAACTTTTGATTTTAGAAATTAACATTAAACAAGATTAATAAGTGCTGAACAAGTATTGTCCATTGTGAAATCACATAAACTAATGTAGTTGACTAATGTAAACATATACAATCTTAACTTTATTGTAAAGTGCTACTGAAATTTTTCAGTAAAATGTGACAAAAGTTACTAAAGCACTACAATAAATAATGCACTCAATTAACCAAAGTTGTAGCTGTCCCTATAATAAACCAAATTTTCACCACTTTTAACTTTATCTTACAATTTATTATTGCATATCATAGAAATTGTCATAATGTCATTTTTGTAACACTTTACAATAGAGTTTAATTTATTAACATTAGTTAATATATTTGATATCATGAACTAACAATGAACAATATATTTTTTTATGGTTAATGTTAGTACGTTACCTCATAATTGACAACAAACGTTTGAAATGTGCAAAATGCGTTTGAAATGGGAAATTGGTACTGCAGTCCGAGTTCAAATTCAAAATATTGGAGAGTTGTCTGACCCGCCCCCTCTTCCCCAGACTAGCTCAGGCAGGTTGCCAGAATGTTGACACGCAAATTAGCCAACTCAGCATCCGTTTTAAAGGATTTCTGGGCTTTAAGCTGTCTCCATCTTCCAAAGGCATCTCCAATATTTATCCTTGTTTTACTACGCCTCTGATCATGGTGGTTATTAGACGGATGGCGAGGCTTTTTAGGTCAGGTGGAATCTGTTATCTCTGATCCAGTTCATTTGCTGGCTTCCATGGCTGCAGCATGCAGTGTTGTTTGCCTGCAAACTTGTTGAAATCTGGCAACCCGGTGGTGTTGAAATACTATTGGTGAGTGGGCAGTGGGTGGGATCACACAGGCCAAAACATACACGGAAATTTTGGCCCGGAATGGAAACTTCAAAATAGAATATACTGGCTGTAGCACTGTTATCGGAGAAGCCAGTATTTCAACTTAACATATTTCCTAATTCTCTAATGACATATTATGGTCATTTTATTATTTAGTACCGTAAAAATATTACATATAGCACCTTTAACTAATGTTAACATATACAACTTTTAATAAAAAAAAAAATTAATATTGGTAACACTTTTTAATAAGGTTCCATTTGTTAACATTAGTTAATGCATTAGGTATCATGAGCAAACAATTAACAATATTATTTTACAGCATTTATAAATGCTTAGTTAAAGTAATATTCTGGGCTCAATACAAGTTAAGCTCAATCGACAGCATTTGTGGCATAATGTTGATTACCACAAAAATCTATTTGACTCATCTGTCATTTTCTTTAAAAATCGCTCACATTTTAATCAGTGATGCTGTCTAGACATGCGCAAGTCGCGTTGCTAGCGTTGTGTCGCGCCAACAGTAAACGACCATTTTACGCGGCGAAAAAATAAAATAAAAAAAAATTAACACATTTTGGTTACAGTGAGGCACTTACAATGGAAGTGAATGGGGCCAATTTTTGGAGGGTTTAAACACAAAAATGTGAAGCTTATAATTTTATAAAAGCACTTACATTAATTCTTCTGTTAAAACCTATGCATTATTTGAGCTGTAAAGTTGTTTAAATAATCATTTTTAGTCAATTTAGGGTTTGTTGACATTACATCGTCATAGCAACGAAGTAGTACAATTGGCTGTAATTTCACACAGAAAAGGTTAGTAAGTGATTTTATCACACTAAAATCATGTTAACACGCATACTGTTAACATCTTGTGGTTATACTTTTGAAACAGCAAGTATTTTAATGTTTAAAAATTGACCCCATTAACTTCCACTGTAATTGCCTGTAACCTCAAGTTTTGAGAAGAGTCAAAATTTACTTTTAAGATAATCAATATTTTGCTGCAAATGCGGTTGACTGAGCTTAACTTGTATTGAACCTGGATTATTCCTTTAGTGTTAGATAATAAAAATACCATTGTTCATTTTTAGTTCATATTAGTTCATAGTGCATTAACTAATGTTAACAAATACAACTTTTGATTTAAAAAATGTATTAGTATATGTTAAAATTAACATATAATAAACATATAAAGTTTTAGATATTAATTTTGCAGATTATTCAAAGCGACTTACAAATAATGAATAATATTAACAAAATCAATTCGTCTTAGGAGTCAAGTAACATACAGTGAAGCAAATTTTACTGAAAACTATTTTAAAATTTGTATGAATTTTAACTTTAAATTTAAATTACTATTACTATAAAAATCATTGATAAAATGTACTAAATTATACATTTAAAATAGATTGGATTTATTATAGAGGCAGCTACACCATCTCTTAGTTGAGTGTGAAAGATACCGATTGCCAAACAAACATCACAATATAATGTATCGATAAGCCTATAGCATTGTTTGTAAACATTTCAGCTCAGACAACAGCTTAACAAACCGATGTGTGTGGTTATCTGCGCTCTAATGCAAAGTCATTTGTGACTTATCTTTTTTTTTTCTCCCCTTTTCTCCCCAATTTGGAATTCCCAATTCCCAATGCGCTCTAAGTCCTCGTGGTGACATTGTGACTCGCCTCAATCTGGGTGGCGGAGGACGAATCTCAGTTGCCTCCGTCTTTGACCGTCAATCCACGCATCTTATCACATGGCTTGTTGAGCGCGTTACCGCGGAGACATAGCATGTGTGGAGACTTCATGCTATTCTCCGCGGCATCCACGCACAACTCACCACGCGCCCCACCAAGAGCGAACCACATTATAGCGGCCACGAGGAGGTTAACCCATGTGACGCTACCCTCCCTAGCAACCAGGCCAATTTGGTTGCTTAGGAGACCTGGCTGGAGTCACTCAGCACGCCCTGGATTCAAAATCACGACTCCAGGTTTGGTAGTCAGCATCTTTACTCGCTGAACTACCCAGGCCCCCATTTGTGACTTATCGTACCCGGGCTGCCCGGGGGCCAACACCAGCTGTCTGTCCTCCATCTGGCACGGTTTCTAAAGTTTCCAACCCACTCTTGTCCCTCTTCTCATGACTTTAACACACTCCTTAACACTGTGTGGCAGCGGGGGCGTGTTCAAGCATCCGTCCGGAGAGAAAGAAAGCGGTAAGGGCGCTTGCATCTGAGCTAGATTATGTTTAACACCTGTCTCTAATTCCAGTGAGCAGGGGGAGAGCGGCATATAAACAGCCATGCCACCAGCAACCGAGGGAGAGACTGGCACGAGGAAGGCCACGGTGCTACAGAAGCTGTTGTGTTTATTGTGTTTGTGAAGTTAAAGTGTTTAAGTATCTATTTGCCTGTGAAGCTAATGTGTTTAAATAACTCCATGCCTGTGAGACTGTTGAGTTTGTGAAACTGTAAGCATCAAGGTGGCCAAATTAAACGCTTACCTGAACCTGGAAACCACGCTTCCCTGTTCTCCTTTCCACTGAACAGTGTTACACTGGTGCCGAAACCCGGGAATTAAAACTGAAGTACGCCCCATGGAGTCCTCCCAGGTGGCCAAGATCCTCCAGTCCCTCGCCAGTATGCAACAATCCCACCAGCAATCAATGCTTGAGCTACGTCAAGACTAGGAACGGCGCTTCTTTGAGATCCTACGGGCTCAAGCAGAGGACCGGCTCGCGATCCGGAGTCTCCTTGGCCAGGAGAAAGAGAGAGCCTTGACTCCGGACCACCGCAGCCAACTGCCTCCCTCCACACTCCTGAAGATGGGAGCTGACGACGATGCCGATGCTTTCCTCGATTTGTTCGAGAGAACCGCGGAAATCTGGGGCTGGCCACATGATCGGTGGGCGGCCAGACTCCTCCCCTTGCTGTCCGGGGAAGCTCAGCTTGCCTCCCAACAGTTGTCGGCGACTAATCCCCTGGCCTATGACGACCTGAAAAAGTCCATCCTGCAGCGGGTGGGTCATAGCCCGGAAGAGTATCGCCAGCTGTTCCGGACCTAAAGCTGGAGAAGACCGACCACCCGTTTGCTTTTTCCCAACGGCACCGAGACGCATGCCGGAAATGGCTGCTGGCAGGGAATCGTGACGTCACGGGAATTATCGACCAGGTGGTACTGGAGCAGCTGATCCATCGACTGCCAAGAGGAACGGCGGAGTGGGTCCAGTGCCACCGCCCAGTGTCGCTGGAGGAAGCCGTTCGTCTGGCGGAGGACCATTTGGCGGCATACCAGAGGGCGGAAGAGCCCTCCCACTCTCTCTCCCCCTCCCCTCTGTTTTCCCCGATCTCTTCCCCCTCCCCTTCTCTCTCTCACTCTGCTCTTTCCCCAGAGCCCGTTCCTGCCCCGCGGAGGCGAGGAATCCTGCCACCGAAGCCAGTTCCTCGTGCGCGGGGTTTCCCGTCGTCCACGGCAGCAACAGTACCCCGCCGCTCTCCCCCTCAGGTGGAAGTGCCCGCCGACGCAGGTGCGGGCGTGGCACCTGGGCCGGCCTGCTGGCGTTGCGGGGACCCGGGACACTTCCGGGATCAGTGCCCTGTCATGGAGCTGGGAACAGTGGTCTGGATCTCCGACACTCCGCAGACTGCCCCCGATAGGGCTGGAGCGTACCGGATACCGGTAAGTATCAAGGGGGGTACTCATCAAGCATCGGTGGGCACGGGTTGTAATCAAACCACTATCCACCAACGCTTGGTTCAACACAAGGCTTTGGGCACAGCTAAAACAGTGAGGGTGAAGTGTGTGCATGGGGATATACACAAGTATCCTGTGGTGACCCTTACAATTAAATTCCGGGGGAAAAAGCATAGAGTGGAGGCTGCGGTTAGTTCCCGCCTCACCCATCCGTTGATTTTGGGGAAGGATTGGCCTGATTTTAGAAATGTATTGAAGGGAATTTTTGCAGATGAGTCCTGTACTAAATTAGGGAGATGTGAAATGTGTGATGCTCTGGCAGGGGAGGCGGAGCCAGGGCCGTCCTCGACAGCTCCACGTCATAATGACGAGAGAGGGGGAGAGGCTGCAGCCCCTCCCCTTCTCAGGAAATTCCATGAGGGAGATTTCCCTTTGGAGCAGTCGCGAGACGAAACCCTCAAATACGCCTTCGACCAAGTGAGAGTCATCGATGGTCAACGACTCCAGCCGGACATCGCACTTTCATACCCCTATTTTGCAATTATAAATGAGCAGTTGTATAGAGTGACGCAGGATGCTCAGACAAATGAAGATACAACCCAACTTTTGATACCACGGAGCCATCGGGAAGTGGTATTCCAGGCGGTTCATTATAATCCCATGGCGGGTCACTTAGGAGAAAGGAAAACACTGAACCGTCTAATAGCCCGCTTCTATTGACCGGGCATTGGCGGCGATGTCCGCAGGTGGTGTGCGGCATGCTGCGAATGCCAGCTGGTTAACCCACCAGCCACCCCAAAAGTGCCATTGCGCCCTCTTCCGTTGATCGAGGTCCCTTTTGAAAGAATTGGAATGGACCTCGTCAGGCCATTAGAACGGTCAGCACGTGGACATCGCTTTGTATTGGTCCTAGTGGACTATGCAATGCGATATCCGGAAGCAGTGCCTCTTCGCAACATCTCAGCACGCAGTGTTGTGGAGGCACTCTACAAAATAATCTCCCGAGTGGGGATTCCGAAAGAAATCCTCACCAATCAAGGCACAACGTTTATGTCACGGACACTACGCGAGCTGTACGAATTATTGAGCATTAAATCGATTCGCACCAGCGTGTACCATCCACAAACAGATGGCCTGGTGGAACGATTTAATAAAACCCTTAAAAACATGATTCATAAGTTCGTGCATGATGATGCTAGAAATTGGGATAAATGGCTTGACCCCCTGTTATTCGCAGTATGAGAGGTCCTACAAGCCTCCACTGGCTTCTCCCCATTTGAGCTGCTGTATGGGCGATGTCCACGCAGTGTGCTTGATGTATTGCGAGAAGCCTGGGAGGAGGGACCTTCAAATAGTAAGAATGAAATTCAATACGTTCTTGATCTTAGAGCCAAACTCCACACTTTGGGACAACTAACATAGGAGAATTTGCTCCAAGCTCAAGAACGACAGTGCCGACTGTATGACAGGGGAACTCAGCTAAGGGAATTTGCACCAGGAGATAAAGTCCTTGTATTACTTCCCACATCGAGCTCTAAATTACTCGCCAAGTGGCAAGGGCCCTTTGAGGTCACACGACGAGTGGGGGATCTCAATTATGAGGTTAAACGAACCGATAGAGGGGGCACACATCAAATATACCACCTCAACCTCCTGAAATTGTGGAGGGAGGCGGTCCCTGTGACGTTGGCTACGGAAGTTCCGGAGAGGGCGGAGCTTGGACCCGAGGTGAATTCAAAACATAAACAGTTCACCCCGGTCACTTGCGGAGACCCTCTACCGGGTCGTACGAACCTCATTCAGCACCACATCAAGACCGAGCCGGGGGTCATGGTATGTAGCCGCCCCTACCGATTACCCAAACACAAAAATCGGGAAGAATTGGATGCAATGCTTGATATGGGGGCAATAGCAGAATCCCACAGCGATTGGTCCAGCCCAGTTGTTCTAGTGCCTAAGAGCGATGGGTCTGTGTGGTTCTGTGTGGATTATAGGAAAGTCAATGCGGTGTCTAAATCTGACGTGTATCCAATACCACGCGTTGATGAGTTGCTCGATCGGTTGGGCACTGCTCGATTTTATTTGACATTGGATTTGACGAAGGGTTATTGGCAGATCCCCTTGACACCAATTTCCCGTGAAAAAACCGCCTTCTCCACACCGTTTGGATTACACCAGTTTGTGACACTTCCGTTCGGTTTGTTTGGGGCCCCAGCTACGTTTCAGCGTCTCATGGACCGAATCCTCAGACCGCATTCATCTTACGCCACTGCCTATTTAGATGACATCATCATTTACAGCAATGATTGGCAGAGGCACATGCAGCATCTGAGGGCGGTTCTGAGATTGCTGTGCCGAGCGGGACTCACAGCAAACCCAAAGAAGTGCGCGATTGGGCAGGTGGAGGTACGGGGCAGGTGCGTCCCCAAATTGATAAGACAGCGGCGATTGCGACCTGCCTGAGGCCCAAGACCAAAAAGGGGGTGAGACAGTTCCTGGGGCTGGCTGGCTATTATAGAAGATTCGTACCTAACTATTCGGACGTCACCAGCCCGCTGACTGATCTCACTAAAAAGGGAGCTCCAGACCCGGTCCAGTGGACGGAGCAGTGTCAGCAGGCGTTCATGCAAGTTAAAGCCGCACTTTGCGGGGGGCCACTTTTACATTCACCTGATTTCTCTCTCCCTTTTGTTTTACAGACGGACGCTTATAGAGGCAGATAGAGGGCTGTGGGCCATACTCTTGCAGGTGGTGGAGGGGAGGAGCGCCCGGTGCTGTACATTAGCCGTAAGCTCTAAGTACAGCACCGTGGAAAAGGAGTGTCTCGCCATCAAGTGGGCGGTCCTCACTCTCCGATACTACCTGTTGGGGCGGGCCTTCACCCTCTGTTCGGATCACGCCCCGCTCCAATGGCTCCACCGCATGAAAGACACCAACGCGCGGATCACCCGTTGGTATCTGGCTCTTCAGCCGTTTAAATTCAAGGTGGTCCACAGACCGGGAGTGCAGATGGCTGTCACCGACTTCCTTTCCAGAAATTGGGGGGGGGGGGAGTGGTAGGATGCCTCCCCGGCCTGAGTCGGGTGGTGGGGATATGTGGCAGCGGGGGCGTGTTCAAGCATCCGTCCGGAGAGAGAGAAAGCGGTAAAGGCACTTGCACCTGAGCTAGATTATGTTTAACACCTGTCTCTAATTCCAGTGAGCAGGGGGAGAGCGGCATATAAACAGCCATGCCACCAGCAACCGAGGGAGAGACTGGCACGAGGAAGGCCACGGTGCTACAGAAGCTGTTGTGTTTATTGTGTTTGTGAAGTTAAAGTGTTTAAGTAACTATTTGCCTGTGAAGCTGATGTGTTTAAATAACTCCGTGCCTGTGAGAC
Source organism: Myxocyprinus asiaticus (assembly GCF_019703515.2). Taxonomy (NCBI): domain Eukaryota; kingdom Metazoa; phylum Chordata; class Actinopteri; order Cypriniformes; family Catostomidae; genus Myxocyprinus; species Myxocyprinus asiaticus. Next base: position 8,525,616 of record NC_059376.1, on the reverse strand, counting down.
TGTTGAGTTTGTGAAACTGTAAGCATCAAGGTGGCCAAATTAAACGCTTACCTGAACCTGGAAACCTCGCTTCCCTGTTCTCCTTTCCACTGAACAGTGTTACACACTGATACCGGGGAAATTCTATACTGCTGTAATCATATTTCACATAGACCCAGACCCCTCCCACTGACCAGGTGATGGGTGCAAATAAAGCCAGCAATAGATCAATGCAAGACTTAAGTAGAAGAGGACATGACTAAGAGTGTGAAAAGACCAGGGAGAGGGGGAGAAAGAGAGAGAGAGCATTCGGAGACATGGGAACATTTCTATATTTTCTCCAGGTTGCTGACAGCAGCATGAGGGGGTCCTGTAGTATGCAGACAGTAGAGATAATATCCACGAGTTGTCACATTTCACAGCTGATCTCCTCAGCACCTCATCACGCTCTCACATGCCAACCTCTTTGTTGTGTCCACTGCTTCGCTAGTTTATGTTTTTGTCAACCACTGCAGCTTGTGTATAAAGATTTCTTGTTTTATTAGCATTCACAACCCATTTTACTTTTGGTTTTATTGTGCATGTGTTCTGATTGCTCTGTATACATGCGTTTTGTGTATATGTGCATCAGTTCACCTTGAGTCTGGATGAGATGAAGGATTTTGCCTGTGATCTGTCGGGTGGCATCAGTATCAGAGGCTTTGGGCTCTTCATTCAGTCTTTCTAGCTGACCCAACAACATCAGCACTCGGGAAGCACTGCGAAAATAGGAAACCCAACCATCTCAAAAGGCAAAATACACCAATATAGATCTTTAACACCCTGTAGGCAACATTAAAGGAAATTTATTAGGCATTTATCAAATTATACGTGTGCATATGCAACATCGAGCTGCTATAGTGTGTATGCGGAGAAGACAGAGTTACTAACCCTTTTTCAGCTGCCATTTTGGGTTTATTCATTTCTTGTCACATTTATTAGGAGGTCAAACTAGCTGCTGGGGGAACACAAGGTAGAAATGCATTTACACTGACAATGAAACTTCAATTTGCAAAAAGTATCAAGTCACACAGATGCATTAAACTGGGCCTCATATTAAGCTTATTATGGCCATACAATCTAACACCAAAAGCATCCTCCCAATGTCATTGGCTGTGTCTCAAAACTTTGTGAGCTCCATGCCTAGACAGTATTTTTGGGCATCAAAGCCTACCTACAGTACCTACACAGGCTGCATTTTCAGTTAACCAAATCCTAGTGAGTTCACTACATAGATAGCATTTTTGGGCATCAATCCCTAAGGAGCTGCCAGCCTTGAATGCTTTATTGTGTTTCATAGCCTAGCTGCCCACATAGAGAACATTTTTGTGCATCAAACCCTAGTAAGCTCCCTACCGAGGCAGCAGTTTTGGGCATCAAAGCTCACGGAGTTGCCTACTTGCTAGACAGCATTTTGGGGCATCATAGTAAACCTGCCTACATAGACAGTATTTCTGGGCATCAAACTCTTATGAGCTCCCTACCAAGACAAGGGCATTACAGCTTATGCTTACACAGATTGCATTTGTGGGCATTCAAACCTGCGGAGTTCCCTATCAAAACTGCCTTTTTGGGCACCATGGCCTACCTGCCTACGTAGACCCTATTACTGGATATGAAACCATAGTGAGATCCCAACCTAGACATATTTTTTTTTTTTTTTTTTTTTTTTTTGACATCATAACCTACCTGCTTGCTTGCTGCTGCTTACATAAACCACATTTTGGGGCATCAAACCCTAGTGAGCTCCCTAGGCGCCTCCCTAGTGTTTGAGTGAAAAACACAGCCAGAGAGAAAGTGTTTTCACATTTCAAATATGATTACATATCATAGACTTAATGCAAGAAGTTGGTCGTATGCCACATTCATTGTTGCAGTCAGATGCAGATAATGAAAACTGATCTGCAATATCATGATTAAATATCAACTTGATTAAATCCGTCCTGTATGAAGCACACGATCATGATCATGTCAGATCCACCTGTCCCTCAGATGAGGCTACTGTTGGCACAAATCCGCTAACGGGACAGCTGATCTTTGTCATTGACACAGCATGAGGAAAAAAACACCAGAGCAGTTTAAAATACACGAGTTTACTCACCTTTAAAGCATGCAGAATCTGTGCCATCTGAACTCCTTGCACCGTATTCTCTTGGCAACACACACACAAGCCCCCTGATGGTATTGTTATTTACCATAAAAGCCAAAGACACTCGGAAGTGAGGGCGCGTCCCAGCAACGTAGATCTGGCACAGAATCAAAGATCTACACATCATACTACAGCACAGTCTGACGCACAGATGACATACAGATCAGCTTTTACACGCAGGCAGCCTGTTTCCGGTATGACGTCAATGACGTCAGCAGACGTAAAAAAATAAAATAAAATAAAACAAATTTGAGCACACATTCAGCAATGTTATGGACGAGGATTGTTTGTATTTTTGTAAGTGTATTTTTATTAAAGAGTTTTTCTTTGTTGTATAAATATATTGTACTTGGCCGTTTTTAATTTTGATAAAGCTATTTTTCTAGATTTTCATACACAAGTTTAAATTTCAGAGTGCAAAGCCCTTTCTTTACTGTTTTTATTTTTGCTTTTTTTTTTTTTTTTTTTTGTAAATACTTAAAATCTGACCTGGTCACATTATACCTCAAACTCCAACCCTAGAAAACATCTCACTCTGTAATCTTTATAATGTTTTTGACACTTTGTATAATATGTAATTGAATGTTTGCTGTGCATTGTCCTGGCATGTTTGTTTTCATTTTTGAATTATTATTATTATTATTAATGATAATAATGATAATAATAATAAAGAAATAAATAAAGAAAAAAGTCTGGTAATTGTAAATCATTTTCGATAAAATATTTTTATTAGAATTACCCTAAACTTATGTATGCTTTAAACTAATTTTTAAATTTGATTTTTATTATTTTTTATTGTAACAATATTTTACATTTATTGTATTTATCAATTTATTTACCATTATTTTTTGAATTATTAAATTTTAATTATTAGTTTTTTTAAATATTAAATTATTTATTTTTATTTATACTGTATATTTAATCTATTTTTTCCACATTTTACTAATGTGACATTCAATGTTGTCTGCATATGGAGATTTTATTAATATTTTGAGTTATGTACTGGACTGTATGGGTACTGTGTTGCTTCAAATAAATACATAAATAATGTAGGAAATTAACTTCTTAATAATGTAGGGAATTAAGACATTTCTGCCCTTCTAGTATAAATCAGATTTATCTGCTTGAACATAAACAATAAACATTTTTACACGTGGAAAAAAAAAGCATCCTCAACATTTGAAAAATTGTATCCATAAAACCATAAGCTCTGCACAATATACATACAGTGATACAAATAATTAAAAATAAATAAATAAATAAATAAAAATAGGCAATAAATGATTAAATAAATACAAAAAATATAGAAATAAAAAGGACACGAACAAATCAAACAACTTAACTTTTTTAATTTTTCATTCTGTTCAGGGCTTCTGAAAATGTAAATTCATTTAAGAGTGGCGGTGTATAGAAAAGCCTAGAAATATAGATGAAATATTGAGCCAGTATAATAATAAGTCATATTATTTACCATAAAATGTAATACACATTCATATTTATTCATACACCATATTTATCGAATATAATATTTTGCATCACAGCTCATAACTACATGTCCCAGAATGCACATCAAAGTGTGACGTCATTGACCGGCGCCCCGCTGCGGCAGCGCTGAATATTTGCAATAAAAACAGAAAGCGTGCCAGTAATAAGGTGTTGTATACATTTACTTATTTAACTTCTTTTCGTGAATAAATATTATTTGAAATATTGTAAAAAGAAATTAAGCGGATATTTAGTATTAACAATCTATTAAGGTCTTACACAGCGAAGCAAGTATAGCTAATGTCATCTAGCTAATTGTGCATGTACAGTTTGACACAGTTTGAATGATTCTGCATTGAAAAAGTCCTTTTCTCACGACCTAACAAGTGTAATTAACAGCTCCTTTGAGATAATACACTCACCTGAATTCAATGGCAACTCCTGCTCGACCAGAATTGTTAGTAAAGGAAGTTGCAGTATTATGATCATGAGTTCTGGTCCACCATCTGTCCAGATCAGTCCAGTTAAAAAAGCAGAACAGTCTTCAGTGTGTGGGAATGTCCATGCCTGGGGTCTGTTATGTCTGATGTGAATTTCAGCTTGTATTCTTGTATTGATACCAAATTTGGACATGTTTGGTGAGCTGCCAACCCTAACGGTATTAATGAGCATCATAGGTCTGTAATATTAAAGGGATAGTTCACTCAAAAATTATAACATAATTGTGCTATTTGAAAATGATGCTGTTTAAAGACATTAAAGCTTAATCATGCGAAGTGGCCCACACTTTAATGCCTTCAGGCTTATTTGTGATATCCTCCCATTACTTTCTTGAATTGATTTAAAATGTATCAGATAGAGATACAAAATATGCCTAATTCTGATTAAGTAATCAGAGTAGTATATTTATTTTACTGTGCTGTTGCACCTTATTATTTTTCGCATTAATACCTGCCTTTCCAAGCTATTATTTTATGAAAGTTGTTTATAATAATTTTTCTAATGGATGTAAAATGTAAGTGTATTTTTGTGTTTGTGTTCATAGCTGTCTCCATGGTAATGAAGTCATCGGTAGAGGAGGAGGAGGGAGGGTGGGCTCTCGGGATCCCAGAAAAGATGCGAAACAATGCCAACTGGGTGGACATTACCCAAGACTTCAAAGGAGCCTGTAAAGGTGTGTGTCTATGTGTTTTCTAACAACATAACCTGGCAGTTTGGTCCAGACTGGTAATGGAATCATTGCTGATTCAGTCCCCTCAAAGAGCGGGTCAAAAACTACCACCATTGTTCCTGTGAGCATAGCACCTTGGTTACTCCAGGAGGATTTTCCTTGTAATAAGTGTACTGTTAGTTGCTTCGGATAAATACATAGTAAAATGACAACTTACAACGTCTTCAACCGTTTCTTCTTCTTCTTATTATTATTATAAGAACACCATGGGGATGCCATGGCCCAGCTGTGAGGTATTGTTGGCTTATCGCTGCAGCAGATGTCATTGACATCAGAGAGAAAAAAAATGCACAGTTCTTTCTCAGAATAGCGATTTTCCACCAAACCCTGAGAAGCACTGGGAGGAAAAATATCCAGTGTTTACTTTCATTCCAAAACGATTACAAAGAACATCAATTTTTGTGTAACTGGCCGTTATTTAAAGCTGAAATGTGTCATTTCTGCACCACTAGCTTCTCCAAACGGAATTGCAGAGAGAATCACTGTTTTCAAACAGATTCCTGAAAACAAACTGATAGCCCCGTCCCAAACTCTATTGGTTGAGCCACTGTTGCTGTGCCGGGCTGGACGGGCCACTTAAACAAAAATAGGAATATTTTCATAGCACCTTAGGTGAAATCAACCTTAAATTTGCTTACTTATAGTTAACTCTGCAGAAAAAAGTATGTAATCTTTGAAAAAGCTTTAAAGCAAAAGTTCACATAAAAATGCATATTCTCTCATCATTTACTCACCCTTATGTCATCTCAGATGTGTATGACTTTCTTCTGCAGATAACAAACAAAGATTTTTAGAAGAATATCTCAGCTCTATAGGTCCATACAATGCAAGTGAATGATGGCCAAAACTTCAATGCACACAAGGAGCTCTAAAATGCGATTACTATCTGAATTTGCGAGAATTGAAAGTAAAATCATATGAATGTAATACAGGGAGCAGGAGAGAGAAGGGTCTGGGGGTGTATTACAGAAAACTTCCTATCTTGATTTAGGATTCTTATCTTATCTTACAAAATCGTATCTTCTCTCTAGATAGGAAAACCTAAACTAGAGGTCGACCGATATATCGGTTTTGCCAATTAATCGGCACCGATAACAGATTTCAGGAACTATCAGTTATCGGCAAAAATCCACACTGATAATTTTTCCCGTTGCGTCTGGTGCTGGAGCGGCTGGGAAGGGTCCGCTGTCTTTATACAGTATGAGAGCGGCCTCTAGAGGCGAAATAAAAACTATCACTTCACTGATGCCTTGTGGTGTTTGTTTTGACACGTAAGACTACACTCTGCGTGGAGCGGAATACTTCAGATGTGGATTTAAAACATCAACAACGAAAAGGTATGTATACAGTACACTACATTACATATTGTCATATCATTATAAAGTAATTAATTTGTTGACTGGATGGTGCATTTGTAGAGAACAACAGTATGTTTGCTGACAAGGCTGAGAGGAGGCTAACATTAAAGCTAACCTCAAGAGGTTAGAACAATGTGACAAAAAAACACGCAACTCCTACCCAAATGTTTAAATGTCATGATTGTTACCATCTATTACCATCTGTTTGCATTAGTTTATATCCAGCTGGCCATGTTTATGCATTCGTTAGCCAGCTGAGTTGCATATTTAAAGCTAGTGACGTGAGAAAGCAAATTAATATTTCATGCAGCCGAGAGAAACGTATAAACAAATCAGAAACGCATTTGATTTCAATTAAAAAATCATTTATCCTCACTGTAATACGATGACTTCAGATCGATCACATTCTTGCACTAAAGAAGGCTAGACACAGTTTAACAGAAAGCAGATGTCTCAATATGCTTTTAAAGTTATTTATAATTAGACACGTCATCTAAAAAACAGCGCTCCTGCACAAGATGCTGAATAAACAAAAACAACGGGAAACAAAGACGTTCATCTAGCGCGCGTTTACATAGAAAAACAAATGGATGGTTGCAAAAGTGTTCGGTGTGAACAGCCCCTTACAGTTGGTGGAGGTCTTTGGCCATTGCATCTTGCTCTCTTATAAACATTTCTCAGATTAATCAATGAGATGTTTAAACGCTTTGTCAGGATAGATGTTCAACTAGGAAATGTGTGTCTGTCTCGAGATCCTCGCGTTCGGATCCAGTCTGTTGTGTTTCGTCTGATTGAACAGCCCCTGGCCTGTGCTCATAGTCTGAGCCACTTCACCACCAAGTTCAGCCGAATACCACCGCTATCTGTGAATATTGCTACTCTACATAGAACTGTACTGAATAAAAGACAATGTGGTATTTCGCAGTTATTATAAAGCTTGAGTCTGGAGTAATAGGAATCAGTGCAAGTGAAACACCATGTGAACTGTCTGTTGAAGCATTTTCCCCCAGTTTTACTTTTGACTTAACATTTGAGAATATGGACTGACTAAAGCTTTATATATTTTATGCACATTAGTTGAAAATGAAATGCTCTTTTTAACAGCCAGGATAAAAACGGTGCTGAATGGTTTATGTATTTAGTGCACCCTCTAAGGAAACAACATCAATTTAAAAATCAGCTGACTCTAACATTCGAATAAATAGTTCATGTATATTAATATTTATATATTTATTTCATTTAAAAAAGTACAATACATTTTCATGGTTCAGTCAGTACTGTTTATTTTTGTAATAAAGTTCAGCACTATTTTACTTTGAGTGTTATTTTTTTATTCAGAATCAATTTTAAAAACTATCGGTTGATTAACCGGTTATCAGCAGGTACTGCCCAACTTAGTTATCGGTATCGGTTAAATCCACTATCAGTCGACTTCTAACCTAAACCTCTCCATCGAGTTCGATAATCAACTCAACATAATCATATCTGTTACCAAACAACCAACGACACGCAAACGGCTTCTGTGAATTAAACATTGGTTAGATGAAAATGGAGAAACAAAATTGACGCACTTTTAATTTCAAGGCTGCAGAAATAAAACAGTTTATAACTGCATTATCATATTTTGTGAGTCTGTAATTTTTTTTTTTGTGTTTTGTCATCAAAGCGCAGCACATCATCGGGGTCTTCTAAAAGTGTTTCCACCATCAAACATCACTTTTCTGCATTTTGTATCACTAATAAATCTAGTGCTATGCTGTAGTTATGTTTCATAGTATTGTAATGTGACTGTAACCGTTGGCTTTCAAATATGTTTTCAGTTAGGACCCAGTGGGGTTGTCCTAAGTTAGGACACTTATTTAAGATTTTTGGCAAATTTGGATGCTTCTCCAAGTGATCTGCTCTGACTGTGCGAGAGAAAATATATGTTTACTGAGGTTTAATGATAGTGCCATTATATTAATCTACTTTATATATTATGCAATATATTCAGCATTATATATAATATAATATGTATAGTAATGCTATGCTGTGCTGTAAGGAGGAACAAGTCAAAATTAATTTTTGTGGTTATCAACATTATGCCACAAATACTGTTGATTGAGCTTAACTTGTATTGAACCCGGAACATTCCTTTAACTGTATAAGTATGCACTTCCATTGAATATGTATTTTTGAAAATAATATTTAGATGTAATCAGAGACAATATTATTTTAGAAAAATACAGCTTTAAAATATTTTAAATGTAATCAGTAACCGTGGTCTTGTGTGTTCTTGAAATTTTGTTCACATTTTTTAAGTTGCTCCAGAGTAATGTTGATTACTTTTTGGACATTGCATATAGTATACATTCTCAGAAACTAAAAGAAGCATGGCTGCAAGAATATTTGGTTTGATCTCTCCCTGCTGTTGTCAGTTTTGCCATTTATGGTCAAAGAGTTCTAAAATTAACTTTCTTTACCGTGCAAGCATGACAACATTGTGATTCAACTCCAGCACCATGTCCTAAACTACCTGAATACATTTGTGTTATTGAGTAAAGGAAACTTTTGGTCAATTCTGTTATCAGTTTTATTGGCGTCACATTGATTTTCTGTTTCCTTTTTCAGAACTCAAACTGGGCGAATTGCTCCATGACAAACTGTAAGCAAATCCAAGTTTTGTCGTTATAAGATTTGACATTTAGTCTCTAACTGAAGGCCTTCATCAAGCATTACAGAAACTTTTGCATGTAATCTGAAGCTGGATGCATTAATACAGTCTAGATATTGCCCATGTTCCTGCAGGTTTGGCCTGTTTGAGGCAATGTCAGCCATTGAGATGATGGATCCAAAGATGGATGCTGGGATGATCGGAAACCAAGTGAACCGAAAAGTTCTCAATTTTGAACAAGCTGTGAAGGTAGCACCCGAAAATATTGCTCTCAGATCTTCCTTTCTCATGATCTTTTGCTATATCTCACTTACTAAATGTATTTGTTAGGGCCCAAGCACTGAAAGTGCGGAGTCCCTATTGTTCTTCTAAGGATTATTATTAGGGCCCAAGCACTGAAAGTGAGGAGGCCTTATTGTTCTTCTAAGGATTATTGTTATTATAAGGGCCCAAGCATTGAAAGTGCGGAGGCCCTATTGTTCTTCTAAAGATTATTATTTAGGGCACAAACACTGAAAGTGTGGAGGCCTTATTGTCCTTCTAAGGATAATTATTATTATTCTTTTTCAAGGTTTTCGGTACTTTTGGGGGTGCCCATCTGTGATAACTCTTCAAATTTTGCACACACATCAGAGTCTTCGGCCATTAGGGCTGGGCAAAGTTGCATGCAGGGGGGCTCTTTAGCACCCCCATTTTCACCTACAGTCACCAAAATTGGTACATGTATAGTTCTCATAAAGCCGAACAACTTTCATACTCGCAGTCATTACCTCCGCCCAACAGGAAGTCGTCCATTTTGGATTTTCTGAAAATCACAGGCTCTGAACTTTTAAATACTCCTCCTAAGGGATTCGTGTGCCTGTCACCAAATTTAGGCAACCTTATGCCAAGACATTGAAGATGCAAAATTGCGAACAGATTTTTTATATATCCAACGGTGTTGCCATGGCGAGGCAATAAATTAAGGGCAAAAATGTGAAACAAGAAGTCCTTATGTGCATTGTATGATTTTGATGAAAATACAGCTGTATGTTTGGTAATGGGGGCTATTATGGGTCACGGTCATAGTGCCACCAACTTGCAGCAGGAAGTAAGGCAATTTTAATAGACTTTGAAATAGCCCTCTTTGTTTACATGAATTGATTCAAAATTCTTTGGAATAATGCCAAGACACTGCTGATGTAAAATCGTAAAGGGATATTTGATATCTTAAAAACTGTTGCCATAGCAACACATTAATTGTTATTAATCCTTTCTTCCTATATTTGGGTGTTTTTGAGGCACTTGGCATGCTTAAAACTTCATGAAAGTTTGCACACACACATCACTGGCTATTAGGGTTGGGCAAAAGTTCACGCATGGGCATGTAGGGGGTGCTCTGTAGCGCCCCCTTTAAAATGGGCATGTAAGACGGCCTCTGTAGCACCCCCATTTTCACCTACAGTCACCAAAATTGTTGCTTATATAGTTTTCATCAAGCCAGACAACTTTCATAATTATAGGTATTAGCTCCGCCCAACAGAAAGTCTACCATTTTGGATTTTTTTTAACATTGCAGTCTATGAACTTTTAAATACTCCTAGGGGATTCATGAGACTGTCACCACATTTAGTCAACATTATGCCAAGACATTGAAGATGCTTAATTGTGAACAGATTGTTGATATATCGAATGGTATTGCCATGGCGAGGCATTAAATTAATGGCGAAAAGTGGGAAACAGGAAGTGACTCGTATCTTCTGTGTGCAATGTGTGATTTAGATCAAAATTGAGATGTGTGTTTAGTCTTGGGGGTTAATCACATGGATGTGACTATTTTGGGTCACGGTCATAGCGCAGTCACCTGGCAGCAGGAAGTGTGGCTCTTAAAACATACTTTAAAATAGTCCTCTTATATTTACCCAAATTGCTTTCAAATTGTTTCGAATAATGTCAAATGCTAAATGCATGTCCACCTTGCATTGTTTTCCGAAAGCCACCGAGTGGAAATGGACCCATTGTGCTTGGGCCCGTCATCAGCTATATTTACAATTGTTTCACTACTTCCTCTACACTCATTTTCTCAGTTTTAACTTAGTGAGCTTTATTGGCATGACAAATGGATAGTTAGAACGGTAGATAGATAGTCTGCAAATGCTTTGGCATTATGAATGTACAGCTTTTATAATATTTTTGTCTCTGTCTGTTGTTCAAACTATCCATCCATTCCATCTGTTCCATCTATCTATCATTCCATCTATGTGTGTCTGTCCATCCATTCGTCTTTCTGTCTGTCCATCCGTTTGCCTGTCCGTTTATCTATCTATCATTCTATCTATCTCTGTCTGTCTGTTGTTCTATTGTTCTATCGTTCTGTCTGTCCTTCTCTTTTCTTTCTATCTATCTGTCTGTCTGTCTGTGTGTCTACCATTCTATCTATCCATTTATTGTTATATCTAACTGGTTGTCCATCCATCCATTTCATCTATCTGTTTCATCTACCTATCTATCTGTCTATCTAACTATCTGTCTGTCCATCTGTCTGTCTTCACTGTTCTTCTAATGTATTGTCTCTCTCTCTCTCTCTCTCTCTGAAGGATGAGGCTATAAAAGTGAGAGATCTGAGTGTACCTGAGCTCATCGGCATCATGGACATTTGTTTCTGTTGTCTGGTCAGTATGATGTAATTTACCGTCACTCTATTGTGTCTCATGAAGCTCTATTAAAAGTTTTCTCACTCTGTTGTCTTTATCTGTCTCAGATCACATGGCTGGAGGGGCATTCTCTTGCTCAAACTGTATTCACGTGTCTGTATGTTCATAATCCTGATCTGATACAAGACCCCGCTCTCAAAGCCTTCGCTCTGGGCATCCTCAAAATCTGTGACATCGCCCGTGAGAAAGTCAACAAAGCTGCTGTGTTTGAAGAGGCAAGACACTTGTTGGCCCATTAATATTGTTGTATTATGTTATCTGGTGTGATTACTGAAGACTTACTAAATATTTCCCAAAGAGACCCATTGGATGACCCTTAAAAAAATATGAGGTCAGGGTATCCACTGAAGTATGCAGGTGCATTTGTTGTACTGCATGTAATTTATTTCCTGCAATTTAATTTGAATCAGTAAATATTGATTTGTGTTTCCAAATTACAGGAGGATTTTCAGGCAATGACATACAGCTTCAAAATGGCAAACAATGTGACAGATCTGAGAGTGACAGGTTAGTGCCTTCTGTCAAAAACATGTCCAGGTCCTTTTCATTACAAAAAGAAAACAGAGAAATAAGAAATTATATATTGCTTGAGGAAAAGTAAGCCTAGTTTTGGACCATGAAAACTTTTTGGCATTGTGTAATGCACTGCTGTTATGCAAAATTCAGCGAGTAAAGATGCTGACTACCACCCCTGGAATTCACGAGTTCTAATCCCAGGGTGTTCTGAGTGACTCCAGCCAGGTCTCCTAAGCAACCAAATTGGCCTGGTTGCTAGGAAGGGTAGAGTCACATGGGGTAACCTCCCCGTGGTCGCTATAATGTGGTTCGCTCTCGGTCGGGCGCATGGTGAGTTGTGCGTGGATGCCGCGGAGGATAGCGTGAAGCCTCCACACGCGTTATGTCTCCACAGTAACACGTTCAACAAGCCATGTGATAAGATGCGCAGGTTGACGCGGAGGCAACTGAGATTCGTCCTCCGCCACCCGGATTGAGGCGAGTCACTACTCCACCACGAGAACTTAGAGTGCATTGGGAATTGGGCATTCTAAATTGGGGTGAAAAAGGGGAGAAAGAAAAAATGATTCATTTTTTATTTTTGTTCTTTTGATTTTTGGGTGAAATACGACCCAGGCCTGTTCTTCCTGATATTCACCCCAATAATTTTCAGCAATATTGAGTCTTGTCATTGTGGTTTGTTCAGGAATGTTGAAGGATGTTGAGGATGAACTTCAGAGGAAAGTGAAGGTATGCTGACCTCATCTCAAGCCTTCATTAGTTTAGCATAATTCCTCCCTTGTTAAATGTCTCTCTGCCTTTGTCTTACAGAGTACACGCAGTCGACAGGGTGAACAACGCGATCCTGAGGTGGAACTAGATGTAAGACATTACCATTTTCCCCCAAGACAGGACCTAGATTAGATAGTCACTGAAGTTTTCTTTGATATTTTGTCTTTGTTTTATAATACCTGCAGCATCAGCAGTGTTTGGCTCTGTTCAGCCGTGTTAAATTCACTCGTCTGCTGCTCAGTGCGCTCATCTCCTTTACTAAAAAAGAGGTAATACACTACTGATCTCACTTCTCAGATGTATTACATACTCATACCAGTGACCTCATGGACAGAGTGTTAATTGGTTCTTGTCCTGCTCTCTAAATGGTTGATTTGCCATTTCAGACGAGTGCTGTGAGTGAAGCACAGAAGCTGATGACTCAAGCCGCTGACTTACTGTCTGCCATACACTCCACCATACAGTATGGCATTCAATCACAGAATGACACAACCAAAGGAGGTAACACGCTGTTTACTTAAGGCCTGGTAATGTACAACAGTGAGCACATTTACATTGTTGTATTCACAATTGTCCTTTTTCCAGATCACCCAATCATGATGGGGTTCGAGCCACTGGTTAATCAGCGCCTACTCCCACCCACTTTCCCACGCTATGCCAAGATCATCAAGAGAGAGGAGATGGTCAACTACTTTAGCAAACTCATTGAGCGCATTAAGACTGTCTGTGAGGTCATCAATATAACCAACCTGCATAGCATCCTGGTAAATTACATTGCGACACTGACTGTCTGTACGTTATCTGCTAGCTAGCTAAATTTACTGATACACACAGATGTGTGTACAGTATATTGGCTGTTTTATAGTGGCTTCAAACATGGCTCATTCATTTATATTTATGCAATTGTCATAAATGTAAATGTATTTTTTGTCCAAAGTGACAATGTATTCAAGTTTTAAATTTTATCAGTTTGTGTGTTCCCCTGGGAATCGAACCCATGATCTTGGCATTGCTAGTGCTATGCTCTACCAGTTGAGAAGCATAGATAGATAGACAGAAAACACTGATAGAGAGATAGATAGAAAGAAAGAAAGAAGAGAGAGAGAGTAGAAGAACAGTGAAGACAGACAGACAGATAGATAGAACAATGGACGGATGGACAGATAGATACAGTTGAAGACAGAAGTTTACATACACTTAGGTTGAAGTCATTAAAACAAATTTTTTAACCACTCAACAGATGTAATATTAGCAAAATATAGTTTTGGCAAGTCGTTTAGGACATCTACTTTGTGCATGACTTGAGTCATTTTTCCAACAATTGTTTACAGACAGATTGTTTCACTTTTAATTGACTATATCACAATTCCAGTGGGTCAGAAGTTTGCATACACTAAGTTAACTGCCTTTAAGCAGCTTGAAAAATTACAGAAAATTATGTCAAGCCTTTAGACAGTTAACTTCTGATAGGAGGTGTACTGAATTGGAGGTGCACCTGTGGATGTATTTTAAGGCCTACCTTGAAACTCAGTGCCTCTTTGCTTGACATCATGGAAAAGCTAAAGAAATCAGCCAAGACCTCAGAAAAAAAATTGTGGACCTCCACAAGTCTGGTTCATCCTTGGGAGCAATTTCCAAACACCTGAAGATACCATGTTCATCTGTACAAACAATAGTACTCAAGTATAAACACCATGGGACCACCTAGCCATCATACCGCTCAGGAAGGAGACGCACTCTGTCTCCTATTGATGAACGTAGTTTGGTGCAAAAAGTGCAAATCAATCCCAGAACAACAGCAAAGGACCTTGTGAAGATGCTGGAGGAAACAGCTAGACAAGTATCTATATCCACAGTAAAACGAGTCCTTTATCGAAATAACCTGAAATGCTGCTCAGCAAGGAAGAAGCCACTGCTTCAAAACCGCCATAAAAAAGCCAGACTACAGTTTGCAAGTGCATGTGGGGACAAAGATCTTACTTTTTGGAGAAATGTCCACTTGTCTGTTGAAATAAAAATGAAACTGTTTCGCCATAATGACCATCATAAAGTTTGGAGGAAAAAGGGTGAGGCTTGCAAGCCGAAGAACACCATCCCAACCATGAAGCATGGGGGTGGCAGCATCATGTTGTGGGGTGCTTTGCTGCAGGAGGGGCTGGTGCACTTCACAAAATAGATGGCATCATGAGGAAGGAAAATTATGTGGATATATTGAAGCAACATCTCAAGACATCAGCCAGGAAGTTAAAGCTCGGTCGCAAACGAGTCTTCCAAATGGACAGTGACCCCAAGCATACCTCCAAAGTTGTGGAAAAATGGCTTAAGGACAACAAGATGTATGTAAACTTCTGACTTCAACTGTAGATAGATAGATAGACAGACAGACAGACAGACAGATAGATAGATAAACATAGATAGATGATAGAAAAGGAAGAGAAATAGATAGAAAAGGAAGATAGAGAGAGAGCAGAAGAACAGTGAAAACAGAGGATAGAAAATAGATAGATAGACAGACAGACAGACAGAGACAGACAGATAGATAGATAGAAAAGAGAGTAGAAGAACCGTGAAAACAGAGATAGATAGATAGAAAAGAGAGAGATAGAAAAGAGAAAGAGTAGAAGAAAGTATTGTTCTTTAGTGTAACTGGTGGCTTTCATAGTGTTTTAATGGTTTGTAGTGGAATGGATTAATGGATGGAATGGAACTTGGTGCATTCATGTAGAATTCAACTGATACACAGAGATGTGTATATACTGGCTGTTTTATAGTGGCTTCAAACGTGGCTCATTCAATCATACCTAAAGGAACAGTTCACCCAAAAATGAAAATTATCTCATTCACTCACCCTCATGCCATCCCAGATGTGTATGACTTTCTTCTGCCGAACAGATTTTTAGTAGAATATTTCAGCTCAGTTGGTCCATACAATAAAAATGAATGGTGACCAAAACTTGACTCCAAAAAGCACATAAAGGCAGCATGAAAGTAATCCATACGACTGCAGTGGTTTAATCCATATCTTCTAAAGCAATCAAATCGGTTTTGGATGAGAACAGACCAAGATATATATCCTTTTTCACTATAAATCTTGACAACAGCGATCATGATTTCAAGCTTGATTACAACATTCACTTGCATTGTGAGGACCTACAGAGCTGAAATATTCTTCTAAAACATCTGGGATGAGATGAGGGTGTGTAAATGATGAGAGAATTTTCATTTTTGGGTGAACTATCCCTTTAAGGGCTATTATTATATCATGTTTTTGTTAAGTGGCAGTGTTAATGGATAATTGCAACTAATGATACTTTGTGTGTGTACACAGGATTTCTTCTGTGAGTTCAGTGAGCAGTCTCCATGTGTCCTGTCTAGATCTCTGCTACAGGTGAGTGAAATCTGCTCCCTAGAAAGTATACATTAGACAATGTAGCCACCTCACATTCGAATGCTTCTCTCTGGTCTGGACACATAAAATGATTTGATTATCAAAACATAAATTAACATGTTGATGCCATAACACTTACCAGATGTGTCTCTTTCTCTCTCTCTCTCTCTCTCTCTCTCTCTCTCTCTCTGTGTGTGTGTGTGTGTGTGTATGTTTATAAAATGTAGACCACCTTTCTGATTGACAATAAGAAGGTGTTTGGTACTCATCTGATGCAGGATATGATTAAAGATGCTCTGCGATATTTTGTCAGTCCTCCTGTCCTGTCCACAAAGTGAGTGATAATTTGTATACATTTTGTTATTTACTTGTTAATTAATTTTGCACAACACATGTACATTTTCCCCAAACACTTCCCCTGTTTGCTATTGGTCGGCAAACAGATAGTTCCGCCCCAAACTCGCATCATTGGTCAAGCTAATATTGTGATGTCTGGATTACAAACAGATCAATGTTTGAAAGCGCCACAGATTTTACACTTTGGATGGAATTCAAACTTAAAATTGTTGGTAGTTGTCTCTGCACATTAAGGTACAATAAGAGAAAGTGTTTTAATGTAAAAAAAGAGACGCTTTACTTTTAATAGACATTTCAATGCCCTCCAAAACATCTAATATTTAACTGCATTTACCAGTTAATTGCTTATACATTATATGTTTTTAAAGATGTCTTGAATTTTGTTAGATTCTAGATTCTAACCCTGGAGTCACAAAACATATTAAGTGCTGCTCTTTTTCTCCACAGATGCAGTTTGAATAATAACCATCAGGCCAAAGATTACATTGACTCCTTTGTTACGCACTGCACACGGGTTAGAGATTCATTTAGTTTGACGTTTATATAATATTATGTTAGAAAAAAGTGTTGAATATTTTTGGAATAAGAAGGTTAATATTATGTGTCACAGCCGTTCTGCAGCCTCATCCAGATTCACGGACACAACAGAGCACGCCAGAGAGACAAATTGGGTCACATACTAGAAGAGTTCGCCACTCTTCAGGATGAGGTGTGTATGTGTGGCATCTGTTGTGTTTTGTTTGGTTAAACTCAACATGAAATAAAAAAATAAATAATAATATATCGTTTTTTCTTAATAAATGTCCCTGGT
This sequence comes from Myxocyprinus asiaticus, assembly GCF_019703515.2. NCBI lineage: Eukaryota > Metazoa > Chordata > Actinopteri > Cypriniformes > Catostomidae > Myxocyprinus > Myxocyprinus asiaticus. The sequence goes on along the minus strand of NC_059376.1, from coordinate 8,508,186 downwards.
CTTATTGTGCACCATTCATCAGAGCATGTTATTCCAAAATCCTTTCTTAAAAATACAATAACTTTATCTGCCTCTGAAATGACTTTGCTTTTCTGCTGATTGCAAGTATATTCAGATATATACAAATACATAGTTGTTTGAGTGTAGTGAGACTGACTTGGTTGAGTCTTACGCAGTCTGTCAAGGAAATGTTCACTGCAGAGCTCTTTTGGCGTGCTTTGTTTGCCATGCTTCTCTGATTGGTGGATTTTTCTCTTCAGGATTATAGGTAGTGTAGTTCTTCACCACAAGTTCCGCTATTAAATGAGCTTTTTTAAAAGTGCAGTTAAAATAACTCAATCTGAGGGCATCCACAAAAGCGCACACCATCTATTAACAACCTCTGAGCTTACGGTAGGTTTACAAGTTGTCGTTAATCAGTTCCCCATATGAAAAAAAAAAATTAATGGGATTTTTTTTCTTCCATAACGAGACTATTGTGCTCTGTAGGAAATGCGTCAACAATAGAAAAACAACTGCACTCGTCAAACTATCTCATGAGGTCTATAAGCTTTTGGACAACTTTGAGTCCGCTGCTTTGGCTGTGTTGCGTTTATGTCAGTTGTAATGCATCACTGAATGTGTTTATTGTTGTGTACTGTAGGCTGAGAAGGTGGACGCTGCTCTTCATGGTCTGCTGATGAAGCTTGAACCTCAGCGACAGCATTTAGCCTGTCTGGGCACCTGGATCCTCTATCACAACCTGAGAATCATGATCCAGTACCTGCTCAGTGGCTTTGAGCTGGAGCTCTACAGCATGCACGAGTATTATTACGTCTACTGGTACGGCAAATTTTTGTGCACGTGAGCAAAGAATGCTGGAGGGGATGCTCGTTCAAACAGATCATTGTTTTGATAGTGCCATGGTTGCACATTTCAGGAAATCAGCCTGCAAATGGCTTACTTATAGTGCATACTGTATTACTACATATTAACCCTTTGGAAACTTAAATCACTTTTAAACAGTTAAAACATGTAAATGTAATATATTTAATGTAGTGTCAAAAAAATACATTTTTAATTTTTTTTTATTAAGGGGCAATATTTGCCCCTGGATTTCATTTTCAGGGGCATTTTTTACCCTTATGAGGGTATATTTTTTTCTAGCAATTTAAAACAAACTGTGTCTCATCTGTTGACTTCAATTAACCAATTTATTAAAGGAATAGTTCACCCAAAAATGAAAATTCTCGCATAATTTACTCACTCCCATGCCATCCCAGATGTGTATGAATTTCTTTCTTCTGTAGAACACAAACAAAGATTTTTAGAAGAATATGTCAGCTCTGTAGGTCCATACAATCCAAGAGAATGGTGGCTAGAACTTTGATTTAATCCATAAGACTGCAGTGGTTAAATCCATATCTTCAGATGTGATATGATAGATGTGGTTGAGAAACAGACAATATTTAAGTCCAATCTCCACTTTCACATTCTTCTTTTGTTTTTGGCGATCTGCATTCTTCGTGCATATCGCCCTCTACTGGGCAGGGAGGAGAATTTATAGTAAAAAAGGATTTACAGGAATATTCCGGGTTCAATACAAGTTAAGCTTAATCGACAGCATTTGCGGCATAATGTTGATTACCACAAAAATTAATTTTGACTCGACCCTCCTTTTCTTTAAGAAAAGCAAAAATCTGGGTGACAGTGAGGCACTTACAATGGAAGTGAATAGGGCCAATTTTTGAACATTAAAATACTCACTTTTTCAAAAGTATAGACATAAACAATATGCATGTTAACATTATTTTAGTGTGATAAAATCGTTTTTTCTGTTTAAAGTTATATCCAGTTTTACAACTTCATTATCATGAAACATTGTTAACAAATCCTAAAATAAAAATGCCAATTTATACAACTTTACACCTTAAATAATACACGTTTTAACAGAAAAATGTAAGTGCTTTTATAGAATTATAAGCTTCGCATTTCTGCCTTTTAAACCCTCCAAAAATTGACCACATTCACTTCCATTGTAAGTGCCTCACTGTAACCTCGATTTTTGCTTCTTCTTTTTAGAAAAAGGAGGGACGAGTTGAAATTATTTTTTGTGGTAATCAACTTTATGCCACAAATGCTGTCAATTGAGCTTAACTTGTATTGAACACAGAATATTCATTTTAATATTGATCTGTTTCACTTCTGAAGACATGGATTATACCACTGGAGTCATATGGATTAACTTTATGCTGCTTTTATGTGCTTTCTAGATCTTCAAAGTTATGGTCATTCTCTTGCATTGTATGCACTTTTCATTTTTGGGTGAACTATCCTTTTCATACAAATTTTCAAGATTGAGAATTTATAACCTCTTACCCTAAAAATTAAATCAACATCAACTCATAATCCCATAACATTACAGCATGGACGGTTCAAAAGTGGTGCTGGGGTCTCATTGCCTCCCTAGATTTTCCTTGTGATCCCTCCCCATTTTGCATTGCAGGGGTATTTTTGGTGGCATTTTTTCTGACCCTGATTCAATGTTATATTCATGGTAACTCCCTCCATGTGTATACAGGTATCTGTCTGAGTTCCTGTATGCGTGGCTGATGTCAACGTTGAGTCGAGCAGACAGCTCTCAGATGGCCGAGGAGAGAATCCTGGAGGAGCAGCTCAAAGCACGAAGCAACAAAAAGAGCAAGAAAAAGAAGAAAGGTTCACACAGACTGCTATTCATTCAAACATTCGAAAACAATCTTTGTTGCTCTGTAGGATTGTGATGTAGCTTATAAATTAAGCTCATTGTCTTTCTGCTGTCGTCTCAGCTCGTCCTCTGAGTAAAGAGATCACTATGAGCCAAGCGTACCAGAACATGTGTGCTGGCATGTACAAGGTAAGGTCTCCTGAAATACACACACTTAAGGCCCTTCGCTCAGAGCCAAATAGAAGTTTGAAACAGCTGAGCAATGACATACTGTTTATGAACATTCAGACATCAGCCATGCCACTGGGGGAGGCATTTAGAGGAGCATTTATATATGAGGACATTCAAGACAATGTTTAAAACATCAACTAATATGACATTAAAATGACGTCATGTCTCATTCTATAAGTTGAATTTACACAAGATCAGTAATAGAAGCTTTGTCAACTACTCAATGATGATTTGAAGTAATGCAGTAGATAATGTGTAATTTGTAATGTTTACATTCTACATTAATGTCGCTAACAAGCTATATGCAGCCATAATATGCGCCGGTTACCCTCTGTTATTGTAATTTATGATTACACTAATACTACTGCAAAGATAGGTGTATAAAGGAGTGTTAAAGGAATGTTCTGGGTTCAATACAAGTTAAGCTCAATCGACAGCATTTGTGGCATAATATTGATTACCACAAAAATGTATTTCGTCTCTTCACTCCTTTTCTTTAAAAAAGTAAAAATTGAGGTTAAAGTGAGGCACTTACAGTGGAAGTTAATGGGGACAATTTTTGGAGGATTTAAACACAGAAATGTGAAGCTTATAAAAGCACTTGGATTAATTATTTTGTCAAAACTCTTGTATCATTTGAGCTGTAAAGTTGCTTAAATTGTCATTTTTACAGTCGTTTTAGTGTTTAAGGGTTTACGGCGATACGTTGTCATGGCAGCAGAGTTAAAAATTGGATATAACTTTACACAGAAAAGGTTAGTGATTATATGACACTAAAATCATGTGAACACGCATATTGTTTACTAGTGGCTTTTCTTTTAAAACAGTGAGTATTTTAAAGGGATAGTTCACCCAAAAAATTTCAATTTACTCACCTTCATGCCATCCCAAATGTGTATGACTTTCTTCTGCAGAACACTAACAAGGATTTTTAGAAGAATATCTCAGCTCTGTAGGTCCATACAATGCAAGTGAGTGGTGGCCAGAACTTTTAAGCTCAAAAAAGCACATAAAGGCAGTATAAAAGTAGTCCATACGACTCCAGTGGTAAAATCCATGTCTTCTGAAGCAATATGATAAGTGTGGGTGAGAAACAGATCAGTATTTAAGTCCTTTTTTTACTATCAATCCCGACCTTTGACCAGCCCTAACTAGTAGGTGGTGATATGCATAGAGAATGCTAACTGCCAGAAAAATGAAAGAAGTGAAAGTGAAAGTGGAGATTTATAGTAAAAAGGACTTAAATATTGATCTGTTTCTCACCCACACCTATCAAATCACTTCTGAAAATATGGACTGACAGAATACAGAAAAAAGAATAAGGCACTTCTTACTTTGGGCAGATATGTGAATGGCTTTCGCTGCAGATGACACATGAGTGAATGGGCACTTAAAAGGTTTTGAGTCGATTTTGATTCTTTTTGTAGACTAATTAATAAAAAAATTGCATTTCTTGGAAAATGTATCAACGTGAACAGTCGTACAGATGTAGGTAAGTTTGCACCAGTTCGCTAATAACTGCACGCCAGTGTGTTCGTGTTGACTGATCTTATCTGACTGAATGGGAAATAGAGGTCAGCCTCAAAGTAGGTGGAGCTCCAGGTCACACCTACCAATGACGTGGACCAATAGCAGTAAGAAGGTGTTTAGCATTTTTCCTGAAAGTTTGACCTGGCGAGCTGTTACGAACCACCGGAACAAACTTAAAAACCTTCTTTTTGGCCAGATTTTGTTCTAAATAATGTCAGACCTGTTTGTTCTTCGATTTCATAAAAAGTGTGCCAGGGCCTTTAGAGTCACTTAGCTCTCAAGATGGGTTTTTTTTTTTTTCAAGTGATTGATCGATACAGCGGCAGACGATATTTGGTTTTGAGATTATTAGCTATTGCGATGCCAGACCTCCTTGATTCAGTGTGCTAATTACCTCTATCTCTTTGTCCCTTCAGACTATGATAGCGTTGGATATGGACAGAAAGGTGCGTAAACCTCAGTTTGAGCTGGACAGTGAGCAGGTTCGCTACGAGCATCGTTTCGCCCCATTCAACGGTGTTGTCACACCTCCACCAGTGCACTATATTCAGTTTAAGGTACCACTGTTTACACACTTCATGAAGGTGATGTTTTTCCATGCTGCCAACAATAGATTCATCTGTGTGTTTGTGTGTAGGAAATGTCAGATCTGAAGAAGTACAATCCTCCTCCTCGCTCAGCGGATCTCTATATGGCCGCCAGTAAACATTTCCAGCAGGCCAAACTCATACTTGAAAACGTCACCAGCCCTGACGCAGAGGTACATTTAAAACCATCTTTACATTCCTCTGGGGCTTCTCAAACAATACTTAACCCAGTATATAACAAAGCCAGGGTTAAGTATGCAACCCAGGGTTAAACATGACACTGGATTAACAAATTCAAGTGTGAAAAAGTCCATCTGAGACTTCAGAGCCAGTCCAATACTGTTTCTCTTGTGAGAAGTATACCCAGAAAGCATTACTCAGTTAGCCTCCCTTGCTCCCATAGGCCATTTAAGGTTTACTCGAATAGTGACTTATAATTTGAATTATTAACATTGTGAATTATTAATTATTATCTAAAGAAGTGGCTCATGTTGATTCTTTCTGGGTGGTTTTGTACATTGTTGTAGGTTAATCGCATCCTTAAAGTTGCCAAACCCAACATTGTTGTAATGAAACTACTTGCTGGAGGACACAAGAAGGAGACCAAGGTACAATATATTTTTATATTCAGTCTTACAACTATATATTGAGATTTATATTTATATAATCAGACTTACAACTTTATATTAAGGATTTATAACTATATATTCAGATTTATATTTTTATATTCAGTCTTACAACTATATATTCAAGATTTATAACTATATATTCAGATTTATATTTTTATATTCAGACTTACAACTATATATTGAGATTTATATTTATATATTCGGACTTACAACTTTATATTGCGATTTATATTTACATTTTCGTACTCATAACTATATATTCAGATTATATATTATTAGATATGAAAGTCACTTCATTCTTTGGCTTTTTCCATTCAGGCTCTTCCTGAATTTGACTTCTCTGCACACAAATACTTCCCCATTGTCAAGATCATTTGAGATCAGAACTCCTCTCGTTGAAACATAAACCCTCATGATGGCCACTGAACAAATGAATATTCATAACCTAAATGATACAAAAGTTAGTAACAAGACCATGTTCTTCTGTTTAAAGATTTGACATTACCGCCATTAACGTTAAGACACTGAATCATAACTATTTGTATTAAGGTCTTTCTGGCTTTTTTGATTCCAGTGGCTTCAGAATAAATCCTCAACTCAGATCAGGTTTGACAAGATACACAATGTTAAGTGTATTAACACATTTTTGAGCAGATCTCAGCCTGATATTTTCTATTTTGTACTAAGTGAACATCAAATGGACAAAACTGTGTCTGTGTATGTGTGAAAGAGCTCAACTCCTTAAATTATTTCACGTTTGTTTCTGGTGCGATTTAAACTTGTGCATTTCAGATGTGTTGTTCATCTTTTTAAGAGGCTGGAATTCTCTTACGCTGAAAATAAAGTGATACAAGTTTTTTTTACAAAATATTTCAATAAATGAGTATGTAAATTCTAAAGCAATAAGCATGCAACATGGGTTATGGGCCTAATTCATGTAACAAGAACAGAATAAATTTGTGTATAAATCATTAGTAAAATGATTATGTAAATTGTCTTATTTATTGCAATGTAATGGATTCATGAATTATACATTTTTTTCATGCATAAGGCCTTATGTTTGTAATGGCATGCTATATACAGATGTTATTTATTTTGTAGTATGCAGTATGTATACTGCACAGTATGGAAAATTGCCAGTATGCATGTAATACCAGGATGACCTATTAAAGTTGCCAAAATGCATTTAAGCTTTCATTTCTAGCAAGAATAAACGGTTTTTCTTCTTTACTCATTTCTTCAGATTGCTAAAAGTTAAAGGGATAGTTCACCCAAAAATTTTAATTCTTTCATCATTTACTCACCCTCATGCCATCCCAGATGTGTATCACCTTCTTCTGCAGAACACAAATGAAGATTTTTAGAAGAATATCTCAGCTCTTTAGGTCCATATAATGCAAGTGAATGGTGACCAGAACTTTTAAGCTCAAAAAAGCAGCATAAAAGTAATCCATAAGACACCAGTGTTTTAGTTAATGTCTTCTGAAGCAATCCAATCTGTTTTGGGTAAGAACAGACCAAAATGTATTTATTTTTTTCACTATTAATCTTGCCATTTCAGTCTCTTGCCACTATGGGTGTGCAGCACAGCCATAATCTGTATTTGTATCTTTATCTGTTACGATCGCAAATGTTTCTGTCTCTGTATTCGGATAGAACTGAATGTGGGCGGGGCTTAAACCGGAAGTGTGACAAAACAAATTGAAACACCCATTTTAAAAATGTAACTCTATTACATGTATTGTTTCATGAGAATATTACTTAAGACCAATACAAAGAAAGGATTTTTAGAAATCTTGGCCAACTGAAAAGTATGAACATGAAAAGTATGAGCATGTACAGCACTCAATACTTAGTTGGGGCCTGAATTACTGCAGCAATGCGGCGTGGCATGGAGTCGATCAGTCTGTGGCACTGCTCAGGTGTTATGAGAGCCCAGGTTGCTCTGATAGTGGCCTTCAGCTCTTCTGCATTGTTGGGTCTGGCATATCGCATCTTCCTCTTCACAATACCCCATAGATTTTCTATGGGGTTAAGGTCAGGCGAGTTTGCTGGCCAATTAAGAACAGGGATACCATGGTCCTTAAACCAGATACTGGTTGCTTTGGCACTGTGTGCAGGTGCCAAGTCCTGTTGGAAAATGAAATCTGCATCTCCATAAAGTTGGTCAGCAGCAGGAAGCATGAAGTGCTCTAAAACTTCCTGGTATACGGCTGCGTTGACCTTGGACCTCAGAAAACACAGTGAACCAACACCAGCAGATGACATGGCACCCCAAACCATCACTGACTGTGGAAACTTTACACTGGACCTCAAGCAACGTGGATTGTGTGCCTCTCCTCTCTTCCTCCAGACTCTGGGACCCCGATTTCCAAAGGAAATGCAAAATTTACTTTCAGAGAACATAACTTTGGACCACTCAGCAGCAGTCCAGTCCTTTTTGTCTTTAGCCCAGGCGAGACGCTTCAGACGCTGTCTGTTGTTCAAGAGTGGCTTGACACAAGGAATGCGACAGCTGAAACCCATGTCTTGCATACGTCTGTGCGTAGTGGTTCTCCCCTACATTTTTGAATGGGTTTTGTTTCACAATCCTCTCCAGGGTGCGGTTATCCCTATTGCTTGTACACTTTTTTCTACCACATCTTTTCCTTCCCTTCGCCACTCTATTAATGTGCTTGGACACAGAGCTCTGTGAACAGCCAGCCTCTTTTGCAATGACCTTTTGTGTCTTGCCCTCCTTGTGCAACATGTCAATGGTCGTCTTTTGGACAACTGTCAAGTCAGCAGTCTTCCCCATGATTGTGTAGTGTACAGAACTAGACTGAGAGACCATTTAAAGGCCTTTGCAGGTGTTTTGAGTTAATTAGCTGATTAGAGTGTGGCACCAGGTGTCTTCAATATTGAACCTTTTCACAATATTCTAATTTTCTGAGATACTGAATTTGGGATTTTCCTTAGTTGTCAGTTATAATCATCAAAATTAAAAGAAATAAACATTTGAAATATATCAGTCTGTGTGTAATGAATGAATATAATATACAAGTTTCACTTTTTGAATGGAATTAGTGAAATAAATCAACTTTTTGATGATATTCTAATTATATGACCAGCACCTGTATATATACACACATATACATACATAAACACACACACACACACACATACATATATACACACAAAATGCATTAAAACTGAAAAGTAAAAAGAACTATTTCTGATATAAGTGGACACCACTCTGCAAAAATACTTTGAAATAGGTAGGTGTATTTAGTATACACTGTGAAGAATGCAGTACACTATTATTCTATTCCAAATATGGCCACAGTCACTGTTTATCTACATGCTTAACCCATTAAATGCAAAAATGAGGTAGGAGTGCAACTAAAATTTTTATTAGATCACAAAATCAATACGAAATCCATATCTTAAATATTCCAGTTTTTAATATGAAAAAATGAAAATACAATCATAAAAAAATCTGATTAAAAAGGCAAAATAACCATATCTCAGATGAAAACTGTAAATTACTTGCTGAATGCAAAGGAGTTAGGTCATGTGACAACAATGTAACTTACTCATTTGTACATGTTTGAAATGTTTATCGTTGCATTCTGCATACCTTTTTTTAAAGGAACAGTTCACCCAAAGATGAATATTCTCTCATCATTTACTCACCCTTATGTCATCCCAGATGTGTATTACTTACTTTCTTCTGCTGAACACAAACAAACATTTTTAAATTAATATTTCAGCTCTGTTGGTCCTCACAATGCAAGTGAAAGGTGGCTAGAACTTTGTGCTTAAGCTTCAAAGGTAGCAAAAAAGTAATCCCTACTACTCCAGTGGTTAAATCCATGTTTTCAGAAGCGATATGATGGGTGTGGGTGAGAAACAGATCAATATTTAAGTCCCTTTTAACTTTAAATCTACACTTTCACTTTTACTTTCATTTTCAGCCACCTACTGGTCAGGGCTGGTCAAAGGTGGAGATTGGTAGTAAAAAAGGACTTAAATATTGATCTGTTTCCCACACACCTATCATATCACTTCTGAAGATATGGATTTAACCACTGGAGTCTTATGGATAATTTTTTTGCTGCCTGTGTGCTTTTTTGAGTTTCAAACTTCTAGTCACCATTCACTTGTATTGTGAGGACCAACAGAGCTGAAGTGTTCTGCAGAAGAACATTATACTAACTTTATACCAACTTTTATAATAATTTTTTGTTTTTTTTAATAAATTAGAATGTAGGTTCTAAAGCAATAAAAAATGAAAATACAATTCAGAAACTTTTACAGCAAATATAAGACTGGATTTTCCTATGTAACCATCAAACATTCCTATGTGGTTTTTTTTTTTTTTTTTAGCATTTAAAATGTCTAGACATCCAGTTTCTTGAAAACAGAAAATAAATCATAGACTTGAAAATCAAAAGCAATCGAAAGTTAAAGTAGTCCAATTTCGTATTAGAATAGCTTCGCAATGCTGTTTATGTACAAGAGCTAAGGATATTTTAATGGCTTGATAACATTGATGGTCATTCCATTCAAGTTTAATAGCAAAGTCAGTACTAGTAAAATAATGTTTTACCATGCCTATCTTGGTAAGATGTACGATAATGTCTGTTGAGATGAATTCTGTGTGGTGCAAATCCTTCATTACTCACAAGTGCAATATTCACCCAGCACAAAATGATCATTAAAGTAAAAAAGTTGTTTCTCCCATCGTAGAAACGTCTGTAGCACTGTGATGAGACAGGCTTCAGCAGGCACATCATGTGAGCAGTAGTGTGTGTTTGTTAGAGCCCTGCGAGCTCAGCTTGTTTGTCATCCTCAGACTCAGGCTGGTTGTCGTCATCACCATTATAATTAGCTAAATCTTCCTCCATATCCTGTCCGCCACCTTGATTTTCATCTGTACCAAACAAACAAACAAAAAAAGTTTAATCATTGCACAGGACTAATACACAACACTATTTCTAAAATACACTTGGAAATAACTGGATTTTTGCATCTTCTGAAGTAAATTTGACTTAAAAAAAAAGGTAAAATAATAGATTAAAGCAATAAGTTACAAAGATTTTCTCTGCTGTCAATGACCCTGATGTTGAAAAGCACCTTTAATCTTAGAGAGCTGTTTCTCTATCTCGCCCTCATTGTCGTACATAATGGCGTCTTCCTCCTTCCCCTCCCCAATTCCAGCATGTTCCTCCCTCCTCTCTGCCATTCCAGCGTCTTCCTCCATCCCGTCCCCAATCCCGAATCCTATGTCATCTTCCTTTGCGTCCATAATTCCTTCTTCATCCAGCAGAGTATCTTCATCCTTCTCCCCACCTGCTGCCTTTGAGGATTCTCCTTTAATGTCCTTCACCGCTTTTGGAACTTCTTCATTGGCTGGTTTGTTGACCGTCTCATTCTTATTGGTTGGTTTGGAGGTAAGCGTATGAGATTGTTTTAAAATCGCAGCATCTAAGATGAGCAGATGGAAAACATGTTAAAACATGCCGGTGATACATTAAGAATGCACTTTCTCATAAGAGTGTAACAAGACTAATGGGGCCCGTTTCATAAGACAAAATCGAATTAAAAATGCAAAATAACCGTATCTCTGAAGAAAACTGGATATTACTTGCTGAATGCAAAGGAGTTAGGTCATGTGATGACAAAGTAACTTACTTTGTACATGTTTGAAATGTTAATCGTTGCATTCTGCTTACCTTTTTTTAAAGGGATAGTTCACCCAAAATAAAAATTGTCTCATAATTTACTCACCCTTATGTCATCCCAGATGTGCATGTCTTTCTTTCTTCTGCAGAACAAAGATTTTCAGAAGAATATTTCAGCTCTGTTGGTCCTCACAATGCACGTGAAAGGTGGCTAGAACATTGAAGCTTAAATATCACAAAGGCAGCATAAAAGTAATCCATGTCTTCAGAAGCGATATGATAGGTGTGGGTGAGAAACAGATCAATATTTAAGTCCCTTTTAACTGTAAATCTACACTTTCACTTCTACTTCCACATTCAGCCACCTACTGGTCAGGGCTGGTCAAAGGTGGAGATTGGTAGTAAAAAAAGGACTTAAATATTAATCTGTTTCTCACCCAGACCTATCGTATCGCATCTGAAGATATGGATTTAACCACTGGAGTCTTATGGATTATTTCTATGCTGCATTTATGTGCTTTTTTGAGATTCAAAGTTCTAGCCACCATTCACTTGCATTGTAAGGACAAACAGAGCTGAGATATTATTAAAAAAAATCTTCATTTGTGTTCTGCAGAAAAACTTTTATGCTAACTTTATATAAACTTTTATAATAATAAAAAATAAAAAAATGTCTATTGACTCTGCAGTTTATTATAAATTTGGTAAGTGAGCTACTTTTATGAATACAGTGCATTACATTCAATTCAAACCAGTCAAAGAATGCAAACATGTCTCAAACACATTGTAAACATGGACAACATGACTTTACATACCTAAAGAATAAAGAAACAAAATGCATATGTGGCATGGATAAATAAAATTGAATGTTTACTCAGATCCAGAATAATCTTCTAGAGCATAGTCTGCTGGGTGCTGACGTGTCACTTCATGCGGAAGGCACAAATCAAAACCCTCATAGTGAGTAGCGTGTGCCTGAAATGGTTCAACCGGAGGGATTCAGCTATAATTTATCATCTTTAATATAGCGGAACAATAACGATAACTTTAAAAATAAAAATAGATACTGATATGACTGCCGATATATTGGGCATACCTACCTTTTTTTTTACAAACTATTTGAAAAATATTGTATGCAGTATATACTGAACAGTATGCAATAAGTTAGTATTCCCTTTTGAATGTACCCCCATGTTTCAGAACTATGATAAAGTAGCCACAATAGATTCATAGGAACCAGTAACTCGCACCTTTTTTGTCTTTCTCCACTACTGTCTTGTTTTGGAGCTGAGCATCATTTTTGGGATGAGAGTTCACATTGGACTTGGCGTTTGAAGGTTCTGCAACACTTTTATTTGAATGGTTTGTGGCAGGAACCTCAGGTTTGGCTTTTGAATCAGAGACTTTCTGTGACTTCACGCCAGCAGCATTCTGTCAAACAGAAAAAGGACAGACTGAAATGAAATCAAGTATGTACATTTTCGAAATGGTTCTGGTGCTCACGTAGAAGCAACTGAATGTGTTACTGCATTAACAAATAAACATGCAACTTGTTTTCCTCAAACACTTGAAAACATATTTTAACATTCAAAGTAATTTAAAGTTGATGTTGGCCATTTTTTCAATGTCAGAAATCTTGTATGTATCCAATCTTAAAGGGATAGTTCACCCAAAAATGAAAATTCTCTCATTTACTCACCCTCATGCCATCCAAGATGTGTATGACTTTCTTCTGCGGAACACACAGATTTTTAGAAGAATATTTCAGCACTGTAGGTCCATACAATGCAAGTGAATGGTGACCAGAACTTTGAAGCTCCAAAAAGCACATAAAGGCAGCATAAAAGTAATTAAAATGTATTGTCTTCTCAAGCAAAGCAATCGGTTTTGGGTGAGAACAGACCAAAATATAACTTCTTTTTCATTATAAATCTTGACATCAGCAGTCTTCTTGACGATCATGATTTCAAGCTCGATTACAGTTCCTAGTGCCATCTAGCACTCTGCACATGCATCAAGCACTAGGAAGTGTAATCGAGCTTGAAATCATGATCGTGTCTAGAGACTCCAATGGCAAGATGTACAGTGAAAAGGAGTTATATTTTGGTCTGTCCTCAACCAAAAGCGATTCAATCGCTTCAGAAACCACTGGAATCATATGGATTTCTTTTATGCTGCCCTTATGTGCTTTCTGTAGCTTCAAAGTTTTGGTCACAATTCACTTGCATTGTATGGACCAACAGAGCTGAGATATTCTTCTAAATATCTTTGTTTGTGTTCTGCTGAAGAAAGAAAGTCATACACATCTGGGATGGCATGAGGGTGAGTAAATGATGAGAGAACTTTCATCTCATGCCTTCAAAAGACTTGAAATATGATGTACGAGTCTCTTAACCTACTTTTATGACACAATTGAGTCTTTTTTTAAACTGTAAAGTAAGTCACTATTAACTGCTTTTGTACTGAATTCCTCCTTTTGTGATGCGCAGCAGAAAGTCATACAGGTTTATATGGGCATGAGGGGCTGTACATGGTAACAGAACTTTCGTTTCACTTGCGCGAGTAAGCTATTCCTTTAAATAAAGTTCATTTCAATTCTTCACACAGCTGTACCTGTGGAGCTTCAGGAAGAGATTCCTTTTCAGGCTTCTTTTGATTTTCCAGTTTGGCAGCTGCAATTTTCTGAATGCATTCGTCTTTCATGGCCACAATTTGTTTGTCACACTGAGTCCTGCACAACACACACACACACACACACACAAACATACACCCATGACCATACTGATCAACAGTACCTGTAATGTCTTTACTGTAGATAGGAGTATTCAGAATAGACTAACAGGTCTTTGGTGGCTTTTTTATTGAGTGCATCGAAGTCACTTTTACAAGACTTCAGCGCACTCTGCATCTTACTGAGATCCTCCAGTAATGACTTCATTTGATCTAATGAAAGAAAATCAACAGCAATGTGAAGGAAGGTCTGTATGTAACATTAAGAGTACATTACGACAACTAAATGTACAGATCTAAGGTAGAGATAGACTTACTCTTCGTGTCCTGTACTGTTTTAGCACCGGAGGAAATGTTGAGTTTTAGATTTTCCTAAACAGAGAACACATTTAGAGCTAAAGTCACACACTGAGCATATTCAATAATACATTTTTGGGCATCAACATCAAGTGAGATGCCCATCTAGACAACATTTTTGGACATCAAATCTAGTAAGCTGCAAACCTCAACAGCGTTGGCATCAAAACCTTGTAAGCTGACTACTTAACAATTTTGGGTATCAACAGTAGTGCACTGCCAACCTAGATGGCATTATTGGGTATCATAGTATACCTGCCTATATAGACAGCATTTTTGGACATCAAAACCTAGTATGCCATCTTCCTCAATTAAGTTAAGTCAATTAAGCAAAAAGTTTTGAATTGAAAAGCTCACTCCTCAAACCATGATCAAACCTTCCATTACCATCCATGAAGCTTTCACCTGAACTGTTTTCCAGTCAGTATAATGTGTGTTTTCGTACCTTTTCTTTTTTCCAGGTGTTGAGTGCACTCTCCTGTTGTTCGCGGTATGTGTTCTCCACTTCATCCAGCTGTTGTTTTTTTCTGCGTGTCTCCTCCTCTGCATTTATCTTGCTCTGCTGCTCTCGGTCTCTGTCTGCACCCAACAGCCTCATGCGATCCTTCATCTCCAATAGCTTACTCTGGAACAAAGCACCAATCACAACTCCTTCATTTCTAGACATATCTGTTCACTCACAACTCACCACAATCTACATCCAAATCTATCACATTCTGCATCTAAACAGTGTGTCAAACCTGCAGCTCAACGTTTCTGGAGTTTGAGACCCAATAGTTGAAGCCGAGTAGGAGGATGCAAGCGATGAGTGCGGCCACCAGCAAAGATGGAGAGCGACCTCCACGTCGACCGTTCCCCAGCGCAACCATTATGCTCTATCACAGCTCCACCTCCACAAACCAGAATGGATTTCTGAAAGTGGAAGAAGAGGAAACTTCATACAGATGATAGCCACACAATACAGTAAATCACATTAAAAAAAATGGATGAAAGATTAGCTGTGTATAAAAACCTATAGAGCTGCCTGTGTAGACAGCATATTTTTGAACATAAAAACCAAGTGACCTGCCTACCTAGTGTGCATTTTTCAGCAAAATAACCAATCTGCCTTTATACACAACACATCATTATATGGCATCTCAGCATACCAGCCTACCAAGACAGCATTTTTGAGCATAAAAAAACAAAACAAGTAAACTTCCTACCTAGACCACATATATTTTGGGCTTCATGGCAGATCTCCCTAAGTATACAGCATTTTTGGAAATCAAAACACAGTGAGCTGCCTACCTAGACAGCATATTTTGGTTTGGTTTTTGGTTTATATCCCTATACAGACAGCATTTTGGGTATCAAACCCTAATGAGCTGCCTACCTAGACAGCATCTTTGGGCATCATAGGCTATGTAGACAGCATTTTTAACCATCAAAACCTAGTGAGCTGCCTACATAGACCACATTTTTTGGGGCTTCATGGCATATATCCTGACAGCATTTTGGGCATCAAAACCTAGTGAACTGCCAACTAAGACAGCATTTATGGGCATCAAACACTTGTGAGCTCAGCTGCCTATCTAGACAGCTTCTTTGGGCATTATAGGCTATGTAGACAGCATTTTTAGCCATCAAATCCTAGTGAGCTGCCTACAACATTTTTTGGGCTTCATGCCCTATATCCCTACATAGGTAGGTGAAATTCCAACCTAGACAGCATTTATGGGCATCAAACCCTAATGAGCTGCCCAACTAAACAGCATCTTTGTGCACTGTAGGCTATGTAGACAGCATTTACCTAGACAACATTTTTGGGCTTTATTGCATATATCCCTATAGACCACATTTTTGGGCATCAAAACCTAGTGAGCTACCTACCTAAACCACATTTTTGGGCTTCATGGCATATATCCTGACATCATTTTGGGCATCAAAACCAAGTGAACTGCCAACCAAGACAGCATTTATAGACATCAAACACTTGTGAGCTCAGCTGCCTATCTAGACAGCTTCTTTGGGCATTATAGGCTATGTAGACAGCATTTTTGGTCATCAAAACCTAGTGAGCTGCCTACATAGACCACGTTTTGGGGCTTCATGGCCTATGCTCCTGCATAAACAACATTTTGGGCATCAAACCTTAATGAGCTGTTGCATTTCTAGACAGCATCTTTGGGCATCGTAGGCTATGTAGAAGGCATTTTTGGGGATCAAAACGTAGCGAACTGCCTACCTAGACAACATTTTTGGGGCTTCATGCCCTCTATCCCTACATAGATATCATTTTGGCATTCAAAAGCTGGTGAAATGCCAACCTAGACAGCATTTATGGGCATCAAACCCTAATGAGTTGCCTACCTAGACAGCGTCTTTGGGCATCGTAGGCAGCATTGTTAGCCATCAAATCCTTGTGAGCTGCCTACATAGACAAAAAAATTTGGGCTTCATGCCCTATATCCCTACATAGATAGGTGAAATTCCAACCTAGACAGCATTTATGGGCATCTAACCCTAATGAGCTGCCCAACTAGACAGCATATTTGGGCATTGTAGGCTATGAAGACAGCATTTTTGGGCATCAAAACCTAGCGAACTGCCTACCTAGACAAAAATTTTGGGCTTTATTGCATATATCCCTATAGACCACATTTTTGGGCATCAAAACCTAGTAAGCTACCTAAATAGACCACATGTTTGGGCATCAAAACCTAGCGAACTGCCTACCTAGACAGAATTTTTGGGCTTTATTGCATATATCCCTATAGACCACATTTTTGGGCATCAAAACCTAGTGAGCTACCTACCTAAACCACATTTTTGGGCTTCATGGCATATATCCTGACATCATTTTGGGCATCAAAACCAAGTGAACTGCCAACCAAGACAGCATTTATAGACATCAAACACTTGTGAGCTCAGCTGCCTATCTAGACAGCTTCTTTGGGCATTATAGGCTATGTAGACAGCATTTTTGGTCATCAAAACCTAGTGAGCTGCCTACCTAGACCACGTTTTAGGGCTTCATGGCCTATGCTCCTGCATAAACAACATTTTGGGCATCAAACCCTAATGAGCTGTTGCATTTCTAGACAGCATCTTTGGGCATTGTAGGCTACGTAGAAGGCATTTTTGGGCATCAAAACCTAACGAACTGCCTACCTAGACAACATTTTTGGGGCTTCATGCCCTCTATCCCTACATAGATATCATTTTGGCATTCAAAACCTGGTGAAATGCCAACCTAGACAGCATTTATGGGCATCAAACCCTAATGAGTTGCCTACCTAGACAGCATATTTGGGCTTTATGGCCAGCAATGTGAAAGACTGGCCAAGACGCATGAAAGTTGTGATCGAAAGTCAAGGTTATTCCACCAAATACTGATTTCTGAACTCTTCTGAAGTTAAAACATTAGTATTGTGTTATTGAAAAATGAATATGAACTTGTTTTCTTTGCATTATTCGAGGTCTGAAAACACTGCATCTTTTCTGTAATTTTGACCAGTTGTCATTTTCTGCAAATAAATGCTCTAAATGACAATATTTGTATTTGGAATTTGGGAGAAATGTTGTCAGTACTTTATAGAATAAAACAAAAATGTTCATTTTACTCAAAAACATACCTATATATAATAAATCCAGAGAAACTGATCATTTTGCAGTGGTCTCTTAATTTTTTCCAGAGCTGTATATCCCTACCAAGACAGCATCTTTGGGCATTGTAGGCTATGTAGACAGCATCAAAACATAGTGAGCTGCAAACCTAGACAGCAGTTTTAGTCTTCAGAGACTATTCACTTATATTAAACAACATTTCTGGGCATCAAACCCCAGTGAGCTATCTATCTTGAGAGTCTTTTTTAGCAGCATAGCCTACCTGTCTACCTATCTGATATATATCGTTCTACTGTCTTATCTCTTCAATTCACGTCCTCTAGAGAACACACATTGTGCTTATCAAATGCAGCACGTAGAAATGTAGATCAGACATCATGTTAAACAGAGGAACTCACAGGAAGCAACACATTTACCACGTTACCACTGCAGTTTCACGGTACCTTTCACGCGAAATTAAATTACATTTGGCTGCACGTACAGATCATATAAAATAATCTTTAAAGTGCATATATGTTTTAGTAAAACACTAGCGACACTTGGATGGCTATTTATCTAAGCGGAAATTAACTTTGTACGTGACTGCTTTTGTCCAGGTAGCACGCTTGCTAACTGAGCTACTGATTCTTATTGCATTACATTTTCCTCTTTAATACAGATATATATTGTATATGATTCTCAAATTATCCTTACCACCGTATACGGTATTGTCTGGTAAAATGAAGAAGCATGGACATATCGCTAACAGATAGTCTTTTTCCGGGTATACAACAGCAACTACAGTCAGCAGCACTTTCCCAGAGATTCTGATTTATATTCAGATAAAAACCTCCGCGGAGAGAGCGTAACCAACGTTACTCTAGCAAGTAAGTCCACTGTCTGCCATTTTTGGAACGCTCTCTGGAGGCTATTTCCAGTCATGCTAGTGCAGCTCCTATCTACTTGAATGGAGAAAGAGCGAAATCTCAAAAACGGTTGGCCAAGATTACGATAAAAGAACATAATTCAAATCAGCAGTAAAATTTGATAATATAGGAATCATAAATTGTGCTTCTTTTCCTCATATTACGCTAAAACACGCAATTTCCCCTGCTTGTATAGCTAATGCGCATGCGCTATAGCGAGTTGATTGACAAGCGATCTCTGTTTCTAAAAGGTGATTGGATCTTTTATTTCTAAGGCGGGACTTCCTTTCTACATCCGTTGACCGTTTGGCGCTAGAGCTTCTTGGTTGGGCGTTCCAATTTCTCCCATTCATTTTAATAGAAGTGGGCCGATGTCATGATAAATCGAGTCCGCCTGGTAAATCGAGGCGTGACTTTATGCCACTCCTGGCGCAAAAATGTCATCACAGCGATTCCATTGGCTCAAAGAGCTAGTAATGGGTACTCTATTCAGTGCCTGATTAAAAATCTTACAAATTCACTTTATGGTATATGCAGTTTTAACTATGTTAATACGACAATTAATGTCTTTTAAATAATGTTACACATGTTACACATAATAATATATAACTGTAGTTATATATTCTGAGTATATATATATATATATATATATATATATATATATATATATATATATATATATATATATATATATATATATATATATAAACACACACACACACACACACACAGTATACCCAGCAAAATAAGATTTAATGTTGGGGATTCAAATCTATGTCAGATATGCAAGATGGATGTAGAAACGGTTGAACACTTGTTTTTTCATTGTAATTTGGTGCATTCTTTCTGGAATGATGCATTCAGCTGGATACAACCAGAAATACCTGTTATGCTGATAATCTCATGGGAAATGATTAAGTTTGGTTAATTAATTAAGGATAAAAATGTATCTTACCTTGTGAATAATATGTTGTTTTTGTTGAAATTTTATATACACAAATGTAAATTGTTCAAAGCTCCTCCCCAGTTACCTGTTTTTAAAGAGGAATTTTCCATATATTTAGAGACATTGAGAGGGATGAAAATTCCCAAAGCAAAATATTTGTATTCTCTATTGGAGGATTATGGTTTTGTAAAGTAAAACCCCCTACACCCCTATTTAATTTAATTTTAATTTTTGTATTTAACATTTTTTTTTATTATTATTTTAGTAATTTATTAACTTAATTTAGAAAAAAATTTGGTCATTCTAAAGAAATCCACAGTCTTTATGTAAATAACATCCTTACTTCTGACAATAAAATAATAAATTCATATATTTACAACCTCTATCAAAAACTTTATTCTTCATCTTTTAATTTTGAATGGTGTGAAACATTTTTCAACAGAGTTGACCACTTTATACCCAAAATCTCTCCGCATATCTCAAATATTTGTCCCTTATCATTAGAAGAGTTAAATCATACATTATCCAAAACTCCTTTAAATAAAAGTCCTGGCCCTGATGGCCCTTACCTTTTGAATTTTATAGGACTTTTTGGAAGGATCTAAGAGATTAGATTTGTTCTGTTTTTTTAAATTGCTTAAGATCTGGTGAACTATTTAAACTATGAAACAAGTACTTATTACTCTCTTACCAAACTAAATAAAGATAATCTTTATATTGAAAATTGGCGTCCCATCACACTACTAAATTCTGATTATAAATTATGAAATTCTCTTTTTGCTAAAAGATTGAAGCCATTTCTGGAAGAAATTATTTCAAAAACACAGTCAGGTTTTATGAAGGGTAGACATATCTCAAATAATATTAGCCTTGTATTAGATATGTTAGACTACTCTGATCATGTTGAAGATGGTGCCATTTGCCAGACTTTTATAAAGCATTTGATTCTGTTGAGCATGAATTTATATATTTAGCTTTAGATACATTTGGATTTGGATTAAAATGTAAAAACATGGTTCAAACTATATACAAAGGTATAAATAGCAGTGTTGCCCTTGCAGGAGGAATTTCAAAACGTTTTGTACTTAGTAGGGGTAAACGACAAAGTTGCCCGTTTTCCCCTTTCTTATTTTTGATTGCAGCAGAATTATTGATTCTTTATACAGTGAACTGTATTCCTGCTGAGGGTATAATAATCTATGAAAATATTTTCTTAATCAGTCAGCTGGCAGATGACACATGTATTTTTCTTAAAGATGAAAACCAGGTTCTGGGTGTTATGGATGGATTGGAAATCTTTTCAAAAGCTTCCGGCCTTCAAATTAATTGGGATAAGTGTGAGATACTAACTGTTCATGAATCTAACAAATCTTCTATTTGTGGAGTGAAAGTCAAACAATCAGTGAAATATCTTGGAATCACAATCAACAAATCAGCTCGTGAAAGAATGGATGACAACTTTTCTCCTAAGATGGAGAAAACAAAGACTATTCTCAATGGATGGCTTCAGAGGGACCTAACCATACAGGGACAGATACTGTTCTCGAAAGCTGAAGGTGTTTCAAGAATGGTTTATCCTGCCTTATCTTTATATGCTGACTCTAAAACAGCTGCTTCATTTGACTCTCTTTGATTTAAATTCATTTGGAAAAATAAGACTGAATATATTAAGAGGAAAACAATGACTAGAAACTACGCTGACGGGGGCTTTAATGCTATAGATTTCACAACCCTTAACCAGGTGTTTAAAGTCAGCTGGGTTAAACAATGCCTGTTAGATGGTAATGCTCCCTGGTTCTTTATTCCAAAAATATTTGACGGTTGTGGCGACTTAAAATTTTTGTTGGGTTGTAATTTTAACTGTAACAAATTGCCCATCAAACTAGCTAATTTCCACAAGCATTGGATTCATGGAAGTTAGCTTTCAAGCATAACTTTTAACCTCATAGATTATGTTTTTATAGTTTATATGTTTTGCATAGAAACAAGACCATATTTAACAGTCCAAGTCCATGAGACGGAGTGAAGTAATAGGGGATAAATATGTGAAATGGAATGCAGCCCCACACTTCGGATTCCCGCCAGAAGTAGTAGGTCATCCGGGCATTTCTTGCTTACTGTCTTATTAATACTATGGAATCGGACATACTACTCCACTGGCATACTGTTTTTGGCATACTATATAGTAGGGAAGTATGGCTATTCATTAGAGTTGTGTGAGGGTGGGGATTATGAAGTGCAATCTGTTGTCACGTCACAGTCGAGTTGCATTGTGGGATATGGAGCTGCCTGAAGCATACATCAGAGTAGACTCGCTCCCTCAGTCAAAATTGAGGGGTTGAGGGTCTGTCAACAGAAACTTCCCTCGTTCACTTAAACGGACTTCCAAAATGGCGTCAGAGATTCCCCTGAGGGGAAGTGCTTAGGGGAGTTAGCGAGTAGATGTTAAAAGTGAAGTGGAATCACAGCCTGTAGTCTCTGGCGTAACGATCAACTAGCATGTTACGACAGTATGTCACTGTTTGCGGATACCATATAAATGAGTGGGGAGAGCCGTAATGTGACACCTAGCTGTCGCAAAATCGTTCGTGACTTCTCTTATAAAACGTCAATTTATCGTAGTAAACTCCACACATTGTTCATTCCAAATGCATTTTGTAGTGTAAAACATGTTGAAGATTAGTTGAAAGGCAGTCAGTTCTTAATTGATTCCTCACAATAGCAGTTTATTCAGCACACTGAAGCATCTGCTCCATAAACATCCATTAAAAAAAACTACCTCTTGTCTCCTCACCAGTATACCGCCATAGAATGTGTATGGGAGCGCCGCGTCATGCACAGTCAGGCAGATGGACTACAAGTAAAGGCTGTTACAAGCTAACTTTGCCATTTAAAAATACACAAAAAGTTTTGTTCCAAAACATGCAAAGTAGGCATTATCTTATCGGATATGCTCAAATTTTCATATTACAAGAAAAGTGATATAGATGCCATAGAATGTCATAACTTTTGTATGTGATAAACAACAACCCTAAAACATTATTTTGAAAAATATATGATATACATACATGTAAATGACACAATGCACATTTATTGTGTTGTATTATTTGAGCTGTAAAGTTTTTTAAATTGTCGTTTTTAGTTTCAGAGTTTACGGAGTTACATCGTCATAGCAACGAAGTTGTAAAATTGAATAAAAGTTTACACAGAAAAGTTTAGTAAGTGATTTTATCACACTTAAATCATGTTAATACAAGCATATGTCTAGTGGTTAAACTTTTGAAACAGTATTTTAAATATGTTGTTTTGGCCCCATTCACTTCAATTGTAAACGCCTCACTGGGACCCAGATTTTCAGGGGGGTTTTCCCCCACAGATTTTTGCAGGAATTATATACCTCACTTCATGGTAAAAGGGTTAAAGGAAGCATTAACACATATAATTACATTTTGCCATTCTTGAAAAAATAAATAAATAAATCAATAATAATCAGACTATTTCTCTCCTGAGCAAATTACACAGTTTAGCGTTGTAATTCCAAAAAACTAACATACAAGCTTCGATTTTCTCAAATTTTATTAAGAACATTCAAAGCTTATTACATTATGATTCAGACATTTTTTTTTTATTATTGGAGAAACTTGCCATGAAATTGTCACAGGCCATTGAAAGAATGCACAAAAACAGGTGTTCAGTTGGTCATTTTCTTCTCAGAACCGCTTCTTTGCATTTTCCTCCTTGAAAACAAAGAAATGCCAACATTAGTGTTGCTGATTAAAAGTACACAAAAGGAAATATATTTAGTTTATCCACCTTATTTTTCAATGTAACTTGGGTGCGGCCATTATCAACCTTGAATGTGGACCGCTTCCAGTATAAGCCATCTCCAGCTATTTCAGTGATACAAAAATACATATTTATGCTGCTTTACTTTTCAGGCTGGCAATATATGTCACCATATTATCATCAAGCATTATTATTTTCATAAACACATTGGTTCAGAGCGCATATAGTTTTACGGTTTATCTTGTTTGAAAACATTCTTTCTTTCTTTACGGTGTATAGTACATAGACACACAGAGCTCGGATCCAGCATGGCTTCTAAAATATCACCTTAGGAAATAAATAAATAAATAAAAGGCATTATCGGAGGTTTCGCAGATAAATCTGAATGGGGGTTTACATGGAGACACGTTAAATACTGCATCGTCACGATCTCTGTAAAGTATAAAGCAGATTTTATTACCGTCTTTTCAATACAACACACAGCAACAAGTGAAAGATATATTTACTCTTTTACTATAAATGCTGATGTTAGAAAATTATCCACCATTAGGATATTATTCTGCTGTACACCCTGTGGTTGAATTCTGGTTTTATTCTCCTTCTTGTTATTTAACTTGCGGTCAGTGACAGTGGATCTTTGCCACACTTGCCGGAAATGCAACCGCTTGCTTTCTTACAAGTTGCAAAATAAGGTGGATAGTTACTCCAAGTTTGAGTCCTTTACACATTCAGTGGCTCAAAATGTATTTGGACACTTAAATCACACTTAAAAATGCATGCATTTCTTTGCATTAGATAATGTTTCAAAACAAAGTGCCATTAACAAATGATGCTATCTTTTAAACTGACTTTTTGGAGCCATTTTTGCCAACCAGAAAGTGTCCAAAAACTTTGTCTTCATTTTAAACATTACATCTATCTTTTTAAACCTAACAAACATTCCTGAACTGTTTCACTTGAAAAGCTTGCACAATATTTCTTTCAAATAAATGCCATTGCTTTGTTATTCTGTTATATAACGCAAATACACTTGATACATTTTTAGATGTGGCTTAAAGGAATAGTTCACCCAAAAAAGAAAATTGTCTCATCATTTACTCACCCTCATGTCATTCCAGAATTATATGACTTACTTTCTTCTGCTGAACACAAACAAAGATTTTTAGAAGTATATTTCAGCTCTTTTGGTCCATACAATGCATGGATGGGTGCCAAAAAATCTGAAGTTCCAAAAATCACATAAGTCAGCATAAAAGTAATCCATATGACTGCAGTGGTTAATGTCTTCAGAAGCAATATGATAGGTGTGAGTGAGAAACAACTTTTACTATAAATTCTCCTCATTGCTCAGTCAATCTCCACTTTAACTTTCACATTCTTCTTTTGTTTTTGGTGATTCACATTCTTCATGCATATTGCCCCCCTACTGGGCAGGGAGAAGAATTTCTTGCAAAAAAGGACTTGAAGAATTATTGATTTGTTTCTCACCCACACCTATCATATCACTTCAGAAGATATGGATTTTACCACTGGAGTCGACTGGATTAATTTTATGCTGCCTTTATGTGCTTTTTGGAGCGTAAAAATGTTGGCACCCATTCACTTGCATTGTATGGACTTACAGAGCTGAAATATTCTTCTAAAAAACTTAATTTGTGTTCTGCAAAAGAATCTACACATCTGGGATGACATGAGGATTTTAAATGAGAATTTTCATTTTTGGGCGAACCATTCCTTTAAATGTGTTATTTTTGTATGTATTTATTATTTTTCCCTTGATTACTGCATATTCAGTTATTAATCATTTCAATATTTACAGGTAATTGCATTTTTACCATCACTGACAAAAATTACATGAAGGTGCTATGATTTTTTGTGACTTTTCACTGCAAAACAACACAAAATATACTGTAAATGGCATCACAATTTCTTCGAAAAGCTGCAACAAATTTTAAAAAAGCAGTGTGAAATCATGGTGGGACTGGACTTTTAATTGTAAACAAGCCTGAAACACACCAGGGACTCTTATTTTGAAATGACATAGACTTTGCTCTATTACAATGCTCTAGTTAAGTAGGCTATTCACCAAATAAAATAAATAAATAAATAAATAAATAAATAAATAAATAAAAGCAGCTGATTTATTACATTTTGATTTGATAATTTGTTATTGCAAGTTGTGTGTTGTGGAACAAAGTACCAAGACAAATTCCTTGTAAGTGTATCTTACTTAGCCAATAAATAAATTGATTGATTGATTACCGGTAAGCTTTTTATGGCCAATATATTTACCAGATAAATGGTTTTGTATATTTGTTCTGACGGGGCACGTTTCCATAGAGTCACACTTTTTTGCATGCCCTCGCTTCAATTTAGAACACTTGATTTCATTTATTTAATCACAGTAACAAAATATTTTTTGAAGTGAGGATGAAAATATGGATGAATATTGTCAGTAGCCAAGTTTCCATCCACTTTTTGTGATTTCAGTTATCAACAAAGTGAAAATGCATAAATATATTTAGAGAAATTTGCTGTTTTCTGATCATTTCCATCCAATTGGCCTTTTATCGATAAAATGGTGTGCATGATGACTCATCCTTAAAATTTTTTTTTTTTTAAAAACACACATTGTCGCATAAGTTTTGGTTTATTGCAAAAGAAATCAGAGCATGATCAGTTTCCATACCAAATTTTGTGTAAATTGCAAATTGTGTTTCGCGTCCCAGTTGTCCCCAAATCTTTGTAAAATGGAGAAAGTATTGAGACAGTTAATTAAAATTGGCCAGATTACTGTCATTTTAATTTCACAAATAATTGCAATGGTAGGAAATATCAGAAGATGATGTTGAAATGGAGCAGTTGCTCGACTGGGAGAGACCACACAATAGGGTGTTCTGGGAGGCTGTGGTGAAGAGACACTTCACAGAAAGTCTCTGGTTGCAACATTTTAGGATGTCACGGCCAACGTTTGAGATGCTGTGCTAATTCATTGATCCTGATTTTCCAACATGAAAGCGGATCGCCAAAGCCCTGTTCAAGCTGGTAACCTGCACCCAGTAGTGGGGTAAACTTTTGGGGGTAGTAAAACGACCGTCCATTGATGTGTATAAGCTGTGTGCACAGCTGTTAGAAAAAAACTGATGCGCCGTTATATAAGGCTGCAAAATGTAGCGGAGGCCAGTGAAATTACGTACCGTGATGGCACACTCGTCCCCATTTTTCATTACATTAATCGAAAAGGGTGGTCATTCATTGTTCTCCAGGCACTTGTTGATGACAGGGAGTACCCATTAGACAACTGTGTTTCCAGCGTCAGATCTGTACAGGTGAACCTAACCTGAATTCTGTAAATTCTTTTGTGACAATATTTTTTTGCGTCAATGCCCTTTTCATGACAAAAAGTGTTTCCAAACTAGTTTTTCGAGACATCTGAAGTATCGACATAGAATTTATGTGCTAAAGTTAAACGAAAACAGATTATGCCGACACTTGTGAAATTTTAACCATAATTTGCGTTTCCATCAGTTTGTGACGAGGAGGAGGGCGTGGCCGGGCCGTGATGGAGCACGGTTCGAGAGAGAGAAAGACGCACGCGGCCGCGTTGTTTGTGTCTCCTTATGTTTTATGTTGGTTTAAGTTTATGTTGTCCATTAAACTTTATGTTGACTGTTCAGCCGGTTCCCGCCTCCTCCCTGCCCAACCTTTACCTGTTACAGTGGTGCCGAAACCCGGGAGGGAGGAGGGATACCTATTGAAAAGAATGGTGATGGTCTAGAAAACAACAGGCTTTAGTTCAGGAAGGTGTGACTTAGTTACAAAAATAATCCTGGTTATGGAGTCCTGAAGCAAGATATATTTTATTTTAAAGTTACTCTAAAGTTTATTTTTTAATTGTCTTATGTTCAACGTGATGACAGTAAAATGCTAGCATGCCATCTGGGGTTCAGAATGACACTGGAGTTATCTGAGGTTAAGTGACTTGCTCAAGCACACAATGGTGATTGTTAATGAATAGATTTTTGGGGATTTGAACCAACAACCTTTTGGTTACTAGCACAGATCTCCATCTTTAATCATGCCATGGACCTTTTTAAAAATAAATAAATATTATAAATATATATATACACTGGCGGCAAAAAGTTTGGAATAACGTACAGATTTTTCTCTTATGGAAAGTAATTGTTACTTTTATTCACCAAAGTGGCATTCGGCTGATCACAATGAATGGTCAGGACATTAAAAACATGAAAAATTACTATTACGATTTGAAATTTTTTTTCAGAACTTCTTCAACTACTTCAAAGAGTTCTCATCAAAAAATCCTCCACGTGCAGCAATGACAGCTTTGCAGATCCTTGTCATTCTAGCTGTCAGTTTGTCCAGATACTCAGGTGACATTTCATCCCACACTTCCTGTAGCACTTGCCATAGATGTGACTGTCTTGTCGGGCACTTCTCACGCACCTTACAGTCTAGATGATCCCACAAAAGCTCAATGGGGTTAAGATCCATAACATTCTTCCAGTTTTCTGT
The DNA here is from genome assembly GCF_019703515.2 of Myxocyprinus asiaticus. Classification (NCBI taxonomy): domain Eukaryota; kingdom Metazoa; phylum Chordata; class Actinopteri; order Cypriniformes; family Catostomidae; genus Myxocyprinus; species Myxocyprinus asiaticus. The sequence goes on along the minus strand of NC_059376.1, from coordinate 8,479,988 downwards.
TGTCCAATGCCTGTGTTTCCTTGCCCACTCGAACCTTTTCTTTTTGTTTTTCTGTTTCAAAAGTGGCTTTTTCTTTGCAATTCTTCCCATAAGGCCTGCACCCCTGAATCTTCTCTTTACTGTTGTACATGAAATTGGTGTTGAGCGGGTAGAATTCAATGAAGCTGTCAGCTGAGGACATGTGAGGCATCTATTTCTCAAACTAGAGACTCTGATGTACTTATCCTCTTGTTCAGTTGTTCATCTGGCCTTCCACATCTCTTTCTGTCCTTGTTAGAGCCAGTTGTCCTTTGTCTTTGAAGACTGTAGTGTACACCTTTGTATGAAATCTTCAGTTTTTGGCAATTTCAAGCATTGTATATCCTTCATTCCTCAAAACAATGATTGACTGATGAGTTTCTAGAGAAAGCTGTTTCTTTTTTTTGCCATTTTTGACCTAATATTGACCTTAAGACATGCCAGTCTATTGCATACTGTGGCAACTCAAAAACAAACACAAAGACAATGTTAAGCTTCATTTAACAAACCAAATAGCTTTCAGCAATGTTTGATATAATGGAAAGTGATTTTCTAGTACCAAATTAGCAATTTAGCATGATTACTCAAGGATAAGGTGTTGGAGTGATGGCTGCTGGAAATGAGGCCTGTCTAGATTTGATCAAAAATGACTTTTTTCAAATAGTGATGGTGCTGTTTTTTACATCAGTAATGTCCTGACTATACTTTGTGATCAGCTGAATGCCACTTTGGTGAATTAAAGTACCAATTTCCTTCTGAAACAGCAAAATATGTACATTATTCCAAACTTCTGGCCGCCAGTGTACAGTATATATATATATATATATATATATATATATATATATATATATATATATATATATATATATATATATATATACACATCTCTCTCTCTCTCTCTCTCTGTCTCTCTCTCTCTCTCTCTCTCTCTATATATATATATATTTATATGTGTATATGGGGTTTTACCATTTTGACACCCTGAACTTAAATAAAGAAGACCTTTTCCATGTGGGTAGGTAGTACATTGACAGTCATGTATTGATGACGTTGAGAATGTACGTTATCTGCATTTTTCTGAAAATTCTGCAATCATTTACTCATCCTCATGCCAACCCAGATTTCTACGACTTTCCTCTGCAGAATAAAAATAAATATTTTTAGAAGAATATTTCAGCTCTGTTGGTTCATACACCGCAAGTGAATGGTGACCAAAATTCTGGAGCTCAAAAAGCACATAAAGGTTTTGGGTGAGAACAGACATAAATATAACTCCTTTTTTACTGTACATTTTGCCACTGCAGTCTCTAGGCATGGTCATGATTTTACACCTGCATCACTCCCACTTTGATGGGATTATTATATTTTACAATGCTTATCAGATCAGATTTTGAGTAAATTGGAATTAAATGTAAAGATTTTTTTTTTTTTTTTTCAAAACATTTCTATTTGTTTTATGGGTCAATCAGATGTGGGTCAATCAAGTTTTTTTTTTTTTATGGGTCAATCAGGTTTTTTTTACATTTAAATACATAATAATAATAATAATAATAATACAATTAAAAAACATTACAAATGCAATTCAGACAAAACAATTACTTGAATACACAACCACTAATATGAACATGTTTTCAATTTCTGAGTTTAAAGTCATTTTCATGTTTTGTTTTGTTTTTTTCTGGGGTTGTAGAGTGAAAAATTACACCAAATTGGTGTAGCCGTCCGGAGACAGTAAATAAAGAAATAAATAAAGTCTCATTAGAACCTGAAATCCTTGAAAAAAAAATGTTGGCCTAAGTAGTATGGAATATTCTTTTATTATTTCTTGAAAAATAAGCAGTAAAACCATTTTGTTTTAAAATATTAATAATATATTATTACAGTTTGAAAAGAAAAAAACTTTTGTCAAGCAAATCAAAGTCAATGAAAAAGCTAATTATTTCAGGTCAAATGGAGTAACCCAAATTCTTGATTTTGTTGTGTTTGTAAACTTTTTTGAAATAAATGATTAAGTTGAATTTCTTGAATTTCATGTATTCAGTGTGCAAGGTGTTTTAATACCATTATTTGATGGTTACACAACTTGACATTTAAAAAAACACATTTTATGAAAATCATGACCATGATTTGTATACAATGTACAGGTTTTAAAAACAGAGCTGTATACTGTATGTGAACCACAATTATACAAAACGAATTTTCGGAATTTTAGTGAAGGTTCACTTCAGTCTCAGTTTTTTTTTTTTTTTCAAGGTTGTATTTAAACTTTGTCACCATTTTCACTATATTTCATACACACTATTTGATCTCCTTGGATAAATTATGCAAGCTTGAGATCCAACTGTACATCAAGTGAAATAGTGTTGACTTGGAAGTGTGGATAGATTCACAGCATAGTAGCAGAATTTTCAGGAAACTCAACAGAACTGCAATGACTACCCCTCTACTGCCTGTTCTTCTCCACATTATTCCATCTTCTATCCTTCTTGAGGATCAGTCGCAGGTCGATCCCTGTGCTCGACTTTAAAAACACTTGTTGTAGAGAGAGTCATTTTCCAGAAGAGTGCAGCAATGCCCTCGACATTACGTAACTTTATAATTTAGTTTTATTTTATTTATTTATTTTACCAAAATAGAACATTTGTTTTAGGTTGCACTTGATGGTTTCTCTAATGTTCCCTTAAACTCTTAATTCAAAGAACCTTTCTACAACCATGAAGCAACCTCAATAAACAGAAAAGCCATAAATGGATTAATTATTCATTTTAATAAAATTAGAATGATTAAATTCAGCCACAACACATTTAGGAAGATTAATATCCATCTTACAGCCCTCGGGACATCAAAAGATATTAAAAATCGAATAAACATTCAACTAACCTTGAAGGAATAGTTCACCCAAAAATTAAAATTCTCTCATACTCACCCTGCATTCCATCCCAGATGTGTATGACTTTCTTTCTTCTGCAGAAGGCAAGGCAAGTTTATTTATATAGCACATTTCATACGCAAGTGCTTTACAGAAAGAAAATACAAGATAAAAAAAATAAATAAAACAAATCAATTTTAAAACCAGTTTAGAACAAGAATTAAGAATACAAATTTATAAAATAAATAAGAAAGTAAAAATTATTAAAATTATTATTATTTTTTATTTGATTTTTTTTTAAAGGAAAAGAATACAGAGATAAAATGATACAGTGCAATCAGTGAGTACAGCACAGTGTGTATCTAAGTACTGTATCTAACCTACCCTGAACCTTGTTCCAGCTGCGGGTGGCATAATAGCTAAACGCTATTTGTCCTTGTTTTAAGTGAACCCTCTGTATTTCAAACTGACTTGATCCTAATGATCTGAGAGGTCTGTTAGTTTTATATTCAACAAGCATATCTACAATATATTTAGGTCCTAGGCCATTGAGTGATTTATAAACGAGTAATAGTACTTAAAATCAATTCTAAATGTAAGTGAAAGCCCATGTAAAGACCTGAGGACAGTAGTAATATGCTCAGATTTTTTGGTTCAGGTCAGAATCCTAAAATTTAGAAGTAACATCTAGAAAAATGTAGGTGCACAGCTACAAGTTAATGTCCATAGAAAAATGAGAGACGCTGGCACACTACTAACCGTTCCAATTTATTGACAACGTTTCGACCCAAAACAGGTCTTCGTCAGGTCAAAAAAAAAAAACGAATCATCTTTTCCCTCCTAAGCTACATAAGCTTTTTTATAGTAGGAATACAAGTGGGTGGAGTATACCATCACCGGGTGTTAAAATACATTTACAAAGGAACCTTGAACATTGTCAGTAAATTGAAACGGTTAGCACTGTGCCAGCATCTCATTTTTCGGGTCAGAATCCTGGCAGCAGCATTCTGAATGAGCTGCAGCTGTCTAATGGTCTTTTTGGGAAGGCCGGTGAACAGTCCATTGCATAATAGGCCCTTTCCCACATACAGTTCTGGTACTTTTTCCATAGTAACTTTCTAGATGAGAACTCTTTCGAGGAACGGAACACCCGATGAGAATTTTCCCAAGCTGCATTCGCATTCAGAAGAGTAACCACCGTAGTGACGACATCTAGTATCAAACATTTTTATTCTGACGTTATTTGCATGCGCGTTTCAATAGCAACAAAAACAACAACAACAACAAAATCAACAACGCCAATGGAGGATGCTAGGACCAGAGCTACACTTTTGTTTGTTAGGGCTGTTTTCTACGAACTGTCTGAGAAGAAAGCCTGCCTGACTGTGCCTAGTTCCACATTGAAAGCATGAAGTCTTTATAGATGTTATAATGGACTTCAAGTTTTGTTTTGCGCCAGAACACAAACAAAGACTTTTAGAAGAATATCTCAGCTCTGTAGGTCCATAAAATGCAAGTGAATGGGGTACAAAACTTTGAAGCTCCAAAAGGCACATAAAGGCAGCATGAAAGTAATCCACAAGACTCCAGTGGGTAAATCTGTATCTTAAGAAGCGATCCAAATTATTTTTGGTGAGAACAGACAAAAAAATCTACCAAATACACTCCTTTTTCACTAAAAATCTTTACATCCGCAGTCACCTTGGCGATCATGATGATTTTAAGCTTGATTTTACATCCTAGCGCCATCTAGCACTCTGTGCATTCATCAAGCGCTAGGAAGGGTAATCGAGCTTGAAATCATGACCGTGCCTAGAGATTGCAATTGCAAGAAAACGACTCACATTATGGTCTGTTCTCATCCAAAACCGAAAAAGACATGGATTTAACCACAAGAGTCGTATATAGATTCGTTTTATGCTGCCTTTTGCCTTTTGTGCTTTCTGGAGCTTCAACGTTTTAATGACGTTCACTATCATTGTATGGACCTACAGAGCTGAGATATTCTTCTAAAGATCTTCATTTGTGTTCCGCAGAAGAAGGAAAGTCATACACATCTGGGATGACATGAGGGTGAGTAAATGATGAGAGAATATGCATTTTTGGGTGAACTATTCCTTTAACTTGTCAAACTATTTTGATAGCCTTCTAGTGGCTATTACTGTAAAGGCAAGCGCGTCTCCCCGCTGACGTCACCTTATGTTAAGTTGAACTACAACTACCAGATGAACGAGTCCGTCCTAACGCGCTGTTGATTCTTCTCCTCAACCTGTGCATCACTTCTTTTCCTCAATTATCTTTTTCAGTAGACAATGACCGAAGAGTATGATTCACTTTGCTTAGGGGAAAGCCCGCCGAACCTGACGGATCCCTGCGCATATGATGCATTTCCTGGTTTTCGGCTGAACACAAGCGGATCAGCGGAGATGATTGAATGAGCGAACGGAGAGGAGAGAGCAACTCCTGAATGCTGGGCTTCCGATCGTCATTAGCAATAGAGCAATAACCCGTGCATAATAAAAGACAACGTGCCAGAGGGACTTTTAAAGTGGATATTGAAACAGAGCTGCTGTCTCGCTTATGAAGGAAACACATCAGCTGGCTGGACTGCTTGGCTCCTTTCGCACTGACACTCGTCCAACTCTGATCTTTTATAAGCGGCATGTGTAGTATGAAGTCATGTCAATGGTGACACCCTTCTGGGCTACTGGTCTAATACACGATTGCTTCCGTTTGTATCTTAATCAACTGAGTATTTGCGTCGGATCTGTGACATTAATGCAACTTGTGTTGGTAATGTGATGAGGCTCCGCTGAGCTCGCATCTACCTCGGTTAACTGTTCTGTATTTTCTTGGACTGTATTGTACTGAGATTGCTGTATATCACCCACCAGCTGTCAAGCTTTGCTGGAGTCGGAGGACGACGTATAAACAGTAATCTAGCTGTATTTCATGATTTGATACTTGAATTAATTTGTTGACTGACAATGAAGAAGTTCTTTGACGCCCGCCGGGAGATGGTGGGCTCCGGGCCCGGTTCAGGAGCCGGTGTGGGAGGCGGCGCGGGGTCCGGCAGCGGCGGCACGTTTGTCGGACGGGTTTTCACCATAGGACGGTATCAAGTCACCGTGGAGGAAACGGTGGCGGAGGGTAAGCGACTTTGGTGACTTTTATGTGGTGGCCTGGTCAATGATCCTGCTATTTAATCGTTACAGTGGATTTAATGTGTCTACAAATGAAATGGCTTTGCGGTTCATATTTAAAGAATGAATCCGAGCCTATGACGACACTAATCCCCATTCATGCGTCATCTTAATAATTGCTGACAGCGTGGAGTGACGCGTGCTGCCTCAACAGAGGAGTCTTAAAGGAATAGTTCACGCAGAAATCAACGTTCTGTCATCATTCTGCCACCCTCGTGTCGCTCCAAACCCAGATGACTTTCTTTCTTCTGTGGAACACTTGTGGAGATGTTAGGTAGAATATCCAAGCTTCTCTTTTCCATGCAATGACAGTGGATGGAGACTAGGACAGGCAAGCTTCAGAAAGGACAGAAAAGTACTATAAAAGTAGTCCCTACGACTCGCGATAGCTTTCAGTGAGGAACAGATCGAAGTTTAAGTCATTTTGCACTTGTGCAGATTTCAACATGGTGCCTCATGAATTGAACACAAGCACAAAAGAATTTATGAGGTATTTATAGTGAGCAAGTCCTGTGGATCATGGTGGACCAAATTACTCAAAATGAAATGATTAAATCTATAAATCATTAATTAAACCATTAAGGAAAATGTCCCAGTTTCATTTAGAAATAATTTAATAATTAAATCCCAAGTTTTGGGAGAATCCATGAAAAAACAGTTTACTAAAGTAAAAATAAAAATAATAAAAAAAACTTTCATAATGTCCACTTTCAAGAAACTGCTATTTTGTAATTTTTTTTTTAATTTTTAATTTTTTATTTATTTATAATTAAAACATACTATTTCCCAATCTCTCTCCATCCCCTGCACAGACAGTGCTGTTGATTGACATTTGTGAAAAGTATTCCATTACTATGAAAATACTCTTTGGGGAAATCAGGCATTAATTTGAAAATTAGGTGTCATTCGAAAATTCAGCCTATTATTATTAAAAACGACTTTTGGGAATTGTATGTTTTTATTATGAAAAAAAAAAGAGAAAGATTTAAACGTAGTGGATATTATGTAATGTTTTAAACAATACATTTTTTATTTTTTATTATTGCAAAATAAATTAGTATGTTTTTAATTTAATTATTTTACGATTCAGTTGTTTTAAAATAAATGGTTACATTTACTTATCAGTTTAATTAATTATCTTTTGATTTAATTATATAATTTTTTAAGTACTTTGGTCCTCCGTAGTGGTTGGCACATTTTTGTAAAACAAAATCAGCTCAGACATTCTGCCTAAAGGCCCTGGTCAGGGCTGTAGCTAGAGGGGTGAAAGGTGGTAATGATTCTAGGGGCCCACAGGTCCAGGGGGGCCCCACAACAAATTCTAAACTGTATTTTTTTAAAAGGAAAGGGGCCCAAAGCAGTATACAGTCAGGGACCCCAGAATACCCAGTTATGTCCCTGGCCCTGGTATACTTAGTTTCAGATCGCATTGTGCCTGGTCAACCTTGGTGCCTTTCAAAGTGATACTCTCTTGGCCGCGAGTGAGTACGAACGAGTTTGACACACGTGCACTATGACTGCTTTGCGATACTCTTTTAGTACAGTCAATGGGGCAGGCACATGCAGTGATGATGCGCACAGATGAGGACTGTCCGCATGTCAAGAAAATCTGTGCACGTTCCGTAACGTGGACAGTCGAAATATACTTTGGCCTACACATCTACTTTTGTGTTCCACGCAGTGCTAATTTTCACACCTTTAAAATAATTGTCATATTCATTCATTTTAGTCAGTATAACTGTCTAAAATGGCATATAATTGTAGTTGACAAAAACAACATAGTTGACATTAATGTGCAAAATGACAGTGTAACAGGCTGTAAATTGTAACATTTGAAAATGTCTCAAGTTGTTTTTGCCCATACAATGAAAGTCAGTGTGGTACAATGTTGTTTTAGACCCAACTGAGTTTCATTGAATGGACAAAAAAAGTTGAAAAATTCTCCAAAATATCTTCTTTTGTGTTCCACAGAAGAAAGTAAGTCATTCAGGTTCGGAGTGACATGAGGGTGAGTAAATTATGACAGAACCCCTCCTTAATAAAAATAAAAAGACATATAGACAGACAAACAGACAGACCGTGTCCATGCAGAATAATTGTTTTTTTATAAGGTTACTAATATGGAGTCTTCATCTCATGTGAGTGATTAATTTTATACATATATTTTAAAACAAAATTTCATTAGGAGTAAAACTTTGCAATGAGGAAAACAATGACTGAGTGCACCTTAGTTAAGTTGATTTGAGAGTCACTGGCTTGTGTGTGGAACGTTAAGGACTGTGTATGCCAGCTTGATAATCTCAGCAGTAATTATTTATTTACACCAGGCTGTTGTTCTGAAAGCAAAATGCAACTAATAATAAGAGAAACTGTAGGCTGTCATCTGCTCAACCGCACAGCGCTGCGACCAACGCAAAACAAATGCGTTTACTCATGCAATCCTCTACTGCAGTGCCGCTGAACCTGATGTGTCGCGCTTTGAGTGGCTCGTGATGAGCATGGGCGCATGAATGGTTTATCTGCGCTGCACTCTTCTGCTGACTAGCTCAGTTTCGTCCCACTTTGTGTTTAGTGTTCCAATCAGTTCATATCTAAATACAAAAGGATGCGCGAATATGAGCAAGGATTAAAAAGAAAGAGGAAGTTTTGGCATGCAGGTGCGAGGAACTTCATGTCAGTGGATTAAAATTCATACACTTATCTCTAGCTATTGCTCGCATGTGAGTGATTATTACAAGTGCCAATGGTGGATCCAACAATAATTTGCGGATCCCCTGTGGTACCACCGCGGACCCCCTGTTGAAGACACTTGGTCTATGGTGTCAGGAAGGGCAGCCTCATTACTGCAGTCATGGCGTGACTACAATGGCGTGAAATTTCAAACTACATCTTAGGTTTACAAAGGCCTGGCTGTAAATACGATTTCTGAAATAAGATTTCTTGATTGCTTTTCGATGAAATTTCGCTAATTTCATCATCTTCGGCGGATGTTTGACTCCACTGAAAGACTTTCTTGTGACGTTCCACACTAGAGGTCTGCAACCATCCCGGGCCCGATGGGACCCGAGAGCCCGACGGGTTTCGGGTAGGGTTCGGGTCAGTTTTTCAAGTAGGACTTCGGGTTCAGGTCGGGTTCGGGCTAAAAATCTGACGGCATCATTCGGGCCGGGTAGGGTCAGGCCACAATGTCTCGGGCACAGGTCGGGTTTGGGTTTCATTTTAAGGCCCGTGCAGACCTCTACTCCACACTCCAGCTCAGTAGTTGGCGGTAATGCACCATAAGCTGGATTGCGAACTGCCAATAAACATTAAACGAAGAAGAAATACTTGCCTGTGTCAACAAGTTAACAGATGTGACAGTGCTTTTAATCATGAAAATGTTTAACTAAATAGTATATAAATGAACAGCAATGGTTGATGTCGGAGTTGTTGTTGTGTTCAGTTGATAGTTGAATTGCATTGTCAGTGCTGTCTTGTTCGGTATACAACGATACAATTTTAGCCCGATAGCTAGCTAGCTTGCTGCCACCTAGCCTCATTACTGGTTTACATGACAACATGGGAAGGTAGCTGCTAGCCAGCTAATACTTTCTAACTGGCGGATTTCATGACTGTGATTTATGCTGCCTTCAAGTGAACCTGGGAAGCTCATACCTCCATGTTGGGCATTCGTTACAATGACATATCACGCATTCAAGTGAGAAACAAAATACGGAAGAAGCCTAATGTAAACAAATACACAATGAACGACAGAAAAAGCCCTGTTTCTATTGTGAATAAACATAAGTGAATAAACCTGCATTACTTATACACAACATGCTGTATAGTATATGATTTATTATGCATGGTATCTAACAAATTAATAATTAATTTGCTTAAAACTAACTGGGAAGGTCATTAGTTGACTGTCATAAATTAATATTTTTGAAATAAAGTACAGAAGTTAAAGTAGTTTTGCAAAATCATTGCTTCCCATCATCTTTTATGTTGACATGCCCCTTCCAAAGTCCCAACTTGGAAACTCGGGCATCATCTAGTATTCCTAGTTTACCATTCATAAATACGACTTCGCTGGGTCATTCATGTGCTCGGAACTCGGAATTATGATTTTTCCGACTCCACTTGAAGGGCACATCGAATTCTGAGTTTCCCACTTTTAAGTACGACTTTGCTTGATCATTCATGTGCTTGGAATTCGTAATTATGATATTTCTGTCTCCACTTGAAGGGCACACCAGTTAACCAGTTGTGTGTATAATTTTGCCGAACCACTCGTGTTTTTAACGACTTGTACCTGATCCGATCGTCTAGATGTAGAACATCCCTTACAGAAATTGAGAGTTCACTGCAAATTTGCCACAAACTTGCCGCAAATTCACCACAGATAATTTTCATGTGCAAATGAGCTTTCAGCAAACTTGCAGCAAATTGTCCATTGTTGCCAAAGGTTTGCTGGAGGTTCACCACTACCGATGAAGAGCTGCAAACTTCTGGCCAACATTTGCGGCGAATCACAAGCTCATTTGCATGTGAAAATAACAAGCTGCAAATTTGCTGCTAGTTTAGATTTTTTGTAAGAGATAAGCTAAATATAAAAAATTACTCAAAAGTTTATTTTCGATATCCAATAAATTATTTAGTCTAAAAATATAATCTTACAAAAAATGTAGAGTTCTGGCAAACTAGCCACAAACTAGCTGCAAACTTGCCATAAATTTGCAGCAAATTTGCCACTCATTATTTTCACATGCAAATGAATGGTAGGGGTGAACCTCTGGCAAACTTTTTGGCAACAATGGACAATTTGTCACAAGTTTGCCGCAAAGCTCATTTGCTTGTGGAAATAATCAGTGGCGAATTTGTGGCAAGTTTGTGGATGAACTCTCGATTTTTGTAAGGGTCGGTATCGTTTTATTGCTCAGTCCTATATTGATGTCAAAGGCTGTGTGTCAAATATTTTGCCGCACTTTCATTGGTAGAAGCTAGCTAGCAAAACATTGATAATGCTAAAATGTTAACAAATAGTTTTTAATAATGTTAATCAATTTTTTTTTTACATTTGTATAATAAACAATTTTGGTACTGTGTTGGGTCGCTACTGTTAGGTCTTAAAGCAAAACCAGTTGAAAACTGCTGTTGCATTTGATACATGAAGTTTGAGACTGTTGTTATATCCCTGAAGGGACTCTCTTCACAATGGCTTTTTTTCCACAGAATTGTTTTTTGTTTGAAACAAAGCTGTAGAATAGGGGATACAGAGGTATTGAAATGAGATGACCGTGTTGAATTGGTCTACTTCTCACAAGCTTGAAAACTACAGCTTCTGTCTCAACAAAGCAGGGGTTGGAACAGTGAATTCAAAGGCTGTTATTTATTTACAATGGAAATGAATGGTGCCATTTTTTGGAGGGTTTAAAGGCAGAAATGTGAAGCATATCATTTTATAAAAGTACTTTGATTAATTATTTTGCTAAAACTTTTGCATTATTTGAGCTGTAAAGTTGTTTTAATCTACATTTTTACAGTAATTTTAGGGTTACAGTGTTACGTTGTCATGGCAACCCTTACAAAAATTGAGAGTTTACTGCAAACTTGCCGCAAATTCGCCACAGATAATTTTCACATGCAAATGAGCTTTGCGGCAAATTGTCCATTGTTGCCAAAGGTTTGCCCCTACCGGTGAAGAGCTGCAAAATTCTTGCAAACATTTGCGGTGAATCACAAGCTCATTTGCATGTGAAAATAACGAGTGGCAAATTTGCAGCAAATTTGTGTCAAGTTTGCGGCTAGTTTCGATTTTTGTAAGGGAACTAAGTTGTAAAAATTGGACATAACTTTACACAGAAAAAGGTTAGTAATGATTTTATGACTGTAAAATCATGTTAACACGCATATTGTTATCTTGTGGCTATACTTTTGAAACAGTGAGTATTTTAACGTTTACGGATTGGCCCCATATTTCACTTCAATTGTAAGTGTCTCACTGTAACCCAAGTTTCATTTTTTAAAGGTGGTACTCAACATTATGTCACAACTGTCGATTTAGCTTAACTTGTGTGAACTGGAATATTCCTTTAAAAAGCCAGTTTTGAGAACTTGTGTTGAACTTGGTCTCAGATTAGCTAACATGCTAAAGCTAGCAACAACAACAAATGAGAGGATGTGTTTTAAATTTAATTTCCCTCATTTGAAAAATCACAAATGTTTCTGTGTGGTAGAAAAAAAAAAGTTCCATGTGAGATGATACTACCTTTCAAAAATTCTTTCACTAGAATGCTGAGCACGCAGTTATAGTATAATTAGAGACATGGAAAACTGGAAATGCACAGTATTTATGTCACTATCTTATTGGGGGAGGGTAAGGAGAGCTAACATAACAGCCAAATTGTGAATGATTCTGATGGCTCTTCTAAAGAACAGCATCGAGCCCCCAGTGTTTTTTATATTAGGAAGTTTTGCTGTCTAGGCCATTTTGTGGTTAATGCCTGGAGGGTCTGACCTTGACAGTTGACAGTTCAGTACGGCTGTGTGGCTTCTGCATAGTCATCGAAGTGAAATGAAATTATAAGGCTTCTGAGCTGTATCTCAGTGCTTATTAACCATTACTTTATACAGTCATCTTGTCACCTTTCACCCTTTAAAAGACTGACAGGACAATTTGGAGGATCGTACTAATTTACATATACACACGCACGCACATGGAAGTAGATGGCAGAATTGGAGGTTTAGGTGGATTTAATGGAACTATACCTTTAAATACAGTGGCAGTCCAGTCAGTAGACAAGACTGCAGGCTCATTACACAGCAAAGCAACAGTAATTCTGTAATGATGCTTGTCTGCAACAGCTTCATTATGGGCAAGCTCAGTGTCTATGAACTATATAAGCTGTTTGAAGCACATTGGAATAGCAAACTGAAGACACTGAAATGAAGACCTGGCTCATTTAATTACACAACACTGAGAAGGGTGTGTGCATTACCCACCCACCCATGACCGCAATGCATACTTCCTGTGTTACATGATCTTTACTGCAGGCACAGATATGGGCCAGAGCTGAATTGAAGCACACAGGGTGAATGTCAACAGCTGTGAGTGTGTGACCTTTGACCTCTGTGCTGGATTGGAAGACAGTCGCTGGACATGGCTTTGGAAATGTTTGTGGCTTGAATGTGTAGAGACGGTTTGATTTATGACATCTGAGCCACAATACTACTGAGGTACACATCTTTTTGACACATTATCTTTGCATGCTGTGTCACATATACCTTATTTTCCAGAATATAGCCTAAGTCGCATTTCGACTAAGAGCCCCGCCCCTTTACGTGCGCAGTTGGCCTATACAAGCGGGTGTGCAAACATAATTTCTTCCTTCAAGACAGCAACATCATCTCTCGTCTTGAAAGCCCTCCTTTCTTCGCCGTCGAGATACACTTTTTCAGTGGACAGGATCTTCTCTGCAGACGTGGACAGGACGACTCATCGCCTGTACCACTCAGCGCATGCAGTGAGAAGACTCACCCCTCCCCTGCAGTGTTCCTGGCGAAGATTCTCTCCGCCTCTCCATCGAAGACGCTTCTCGGTGAATGTGTTCTTTGCTTCAGACGCTCGCTGTTGAACAATGCAGTGCTTCAGTGAGACACCCCCGCTTCCTGCAGCATTCCGGCAGGAGATATTGTATCCTTTTCGTATATATGTATTAATATGTTGATGTATCACAAAGAGCCGTTTGCGTGCAACACGTCTTTTTCAAGATGCCGTTCCGCTAGTGTTCCACATGCGAGTGACATGTTCCACTGTCAGATGAACATGAGAGCTACGTTTGCTGCCTGGGCCACGCCAACGCCGAAGCGGCTCTCATAGAGACAGACTGCCCTCACTGCGAGCACAAGAGTCTCCGGACGCTCCGCTCAAGGATTGCCCTCCTTCTGAGGGACATTCCCACCTCCCGCACCCTCCCACCCACCTCCTCTGTGTTAGATCCCGAGGGTTCACACAGGGAGGCAAGGCGGGGCCGTGAGGTTGAGTTGGATTAAGTCAAGGAAGATCCTGCACCGGCGCAAGCCCCGCGATCCACTCGATCTTCCAATGTAGCGTCCACGCCAGTACAGTATACGCATGATGAGCTCTGGCCCTCTATCGGAGCACACGGCCTTAACAGGTTGGCAGTTCTGATGATGGAGATGACGTCATGACCCTCACAGCATCAAATATGAGCAAGTGGTCCATGGAGGATGTCGCCGTCCCTTCCCCGAGTGAGGGTGAGGAGCGTGCGCATGCCACTGATAAGAACTGATTAGCGTCCCTTCGAAGGTGGTTGAGGAGCTCTGTTTACAGTGGTCCCCTTCAGTTGAGCCGGAAATATCTTGCCTGGATGAGTGGTCCTGCAGTCCGGCCGCCGTCAAAAGACTGCATCTCAAAGGGCAGTGCCATTTTTCCTGGAGATCCGGCTTGCGTGTTAACATACCTCATTAAGTGTTAGCCTTAGAGTCGGAGGATTGCAGTTCTAAACCAGCCGTCGACTCAAGCTGATACGTGCCATGACAGAGTCATGGATGTGACACGAATTTTCGTGGTTGCCTCAAGATGGTGCTGTGGGTCACAAAAAGTCACCAATGACTAAGTCTGATGACTAACCGCTCTATTTTCAGACACCCTATGGAGAACCCCACCCCCGCTGCTCCGGCTCCGCCAAAGACAGCCGAGCCATCGAATAGTCTCTGTGTTGTGTTCAAATAGAGAATGTTCTCGCAAGAAACAGAAATGCATTCGCTGCGAGATGCACACATTCACACGTTACTCATCCCTGACGGGTAAGCTGTGATGGTAGACAAGTGTGTTCCTTTGTGTTGTGTTCACATAAACAATTTTTTCACACAATAGAGAAAGCGCTGCACGTGCCCGACACCCACGCACATTTACACGCTGTTCACTTCCCCTCCTCGCCTGAGTTCGCCGGGAGATTGCATGTGTGTTGTTTCTGTGTGATGATTTTATCACATGAATGAGAAAGCACTGGTTGCATCTGCTTGTGCTGCACATGCTCGACACACATACACATTTACATGCTGTTCACTCCCCCTCCTCGCCGGAGTTCTCTGGGAGATTGCATGTGTTATTTGTGTTATTTCTGTGTGACATAAACAATCTGCTCGCACTGCACCAGCTCGAGATGCATGCACATTTACACACCGTTTACTTCCCCTCCTCATTTGAGTTTGTTGGGAGATTATATGTGTTGTTTCTGTGTGTGATTTTCACATAAACAATCTGCTCACGCAATAAAGTGCTTGTTGCGTCTGCTCGCGCTGCACATGCCCGACACACATGCACATTTAAGCACTGTTCACTTCTCCTCCTCGCCTGAGTTCGCCGGGAGATTGCATGTGTGTTGTTTCTGTGTGATGATTTTATCACATGAATGAGAAAGCACTGGTTGCATCTGCTCGTGCTGCACATGCTCGACACGCATGTATTTACACGCTGTTCACTTCCCCTCCTCGCCTGAGTTCGCCGAGAGATTGCATGTGTGTTGTTTCTGTGTGATGATTTTATCACATGAATGAGAAAGCACTGGTTGCATCTGCTTGTGCTGCACATGCTCGACACACATACACATTTACATGCTGTTCACTCCCCCTCCTCGCCGGAGTTCTCTGGGAGATTGCATGTGTTATTTGTGTTATTTCTGTGTGACATAAACAATCTGCTCGCACTGCACCAGCTCGAGATGCATGCACATTTACACACCGTTTACTTCCCCTCCTCATTTGAGTTTGTTGGGAGATTATATGTGTTGTTTGTGTATGTGATTTTCACATAAACAATCTGCAATAAAGTGCTTGTTGCGTCTGCTCGTGCTGCACATGCTCGACACACATGCACATTTAAGCACTGTTCGCTTCCCCTCCCTGCTGGTGTTCACCAGGAGGCTTCACACAGGCTATTTCTGAGTAGTGTGTTCACATAAACTATGATTTCATAAAAATCAGAAATGTGCTAGTAGCAAATATTGAGACACACACATTCATACGCTGCTCATTCCCTGCTGTAGGTCACTGAGATGATGCACAAATGTGTTTTTGTTTGTTGTGTTCACACAACCAATGTTCTCACACAAAATAGAAAGCGCTTGTTACAAGAGACACACACACATACTCACATGCTGCTTATTCCCCGACCAGAGTTTGCCGGGATGATACACAAATATGTTTTGTGTGTGGTGTTCTCATAATAATTTTCTCACATAAAAGAGAAAGAATTCGCTTTGTGAGACGCACACACATCACATGCTGTTCACTCCCTGCCAGAGTTTGCTGGGATGTTGCATGAAATGGTGTTTCTGTGTGATGTGTTAAATAAAGAATGATTCTTAAAAAAAATAAAAAATAAAAAACGCTCGTGATGCCTTCACGAGACACACAAACATTCTAATTTCTCTCTGCCGGAGTTCGTTGGGGCAAGGATATTACACAGAATGTTGCTTCTGTGTGTTGTGTTTAAATAAAGGTGTGGCATACACAAAGGTTCTACAGCCGATGTCTGCCATTCCGGAGTAAGACGGCAGGCTTCGGTCCATTTTAGATCCGAGACAGATCTTACGCCGCATCTGCCCTCGGGCTGATTTACATCAGTAGTACACTTTCATGTACAAGTTGCTCCTTGTCTCAGGCTGTTTTGAGATTCGCATTAGAGGGAACAGCTTATTAATTAAGAGTCCTTTCCTTGGCTCTCCACACTCTCGAAGTGTATCGATGCAGCACTCGCTCTGTTGAAGCTGAGCGGTGTGCGCATTTTGAACTACCTCTATGATTGGCTATTATGAGCCCGATCAGAGTCTCTGTTGTGTGAGCACGGGAGTTTACTACTCTGAGGCCCAGGCTGTACAAATGGCAGTCAAACTGGGCGAAAAGCATCCGCCATTGCACAGTTAGGCCTTTTACATAAGACCTCTCCAACGCTGGCAGCACTTCTGGCACTGGTGCGCATGTGCATTGGCATAACTCGCCACTGTCTGGCTGCTCTAGCACCTTGGACAGCACCAACCTTTTAACAGCATCATGCTGGGCCAGGTCTTCTGGCAAAAGGTGGTAATCACGGATGCGTTCAGCACAGGCTGAGGCGCACTGTGCGACGGGTGCCCAGCCTTCGGAACCTAGCACTTCAGTCTTCTGGAAATACTAGCTGTCTCTTAGCCTTGGAGGCATTGCATTCAGAGGTAGCGAATTGCCTCATTCTGATTCGATTGGACAATATGACAGTGGTAGCTTACATAAATGCTGTGGCCCGCTGGGGTGATTGTCATTCTGCAAACTACAGCGCTTTCCGCGAGATGCCTGTATGCGCTAAGTGGCGTGTGTTTACAAATTGGTGCTCTTCACATGGTGTAGACTCAGTGAACTGCTCCATAGCTGAGATCCTCGCTTTACTCCAAGAGCGGCTGGATGCAGATCTTACCACATTGACGCTTAGTTAGCAACTATGTCAGCATACCACGTCCCGGAGTCTGGCTCCTTCATGGGCAGACATGTTCTATTTTTCAGTTCCTCAAGGGAGCGAGGCGCCTAAACCCCCTCGCCCTGCTACAGTCCCAACTTGGGATTTAAACCTGGTGCTGAAGGTGCTGACAAGCCCCTCAGTTCGAACCATTGGAATTTGTTGAGTTTCATGTGCTTTTTCTAAGACTGCACTCCTATTGACTCTGGCATAAGTTAAAAGGGTGGGTGATATGCAGGCGCTGTCGGTTGACAGCTCATGCCTGGTATTTGGGCTGGGTCTTTCAAAAGCCACCGTCAACCCAGAAAGACTATGTGCCTAAGGTTCTATCCACGCCCTTCGAGGCTCAAGTGGTCCACCAAAAAGCCTTCTTTCTCCCACCGTTTAATTCGGATGAGGAGCAGTCGATGCATTTGTTTGTTATTCCCTGTGCGGGCATTACACATCTGACAGCCAGATTAGGCTGTCAGATCAGCTCTTTGTTTGTTATGGAGGAAGCACAAAAGGCATGTCCAAGCAAAGGTTCTCTCACTGGATCGTTGATGCGAGTGCCCTCGCTTATGAATCACAGGGCGTGAGATGCCCATTTGGTGTGAAAGTGCATTCAACTAGAGGTATGGCCTCTTCACGGGCAGGACATATGCTTTGCAGCAGGTTGGTCATCAAAAACACTACGTGGCATCCATCTATTCCAAAGTCCTCTCCGCCTAGAGCGCTTATTGTTCCAACACTCAGCAGGTTAGCCTAGGCCCTTTTATTATGGGCGGGCTACCTGATATAAGTATATTTTGGTACATCCACCTGTATATAGGCTGTTGTTGAAATTACCTGCCTTAGAAGTCACAAGCACTCCCAATAAGGAATACATTTATTTTCCCAATCTTTGGTTGTGAAGGGTTTAAATTTAGATTGTGTGTATTTATATGGTTCATATAGATTCCCAGACTGAGATTAACTTCCATCTGGTTTTCACCATGTGGGGTTATTCATTAATTCATACACTTGAAGGTATGTCTTTAATATGTCACCATCCTGTAGGCCTGTGACTCCCTATTCTTTTTCAGGTGTGAACTGAATCGATAGGGAATGTCTCCAGTTACACATGTAACCTCGGTTCCCTGAGATGAAGGGAACGAGACATTGCAAAACCTGGCCGCACTATTACTTCTGAGTTTAGAGGTACAAACGATGCGTTCTTGTCCTTCAGTCAGAAAATTCTGAAGAAATGGTGTTGGTGCACCGGCTTATATAGGCCAACTGCGCACCTAAAGGAGCGGAGCTCAAACACCATTGCCAATCATAAGATTGCCGTTATTATACAATGGCTTCAACAAGGTCATTGGACAAGGAATTCCCCAAAAGCATTTACCGCACTGTTTCGATCCCATCATCTCAGGGAACCGAGGTTACGTGTGCAGCCGGAGAAGTTTTCCCGGTCTCATCAGGCAAACCCCAAACTAATTCCAAATCTCGTTACATGAATTGTGTTTTTTAAAAAGCTTCTCACTCTCCAAAGTTGTATTTAAATCATATTATGCATTAGGAGACACAACCACCAAATTAAGATGCTGGAATTGAGACGTGTGTGTGTGTTTGAAGCATGGGAAAACCACACATTGAAAAACATATAAGGGGCAAATTCTAAACAGCATTTTGTGCTCTTAAAAGGCACTGCGTGAAGGGGACGCCACTCGAAAAGACTACATTTTTAATGTTATTGCAGACATAGGTCTGATTCAAATGAAAGTTTTAGCGAAAATGATATTTACTAACGTGCATACAACATAACTTATGGTACTACCATATTAATGGTACTACCGTTTAAAAAATACTGATACTACTGTAGCACCGGTATACCGTGCAACCCTAGTAGCTAGAGGATGACAGTTTCTGTACTGATTGTAGTTTGCTGTCTGTCTCTTACATGGTTAGCTTACTTCGTTATCTACACCCTCTTAAGCTGGACGATATATCAAATTTCCATGATAAAGCCCCGTTCACACGATGACACTAGTCCCTGTACTGTCGCTAGTGGGCGTTCTTACTGCTGATCACGCTAACGTTATTTGTGGACTCATGAACGTGCATAGGAGAGCTGGGCGGTAGTGAAACTTTTTGGTGGACTGAATTTTTGCTTTGTTTCTCACTCAAAGCGATTGTATCTTTGGGTAAACTATCCCTTTAAGACAGAGATGTTTTAACCGTGTCTCTGATTTAAACCTCAGAATCAAAAAAGCATTAGAGTTGGCTCAATTAATTTCTGAGAAGCAGTCACACTGTGGTTTCAATGAATTGATTCATAACTCTGATCCAACGATTAGTTTGCGTCATCATTCAAAAATGTTCACAGACACTTAATTCCCTGTGGCATTTTTCAAATATTAAAATGTTTTTGTTAAAAATAATGTATTTGGATAGCTCTAAAATTTGTTTTATTACTATATGTTGTCATATAAATTATTAGATTTTTACCTTAATGTACTGCTTGCATTAAAAAGTTTTAATATTGGCAATAGTGGCTGTTTAATTTGTTAGAGCAGATACCTAAATATTAAGATATATATCAAATATTATTATTGAAAAGTAATAAATGTAAAACAAAATATCGATACATCACTATATCGGCCAGCCAAAACACCCTCTTGAGCTGATAACGATACACTGCCCTGGTTTAACCAATAGACTTTTGCCTAATACTTTTTGGTCAATACTGCCTCTGATTAGGGGTAAGGGTTATTTCTGGGTCTTTTTTTCTGTCAATCACACATAGAGAAGGGTAAATGAGATACATGTTTTATAGCCACTTTAATGTGTTGATTATGGCCCATCAATCTTGTCTTTGTCATTGAGAAAACAGACTGCCCACAGAGAGCATAGATAGTCCACACTACTCTCTGTAAACTGAATGGTCCAGTGTGCATATGTGAATAATAGATGGTCAGCAACTGTTTTATTCATTAATGTTTCTAATGGTCACTGTCTGTTGGCCCTCAGCTGTCATGCCCACTGTATGCTGGTGCGTTTGGGTCTGTAGAAATTTCTTCAGTCCGTATTAATGGGTTGTGTTGGGCCAAAGTCTGGGTTCAGTCTAATTTGTTGATCCATGAGTCTCTTATGGTCAGCAGCAAGATAATGACAATCAGTGAGCTGTTGAAGTAGGATGACTGGTTGTTGAAACGTGTTACTTATTGATTCAGTTTAGGACCCTTTACTGTGTTTAAGATCTATGCATACTGTTCATCCTGAATGCCTTTAAAAGTCCGTCCGTCCGTCCGTCTGTCCATCCATCCATCCATCCATTGATCGTATGAGTCTCAGCTCATAGGTAAATTGGCCTAAGAAAACAATGTTGCAGATAACCAGATCATTCAGATAACTGAATGAATCAAATATAAATGGAATGCTTGTGATTTAGAGTGGCAGTTTGCGTCACTACATGCAGGTCTACAGTACAGTATTTTGGTTGGTGTGTGTGAGTCAGTGCTGAATGCATGAGTCACAGTTAGATGCTACCAGTTCTGCTGAGAGCAGCCTCCTGCAAAGAGATTTCTTACATTCACAGCACGCACACACAGGAAATGAGAGATGGATTGAGAAAGGAAATGATACCTCCTCTCCAAGACAGCTGTGCAAATTTAGCACTGCCCTAAGTCAGTGTGTGTGTGTGTGTGTGTGTGTCTGTTTGTGTTTACAGAACGAGGACAAGGTCTTTTGTTGTAAAGCTGCGTGATTTAAGCAGGTATCCCAATGCATTACTTTTCACGTAAAACCCAACTACGAAAGATTGTTTTCTCTATGTGCTTGTTAAGGATTAAAGATGAAGTATGTAATTTCTGCACCACTAGAATCACCAAATGGAATTGCAAAAATAATGACCATTTTCAAACAGATTTTTGGAGAAGTTTTTCCTTTATCAATAGTCAAACAGATAGTCTCATGGTTGCCCCATACTCATGCAATTGGTAGAGTCAGTTTTGTTGTGTTTCGCTGGTTCGTATCCTCAAACAAACAGAACAGTGTCTACACATTTTGGGGGAACTTGTGATGTGCCACAAATGTTTGCTAGAAGTTTGCAGCTCTTCACCACTAGTGGTAAACATCCAGCAAACTTTGAGCAACAATGGGCAATTTGCCGCAAGTTTGCCGCAAAGCTCATTTGTGTGTGAAAATTATCAGTGGCGAATTTGCGGCAAGTTTGCGGCAAATTTGCTATGAACTCTCGATTTTTGTAAGGGTGCTTACTTAGAGCTGTCTGGCATATTAAGCTAAGTTTGGAGAAATATATACAAGCCACAACATTAAAACCACCTGCCTAATATTGTGAAGGTCCCCCTCGTGCCGCCAAAACAGCGCCAACCCACAGAAATACTCAAACCAGCCCATCTGGCACCAACAATCATGCCGCGGTCCAAATCACTGAGATCACATTTTTTCCCCCATTCTGATGGCAAATTTTTGGAGTAATATCAAACAGGTTTTTTCAGTCCGTCTTGAAACAAAGTTGTGTTTACAAGTGTGACGAGGAGGACGAGTGAGTGCGCACGGCCGGCCCCCAGTCGGGCTAATTAGCTGAGGAGAGGGATAAAGCAGATCTGGATGCAGCAGTTCGGGAGAGAGAGAGCCACACGCAGCTGCCGTGTGTGTATTTGTTTGTGTCTTTTTAAGTTTTCATTAAACATTATTAAGACTGTTCAGCCGATTCCCGCTGCCTCCTTGCCCATTTTAAACCCTGTTACATTGGTCCCGAAACACGGGAAGGAGGAGGGATGCGCTGTCGTGGAGTCTTGCCACTGCCGTCCGCTGATAGAGCAGCCTTTCGAGAAACGGCCGCCATATGCGAGGGGAGAAGGGGCTCGCTGCCGTCCGCCTGGAGCAGTGGAGCCGCTGCCAGGGGCGGAGTGGCTCACTACCGGCCGCCAGAACGCGGAGGGTCATTCCATCCGCCAGGGGTCGGAGGACTCGCTCCAGTCCGCCCGGGGAGGAGTGGCTGTCGTCCGCCAGAGGGTGGAGTGGTCGAGGACCAGACGATGGTGTGTCTGGAACCGATGAACAATTTTTTTCTCTCTCTCCTCTCTTTCTCTCACTGTCACTCCGTCTCGCTCTTTCCCTCTCCCCATTTCCCTCCCCTTGTCTCCCTCCCACGTCTCGAGAGGGGCGGGGAAACCTGCTGGCAGGCGCAGCCGGAAGGGCAACGCCCCCCTTCCTCGTGGGCTCCCCGGCCTGAGGCAAAGGAGGGAGTAGTGTGACGAGGAGGATTCAATCTATTCCTGATTCAATATATATTGCGATTCTGTTAGTATTGCAATTTGATGTTATATATCTGCTATTGAGATAAGAAAAATAAAGATGTTTTCCCTTTGAATTGTTTATTTTTTGTAACCCATTGTATTTTTTCTTTTCTTGTTTTACTAAATTTACTGCTAAGGCTATGTTCAGACTGCAGGCAAATCGGATTTTTTCTTAAATCAGATCTTTTCAGGCAGACTGTCCGCACTATTAATTGCAAGTGATAAAATCAGATTTGCGCGTTCAGACATAACCAACCTATCTGCATGGGTTGCTTTGGGAACGACGTAGGCGTACCCACGTGACAATGCTTTCAAAACAGATGCGGAAAAATGGAGGTGCATCATCTCGCTCTCCAAATAAGCGCCCTGTCCAGTCGCGGTGCAGAACTCCTCCGTCGCACAAGAAAAACTCAGCGACGGAGGAGACTGGTAAATATTGACGTCATCGTTGTGTGTCGCGTTAAGAGTGACGCAAAAGATCATTTGAAATCCGATTTGAGCAGCCAGAGCGTCCAGACTGAGATGCATCTGAAAAAAATAATATTTCAGTCGCATTTGAAACCACCTCCCGATGTGGTGTGAATCAGATTCGGAAAAATCAGATTTTTAGTGGCAGTCTGAACAAGGCCTAAGATTTCTCTCAAAACAAAACTTAATATCTTATGCTTTTTGCTTGTCAAGTAAATGTATCTTGTTTTAAGAAATTATAAATGTATCTTGTTTAGATATTTTAACTGGAATATAAGACAAAATAATTGATGATTTATGTTCATGTGACCAAACCTGAAGTGTTTCATAGGGATATATGGATGCTCAGTACAGCCCTTTTAACCGGGTAACTAACAGATATTCAATAAATAAATAGGATAAAAACTATAACGTCTTATCACACAAAACTATCAAAAGTAGAAAAGTTAGAAACAAGAAAATCTTCAATACAGAGCGGCACTAAACAGCTTATGCGCGGAATAATGCACTTTAGGCACCGGAGCTAAAAGTCATAGAGCAATCCTCGCTTTGCTTTCAGAGTGCATAGCTGTTCGATTATAAATATTGCAGGGGCGTAACATGTAGCTCACAGCATCCAACAGTTTGGTCAGCCTTTTTTTTTTGTTTACTGCAACTATTTATTTTATTTGCTGGCAGTGTCAGGCAGAATCTGCTGAACGACTCTCCACAACACCTCACAAATAAGATTATGCATAATAACAGGAACACAGCAGAGGATGACAGTGAACAAGCGGCGCTTTATGGCTGTAGCAGCGGTGCATTAAAGGACTAAACGCAAAGAATTAAAGAGACAAAACTTCTCAGAGAGAAAACCTGTTTGTGTGGAACTCTCATCAAATATAGCTTCCTGTATCTATCTATCATTAGATTAGCATATTAAGCAATACTTCTATCTTTTAAATTAAATTAGAATAAAAATTGTTTCAACTGTCAGTGAGAATGACACAGTCACTAATCCAGCTTCTGGGTAACACAAAAACTACCCAACAATGAGTAAACATCCCAATAAAATGACCCAACAAGCTCAACCCAGCGTTTGGGTTGAAAAAAGGCTGTTGTATTATTTTTACTGCAATTTATTTTTAGATAGACCTAAATAGCTCCTAAATGGCACATATGAAAAAAATGAACTGTGATTGGGCGCTTAAATAATGATCAGCTAGTCTATTCCTATCTAAGTGTCTAATTCTTGGTCAGAATAAGCTGCAATGTGGAGCAGACTCTATGCTGATAGTCAAAAGTGTGACTCTGTGTGACTACTGTCTTGGCAGCACTGGTCTGAGATCAGCACCGCACTGTTTGATAGTTTCATCGCTGTGCCCTTGAGTATTGGAAACATAGCTGTAATTTGAACTTAGTGTCCCATTTGAACAGTACTACTGAACTGTACAGTAGTGAAATGACATGTGAGACACACGCAGAAGAAACCTGAGCAGTGCATGCTGAGATACAGAGTTCACATCACAATAGAGATGCGCACAAACACTGTCACACACCGTGCATTCAAGGCAATGGCCTGTTCTCTTCTCTTCCATTTAACTGTCCCTCTCGCTACAGAATGAGGCCACACACACATATAGAGAATAATTTTTTTTTTGGTGAACTATCCTTTTAAGAAGCCTCAGATTTGAGTACAATCCAGCCCCTTAGCAATTCTTGTAAACATGATAGTGGAGGGATATTTATAGACACTCTTACATCAGTGTTCTCAGCAGTGGCCAGTTTACTTAAGACTGCACCGCACCTCATCCCAGGGCACTGTGTGTTTGCAGTGAGGGCATAGGCGTTGCTTCTTTTTTGTTTCGTTTTTTTCTTTTTTTCTTTTTTTTTTTTTATAATTGCCATTTTCTGGCTGTGTGTTTATGTGTGTGTTCATTGGCATCACTTTGTTGTGAAAAGTGGTTGGGACAGTTAATGAATTGGGGGCCTGGCTTTGATGTCATGTAAATAGTATTGTAAATAATTGCAATAGCACACTAAATGCCTTATTTTCTATTAAAGGGGTAATGTTTGAAAATCTACGTGTGTGGATCAGTTTATGCTTAGATTATTTATGACCTCACCCCGATAAAAGAAAGCCATTTAATGCAGTTACATGACCACGCACGTTGTCTGCTTATTAAGCATAACTGATCTAAGATTGTGCATGTATACACCAAGAATGTGTATTTCTGCAAGAAATTATTTCATTTTTTATATCAAGGTATTATATTATTTAACGTTTTTACTAGTGCAAATGTAATTACTGATATTAGAAATTAGCAATTTCACTACTTGTAGTTCCATCAACGATATCATTCATTAGCATCTTAATTAGTGAAACTGTATTATTTATATCAAGAATCGGGGTCGACTGATAGGGAATTTTGCCGATACGATAACTAAGGTGGTGGAAAAGGCCAATTACCGATTAATCGGCCGATAGTTTTAAAATATATATATATATTTATAACATTTTAAAAATGTTTTTTAGTCTTTACTTACTGTGTCGGGTACAGACATAGAGGATACATGAGTCCAAAAAGAAGACAATTCTAAATGCCAATTCCAAAATAATAATATTTCCAAAATAAATAAAGAAGTAGAATAATAACAATAAGAACCAGACATGTTTTAGATTTGGTGCATAAAGTGCAACTTTTAACTATAAATAAGCCCGAAACACACCAATGACCCTTATTTTAAATGATGGAGACTTGGCTCCGTTACAAAACTCTATATTAAGGTATTTACCAAATTAAGCTTTTTAATAGCCAATATATTTCACCAGATGAGGTGTTCCGTATACTGTATATTTATTACGTTTTTATTATTATTATTATTCACAAGATATAAAGTTGGAGACAGATATAACAAATCCCCACAAGGTGTCTCTAACGGTTTTTATTTCACCTCTAGGGGCCGCTGTTATACTGTTGAACGGGAAAAAAATATCTGCAACTATCGGCATACATTTTTGCCGATAACCGATAGTTCCAAAAAGCAACAATCGGCACCGATTTATTGGTAAAACCGATATATTGGTCTACCTCTAATCTTGAATTCATATCCTGTACGTTATTAAATGTCTAAAGGGCTTGCGATAGCTCTGTGTGTTTGTGTGGTAATATGTTTCATATTGTCTTTGATTAATCTGCTTTAGCAGCAGGTTGAGTAAGCCTGTGTGTTGATGGTTTTCATGAAGCTATGTACTCTCGTTCAGACCGCTTATTGCTCTGCATAACTTAGTTTGGAAGCACTATTTGTGGCACAGACACACTATCTATGTGATGACTGGAGACCTAAACTGGAAACTGATAAACAGGGGATGTGACATTGCCATGCGCTGTGAGTCACCGACAGAATCTTTGCCCTCAACATAGATCTCTCTCTGACTCAAGCCGGCTCTCCTAAAGGATTTCTATTGGTTACAATCCATGTTGTCCTTGATGGCAACAAGCATTCAAATTCCTCCTGTTGTAAAACATCCCCGGAGGATAATGTTACAACCAGCACAGCATGCTTGACAGAAGGTGTGTGTTGTGGTATATGTACCTGTGACCTGTGTATGAAGTTCCA
The DNA here is from genome assembly GCF_019703515.2 of Myxocyprinus asiaticus. NCBI lineage: Eukaryota > Metazoa > Chordata > Actinopteri > Cypriniformes > Catostomidae > Myxocyprinus > Myxocyprinus asiaticus. The sequence goes on along the minus strand of NC_059376.1, from coordinate 8,453,048 downwards.
GCCTCAGACAGCACACTTATAAACTGTCCACAGACCATCAGATGCTTTTTGCACAGAAAATGGCAAGAGCTCTCTCAAAATGGCAACCTCTAATGTGTTTGGCTCATTTACACATTTTCCGCAGGTCTGGGTGCATAGACTTGTATCAGTGAGTGCTTCCAAGTAAGAACTAGTTGTTGGAATAGCTCAGTTCTATGAGGTTCATGGCCTCAAATCGTTGAAAGATATTTAACCGCTTAGTTTGAGACACTACACTCCTGCGCAGACATGGCGCAGTGGTTGAGCACGTGTGTCTAACGCAGTGGTTCTCAAACTTTTTCAGCGTGAGGCCCCCCTTGTGTAGGGTGCATCCCTTTGTGCCCCCCCCCCCAAAGAAAAATTCATGACACAAAACAAGCTCAAACTTACAATTTTAATTAAACCAAAAACATATTAAATTATACAGTGCTGGAACATCAGTTCTGTTTGTTGGTAGCCTTATTTCTCTGATGTTTGATTACACAGAATTTATGATCAATTCTATATTTCATAAAATGGAACAGATTGTCATAAAATAGAAATAGTATTGTGTTGAAACTGATACTTTCAGAAAAATTTGTTTTGGAAAAGTGCAACAAAAGTGAATAATTTTGAACATTAATTTACTATTTCCATAGTAGATGAATATTGAACATTTAATTTACGTACAGTTAATCAGAATTTGCATTAAACCCGTTACATTTTGATGTGGTAATAAAATAAGCTTTTTTTAAGCACTGTAGTAAAATGTCAGTGGCTCAGTGGTTTTGTTTGCAACTTGGACTGCGTATCTGAAGTTTTTTTTTTTCTTCCATAAAACAAACAATGTCTACTCCAAAAACTCAAATAGCTTTAAAATATAATTTAAAAGAAATTATGCAATACAGGAACATCAATTTAATAACAACTACTGTACAAAAGCGCACAGTCTCTCTTAGTGGGAAGGGTGAGACTGTCTTTCTTTGCAGAGCTTATCAATTCTGGGTGTTTTTGGTGACAGGCAAATTCTCAAGTCATCTTCCACATTAAGCCATGCCCTATATTTTGTCTTTATTGCCATCATGGCTGAGAAAGATGTCTCACAAAGATATGTGGTTGGGAAAGGCAACAGTATTCTCATGGCCTGAAGAGCAACCTCCTTTTACTCCTTTTCAACCATGGGCCAAAATTTCGCTGGGATCTGCTGATTAAATCTCATCCTGAGAGTGCGATAACTGGATAATTCCAAAAGTTCATCCTCAGTCTTTCCGCTGAGGCCACTGGCCATAACATCACAAGAAAAGGGATCATGCAACTGCTTCACGCTGCAACCCCCCCAATGTTCAAGACAAATCTACGCCCTTGGTTGAGACTACTAAAAATGTCTGCAAGGTAGGCCAGTTTTGCCATCCACTGTTGGTCGGAAAAGAACAGTGCCAGGTCAGGTTTATGTGCTTTCAATAAGTAATGGAGCTCATGCCTCAATTCTAACACTCATTCCAAAACTTTCCCACATGAGAGCCACCGCACCTCCGAATGGAACAGTAGCCGAGCATGAGCTGCCCCCATCTCCGTGCATGGTTTTGCGAAGAGACGTGACTTCAGTGGTCTTGACTTAAAGTGCACAGCTGCTAATACTGCTTCCAACACATCATGCAGGTCAGATGCCATTGATTTTGATGCAAGTGCTTGATGATGAAGCATACAGTGAGTGGCTACGATCTTTGGATTTACGGCTTGAATACGGGTGACAACTCCACTCTTGTGCCCAGTCATTGCTGCCGCACCATCAGTGCAAACAGACACACATTTTTCCCAGCTCAGATGTTCTTCTACCATGAAAGTTTCCAACATTTTGAAAATTTCCTCACCCGTAGCTCTCCCCTCGAGTTCTTTGGAAAATAAAATATCTTCCAAAATTTTACCATCCCATGAATATTGAACGTACACTAACAACTGCGCTGCTAACGTCAGTGCATTCATCAAGCTGAAGTGCGAACTGCTCACACAATTGCAGTCTTTCAGTCAGTTGAGATTTCACATCAAAAGAGAGGTCCTTGATCCGTCTGCCTACTGTATTGTTGGACAGTGGTATAGATTTAATCTTGTTTACGGCCTCCTCCCCGACCATCACTCTGCACATATCCACTGCTGCTGGAAGTATTAATTCCTCCCCAGTCGTGTGCAGCTTTTTACATTTGGCTATTCGCAGGGCTGCAATATAAGATGCTTGCTGCGCTTTCTCGGGAATTGTCGTGATGTTAGTCAATCGTACCTTTTGCTTTACATATTCTTCTTTTCTTTCTCTGGAAAAAATCCTCACTTTTATTTGCATGCTCCGGATGAATTGTTGTGAGATGTCGATTGAGTTTATATGGTTTCAGCGCTTCAACGGATAAAATCTTCAAGCACAGTGTGCACTGTGGTCTGCCGTCTACATTCCACGAAGCCATATTTTATGTACGAGTCGTAAAATTTTTGCAATTTCGTTTTTTTTACGTTAGGCTCTTCTGTATTAACTTAATCAGCTAAGAGACTACATCCTCTATATAAAAACGGATCCATTTGAAATAGTCTTAGGTTTTACTAGCGTGTGGCTAACAGTACTGTACACTGTACAGTATATCAATGGATGTCTCTGTTTGGTGACGTTGCAGCTGAGTGTGCTGTGTATAATTGATTTAATTTATTAATATTTCTCATTTTTATGTACATCGTAGTTCAAAGGTTGACAGTCCCGTTGACATACAGGTAAAATTATTATTTTTTAAATCATGTTCTAGAATTTCTATGCAGCGCCATCTGGTGGCCCCCAGTTTGAGAACCACTGGTCTAGCGCGTTTTTGCATATGAAAAAGCACAGATGGATGGAAAAACGTGTTCTGTGTGAACAGTTTGGTCTAACTTAATGCAAATTAGCTTAATCTATCTGGAATATGATTACACTGTGTGTTCACTGCCTGTTGCTCTGATAGCAGAAGGGAGGCAGTCGTCAAACCAGCCTTTATTAACCCTGGACAAAGGTTGCCTGTGTTCCTGTGATACTGTGTTACATTTCTTGAATCACAAATGAGATGGATTTTCCTCTCAGTAGCTCAACTGTGTTGTGTTTACAGATCTTAAGGCTGTTGGTTTTCTCTCTGCAGGTGGTTTTGCCATTGTATTTCTGGTGAGAACTCATCAGGGTCTCCGCTGTGCGCTGAAGAGGATGTATGTCAACAATGAACACGACCTTCAAGTGTGCAAGAGGGAGATTCAAATTATGGTGAGACATTCCCTTACATGGGTCTTTAAACCATCCAAAAAACGTGAAGTTGTGTTCCCTTGCTAAAAAAACACAGTATGGAGCAGTTAAGCTGGTGACCAGCTGAAATTCCCAGTAAAAACCTAACCTTATTGACCATTGTAACGAATGACTTTGTCACTTTGATGCTAATTTAGGCTTGTTACCCTTCAGTACTATTCCAGTTTACCTGCAACATTCACCCGCTTAAAGGAATACTTCAGCCAAAAATGGAAATTCTGTCTTTATTTACTCACCCTCATGTCATTAAAAAACTTTGTTTGTCCAAAAAGGATCATAAAAGTGGTCCATGCAACTCGTGTGCTATATTTCATGTCTTCTGAAGCCATATAATACCTTTGCGCGAGATACAGACCGAAGTTTAAGTCATTATTCACCGATAAGCCAAAGCTCACATTCAAATTAAAAAATGGTGCATCAATCACTTTTTTTAGTCAAGCTGCAGTGGATTTTGTCTAGGGCTGTATGATTTCCGCGATGCAGAAAACACGGACGGAATCGCGGAATCCAGTCATAACAAAAACAATTAACTATAAAATGCCGAATGTCCCAGAATTTGACATGTTTGGGATAAAATGAATGTGTGAATGCACAAATAATCAAATTAAAATGATGATATGATCAAGTGTGATGAATAAAATACAGAATACTGTGATTTAATTAAATAAAAATACAGTCTGCATGTGCTGCACGCTTCAAAAATGAATGTGTGAATCCGCTCGTACACTTACAATACCTCATCATGAATAAAGTTCCTTTTAAGGCTTAATATATAGAAGCACTTGTCCTTTATTTGTCCTTATATTTTAAACCCCAATTTAACCTTCAAAACGGACTCTGAGCCATGCACAACTTCAAAAGGATTCAAGTTCTTCTGTTCCTGAGTTTACTCGTAGTGCTGTAGATATAGTGTTTTGAACAGTACAATGCTAGCAAAGGTCATCCTCTGGGACCGTGTTACAATTGGAAATCCAGTTTACTTCAATGTGGGCCCTACTAAATAGACAGGGAGAAAATGTCAGCTCTGTTTTAGCTTCACAAAGTGTCTCGCTGTTTCAAAACGAGCAGCTGCTCACAGTGCCCTCCTAAATAGACGAATAACTGGGGGCATTTAAAATTAGTGAGTGAATGAGTCGATTTGAAAGGGCATTCAGCTAAGCTATTTCATTAACAAACTAGCATTGACTCAAAGTCTTCATTGTTTGAGCTTGTAGCCAATGGCCAAAAAACAATGCGAGCGTTCTCTTCTCAGGCGCTGGTAAATCACACAGTATGTTACACTTAATTCATTGCTGCTTAACACATTTTGGGACATTGATTACTGTGCAGACAATCCAAATAAGTTCCCAGTATTTTTGGCCAGTAAGTAAATAGCTCATATAGTACACAGAGAAGAAAAAGTTTTATTGGTGAAAGAAAGTTTACTGATTGAGAGGGGATTCAGGCAGAGATTGGAGAATAATCAGGCTTCTGTTTATTGATTGAATGCAATAGTAACTTGACAATTCCAGATAATTATCGCCAAATTGGAGTACATTCAAACTGCTGATGTTAGCTGAAGGTATTTACAGTGATAAAGGTGCTGTAAACTATTTGAACCATTCTACTTCCACGAGACTGAGCCGTTGAATACGCCACGTCCCCTCTATCCAAAACCCCGCACTCCAAAAGATACTAAATGAGCTTTATTGAGAGCAGAAACATTTGTTAAAAACAACAGCAGCAAAATAGCACCCTCAACTGACAACTGTTATGAAAAACATGGCATAAAAATGGCATTAAGCCTCAATATTTCGCAGCAACGTGCAACATGATTGACAGGCAGAAAGCTTCAATGACTGCGGACACATTTTTGTCAGCTGTCACAGAGATCGGTGAGATATCTCACAACACTTATTTCATGAATATCTTTCAGGGAGTAGGAATTTGTCTTGCATACTTTTCCATGAAAAAAATCGCTTACAACACCTTTAAAGGAAAAGTTCACCAAAAATTTTAAATTCCTTATTTACTCACCCTCATGTCGTTCCATATAAAGAAAGTGAATTAGGCTGTCAAGCTCCAAAATTACAAAAAAAAGCACCATAAATGTGGTCCATAAGACATAAGACGTGGGTTGTATTCCATGTCTTCTGAAGCCATATGATAGCTTTGTGTGAGGAATAGACCGAAATGTAAGTCTTACTCACTAGGGCTGGGTTTTGATTCTGTTAAATTCCGATTAAATATCGATTCATATGGGTATATTTCGGTTATAATGTCCATTTTGCTTACATATGAAAGAAATTCTCTCCCAGCTAATGCTGTTAATTATACAGGGGACCTTTTAACTTGGTACATTTATGAAAAAGTAAATTTTACTAATGAATGTAATTGGTTTTCATTTTTTTGGTCACATTTGAGCTTTTAGAAAATGAACATCCATGTACTCCATCAAGAAATATTATATATTGCATATATTATATTTTGTATATATCTTCCCCTTCAGTGAGCTCTTAGCCGCTGCGACTGTATCATTGAGTCAGTCAGTTGAACTTCAGACTCGGAAGAGTTTGATTCATGAACACATCATTTAAACCGGTTTTGTGAACTGGATCTATCGATACTCCCAAAATTGGACATTGCTACTTCTGTCATGAATGAGCCAAGGAGAGCTAAGGCGATTTAGATTTTCAGTGAATAACGACTCTAATGTTGTTCTAAACATTATACGGGTTTGGAACGGCATGAGGGTGAGAAAGTGATGACAGAATTTTCATATTTAGATGAAATATTCTTTGAAAGTGGGAACATCTTCACAGTCATCGCAGCAGTTATATATTGTTTTGCTCAACAATTTTTTTATTTAACAGAGGGATCTTGTGGGTAACAAAAATATAGTTGGCTTCCTGGACTCCAGCATCACAGCAGTGGGTTCAGGAGATGTTTGGGAAGTTCTCATACTCATGGACTTCTGTAGAGGTCAGTCTGTGTGTTTATGGCAGAATCCCAATTTGGATACTTCTACTAAACACTAAAAGTATTTAAGAATACATACCTTTCTGGTGAAAGTACATCTTTTTGAGTATGGTGTAAGACGCATGACATTAGGACATACTACCATTTCCTAAATTTGCATTTGAACTGCATCATCATTGCATATAGTTTGTTTTGCATGTTTATGGAGCTTATTATCTGCCAGTTTTAAATAAACAAATACAATGATAAAAATGAAAACCTCATTAACCGTTTAATTTTCACAAATGAATAACTGACTATTGATTAACCAGTAACAACCCTAATATACACATATGTCTCCTTTGCAACCTCTCTGCACTCCCTAGTGTGAGAACCACTGTATTAACCCTTAAACACATACCTAGGGTCTTTAGTGACCTGGAACCTCATCCATTTTTTTGGAGTTGTGCCCACACGTCTTTAGTATTCCTCAATCTATCGCTTATAAATAGTGTAAAAAAAAAAAAAAAAAAAGGCAAAATTGCAAAACATTTGTTTTTATAATAGTTTGAGTACCAAAAGTGTATAGGGTCAGTAGAGACCCGAGTATGTAAGAGTGTCTTTTTTTTTTTTTTTTTTTTTGCACTTTCATATATTATATTTTTATGATTATTTCATATCTATATACATTTACTATCACAGGATATCTATTTCTTCGTTTATTACAAGAGAAATAATTAGTACTATATTCATACAACTAAATACTATATGACGTTGATATTCTGTGTGACAGTTCTGAATTATCAGTATTCCATATGCGTGTACACATTATACATGCTATTTCTTACTCAGAGTGGTGCTGATGTTTCAGTGATTGACATGATTTACATTTGACATTGCTAGTTTACGAAGAAACAACATGGAAGTAAACTATAGCAAGTGCAACACATGAACAGTATGATATGACTATTGTCATTTGGGTGTGCATTATTTATGTTGTTCATATATTTAGATTCAATATGTGCCTGAGAAAATACATATGTGTAACTAATGTGTGGCTTATGTGTATCTTGTGTTATGTATAGCTCAATATGTTTTTGACAGCTAGTTGTGTCTCATGAAATTTCAGTACAAGCCATGACTCTTGTTTTAGATTTGTCCTTATTTGTTGCATTATCTCTTTGATTTATGAAAAATAATAAATCAAAACATATGCAAATATATTTAATTCTATTATTTTCTAATTGTCTTGAAAATATTTTGAACATTTTACACTATCTGGGCATTTATTTATTTATTTATACTTATTTATACTTTATGCTTTTTTATATCTATGCTATTTATTTATTTAAAGCTGAAGTATGTTATTTTTTCAGTGTTAAAATAGTTTCTTCAATCCCAGCTTAATCTACAGAGACAGCTACAGTTGGTCTCAAAAGTTTGCATACCCTTGGAGAATTGGTAATATATGTACCATTTTTAAAGAAAACATGAGTGAGCAGGCAAAACACATTTATTTTATTTCTTATGGGATTCATATTCTACTGTAGGATATAACAGAATGGCACAATCATAAACCAAAACATGGCAACAAAGAAAAAAAATGAAATGACCCCTGTTCAAAAGTCTGCATACCCTTAGTTCTTAATATTGTGTATTGCCCCCTTTAGCATCAATGACAGCGTGCAGTCTTTTGTAATAGTTGTCTATGAGTCCCCAAATTCTTGCAGGTGGTATAGCTGTCCATTTGTCTTGGCAAAATGCCTCCAGGTCATGCAAAGTCTTTGGTCGTCTTGCATGAACCGCATGTTTGAGATCTCCCCAGAGTGGCTCGATGATATTAAGGTCAGGAGACTGTGATGGCCACTCCAGAACCTTCACCTTTTTCTGCTGTAACCACTGGAGGGTCAACTTGGCCTTGTGCTAAGGGTCATTGTCGTGCTGGAAAGTCCAAGAGCGTCCCATGCGCAGCTTTCGTGCAGAAGAATGCAAATTGTCTGCCAGTATTTTCTGATAACATGCTGCATTCATCTTGCCATCAATTTTCACAAGATTCCCCGTGCCTTTAGAGCTCACACACCCCCAAAACATCAGTGAGCCACCACCATGCTTCACAGTGGGGATGGTATTCTTTTCACAATAGGCATAGCACTTATGGTTGTGACCATAGTATGGACTCAAGATGGCGCCGAGTATGGCTGCTGCATTGCGAGCTCCGACACAACATTGTAGTGTTTTGTTTGTTTTGTTTACAATTCTTATGTTTTTTGTCTTGGATGTTGTCTGCCTTGTTGTCTATGACAGACAAACACTTTTGGACATTGGTTCTGCAATTACACACCGCAAACCGGACTTCAAATTCCTCAATGCCGACCCTCTGTTTACAAACATGCCGGAGCCCTTTGTCTGGGCAGCCCGGCCGCGAAAACGCAAAAGGAAAAGGGGAAACAGAGCCGGTGTTCTCATCAGAGTAAGACGTCGTGCAAATCGACCCCCGCTACCCAGTATTCTACTGGCAAATGTTCAGTCTCTGGACAACACGCTCTGCGAGCTGAGAGCACGGATCTCTTTCCAACGAGAGATGAGGGACTGCTGCATTATCTGCCTTACGGAAACTTGGATGTCCGCTGAGATTCCAGATTCAGCCATTGAACCCGTGGGGTTCTCCGTACACCGAGCGGACAGAGCGAAAGACCTCTCAGGTAAAAGCAGAGGTGGTGGTGGATGTTTTATGATCAACAAATCATTGTGTGATCAGAGGAACGTACATTGTATCAAGTCTTTCTGCTCTCCTGATCTGGAATTTCTCATGCTTCTGTGTCGACCATTCTGGCTACAGAGGGAATTCACAACGGTCATTATCACAGCTGTGTACATCCCGCCACAAGCCGACACAGACCGGGCACTCAAGGAACTGTATGGGATTATAAGCAAGCAGGAAACCGCGCACCCTGAGGCCGCGTTCATTGTGACCGGGGACATTAACAAAGCCAGTTTCAAATCAGTCCAACACAAAATACCACCAACACGTTCGTTTTAACACATGAGGGGACCAGGTTTTGGACCATTGCTACTCTCCCTTCCGGGACGGCTACAAATCCCTCCCCCGCCCACCATTTGGCAAATCGGACCACTCTTCCATTCTGCTTCTGCCCGCTTACAGGCAGAAACTGAAACAGGAAGCACCCACCCTCAGAACGATCCAGTGGTGGTCGGACCAATCAGACTCTATGCTACAAGACTGTTTTGATCACGCGGACTGGGAGATGTTCCGGTCCACCTCTGATGACGACATCGAGTTTTACGCTGATAACTTTTCATCAGAAAGTGCGTAGAGGACGTCGTTCCGACCAGAACAATACGGATCTACCCGAACCAGAAACCTTGGATTAATAGCGATATTCGCGTGGCATTTGATGCACGGACCTCCGCTTTTAATACCGGGAACGTGGAGGAGCATAAACAAGCCAGTTATGCCCTCCGAAAAACTATCAGAGCTGCAAAACGCCAGTACAGGAACAAGATTGAAGGACAATTCAACACCACCAACTCTAGAAGCATGTGGCAGGGAATTAATATCATCACGGACTTTAAAGGGAATAAAAACACCGCTGCCTCTCTCCCGGATGAGCTAAATACTTTTTATGCTCGTTTCGAGGGAAATAACACTGCCGTCACGGAGAGAGCTCACGCGGCTGAAGCTACAGAGGTTAGTTCACTTTCCGTTTCTGTAGCGGATGTAACTCGATCCTTCCGACGGGTGAATATCCGCAAAGCCGCGGGTCCAGACGGCATTCCGGGCCGCGTCATCAGAGCGTGCGCGAACCAACTGGCTGGTGTTTTTACGGACATTTTCAACCTTTCCCTCTCTTTGTCTGTAGTCCCCACATGCTTTAAAACATCCACCATTGTGCCTGTTCCAAAGCAATCCAAAATCACTTGCTTAAATGACTGGCGTCCTGTTGCTCTGACCCCCATCATCAGCAAATGCTTTGAGAGACTAATCAGAGATTACATCTGCTCTGTGCTGCCTCCATCACTAGACCCATTGCAGTTTGCTTACCGCAACAACTGCTCCACTGATGATGCCATTGCATCTAAAATACACACTGCTCTCTCCCACCTGGAAAAAAAGAACACTTATGTGAGAATGTTGTTTGTAGACCACAGCTCAGCATTCAACACCATAGTGCCTTCCAAGCTTGATGAGAAACTCCGGGCTCTGGGCTTAAACAGCTCGCTGTGCAGCTGGATCCTGGACTTCCTGTCAAGCAGATGCCAGGTGGTTAGAATGGGCAGCAACATCTCCTCATCACTGACCCTCAACACTGGAGCCCCACAGGGCTGTGTTCTCAGCCCACTCCTGTATTCCCTGTACACACATGACTGTGTGGCAGCACACAGCTCCAATGCCATCATTAAGTTTGCTGATGATACGACCATGATAGGTCTGATCACTGACAATGATGAAACAGCCTACAGAGAGGAGGTGCACACTTTGACACACTGGTGTCAGGAGCACAACCTCTCCCTCAATGTCAGTAAGACAAAGGAGCTTGTGGTGGACTTCAGGAGAAGAGATAGAGAATACAGTCCCATCACCATCAATGGAGCACCAGTGGAGAGAGTCAGCAGCTTCAAGTTCCTGGGTGTCCACATCACTGAGGAACTCACATGGTCCATCCACACTGAAGTCGTTGTGAAGAAGGCTCATCAGCGCCTCTTCTTCCTGAGACGGCTGAGGAAGTTTGGAATGAACCACCACATCCTCACACGGTTCTACACCTGCACTGTAGAGAGCATCCTGACTGGCTGCATCTCCGCCTGGTACGGCAATAGCACCGCCCACAACCGCAAAGCACTGCAAAGTGTGGTGCGAACTGCCAGACACATCATCGGAAGTGAGCTTCCCTCCCTCCAGGACATATATACCAGGCAGTGTGTGAAAAAAGCTTGGAGGATCATCAGAGACTCCAGCCACCCGAGCCATAGGCTGTTCTCACTGCTACCATCAGGCAGGCGGTATCGCAACATCAGGACCCGCACCAGCCGACTTCATGATAGCTTCTTCCCCCAAGCAATCAGACTTTTGAACTCTTGATCTCCCACGATCAAAATACATCAGCACTGCACTTTATTACTCTCTCTTATATCTCACACTGGACTGTCATAAATTATATTATTATTATATTATATTCTCTCTTAACAACACACTGGCAACTTACTATCAACCGACAGCCTGAATGTCAATACAGTACATTTTATATATACTATATATACTTTTTTATTGTATAATGTGTATTCTATATTGTGTGTATTGTATACTGTACATTGTATGTTATTATTTGTATATTGTGTTATGTGTAATTATGTGTATATTAGATTTTAAATTGTGTTGTAAATCTGATGTTTATTGTAAATTGGTATATGTCCCATCACTGTCACGACTACTATGTTGCTCGGAACTGCACCCAAGAATTTCACACACTATTGCACTTGTGTATATGGTTGTGTGACAATAAAAGTGATTTGATTTTGTCTCGTCACTCCAAATTACAGTGTGCCAGAAGCTGTGAGGCGTGTCAAGGTGTTGTTGGGCATATTGTAACTGGGCTTTTTTGTGGCATTGCCACAGTAAAGGCTTCTTTCTGGCAACTCGAACATGCAGCTCAGTTTGGTTCAAGTATCGTTGTATTGTGCTCCTTGAAACAACCACACCATCTTTTTCCAGAGCAGCCTATATTTCTCCTGAGGTTACCTGTGGGTTTTTCTTTGTATCCCGAACAATTCTTCTGGCAGTTGTGGCTGAAATCTTTCTTGGTCTACCTGACCTTGGCTTGGTATCAAGAGATCCCCGAATTTTCCACTTCTTAATAAGTGATTGAACAGTACTGACTGGCATTTTCAAGGCTTTGGATATCTTTTTATATCCTTTTCCATCTTTATAAAGTTCCATTACCTTGTTACGCAGGTCTTTTGATAGTTATTTTCTGCTCCCCACGGCTCAGTATCTAGCCTGCTCAGTGCATCCACATGAGAGCTAACTAACTCATTGACTATTTATACACAGACACTAATTGCAATTTAAAAAGCCACAAGTGTGGTAAATTAATGTTTAATTGCCATTTAAACCTGTGTGTGTCACCTTGTGTGTCTGTAACAAGACCAAACATTCAAGGGTATGTAAACTTTTGATCAGGGCCATTTGGGTGATGTCTGTTATCATTATGATTTAAAAAGGAGCCAAACAACTATGTGATAATAAATGGCTTCATATGATCACTATCCTTAAATAAAAAGATTTGCATGATCAGTCATAATTTCAAAATCTATGCCAAAATTACACAATTTCTGCAGGGTATGCAAACTTTTGAGCACAACTGTATAAGCAAGCAATTCATAGGTTAATTTTCTCAAAAACTGTAAAAACGTTGTCTCTCTGGTGCAATAAAAATTCCTCTGTTTGTTTTAAGTGACCTGCTTAAACCCCGCCCACCAACATTACTCGACCAGTGGCATGAGTTGGGGGCAGGACTATCTGACTGTTCAATCAAAAGCAGATCAGTGGCATATTCAGAAAGCAGTTTTGAAAACATTGTTTATTTTTGCAATAGTGTGCAAATTCAACAATACATTTTGCAAATGGCGCTAGTGTCGCAAAAAGTTGCATACTTCAGCTGTAAAATAAGCTCCATACTTGTTAGCATTAGCATCTAGCTAAATTATTTGATTAAAAAGTTATTTTTACCTAACTTTTTTATTCATACATCTATAAACTGCTGTGGCAGCTTTGACCTTTTATTCCTCACCATGTTTCTCAAAAAAATGTCAAGCAATCACAGACTCCTTTTCCATATTTTATTGGGTTGTGGGTAATATTAGGACAGAAAGCATGCACAGATGATGGTATACTAGATGGTATACTATTTCCAGTGGACTTCAATAATCCACTGGAAATTGTATACCATCTCGGAACTTTCTGGATACTATTGAAGATACTATGGTGTGGGGTGCACTAATCCTAATCTCACACAATATATACTAGTACAGATAGAAAGCAGATTGGAATTCAACCTCATTATTTTTTCACTGTGTTTGGTGGTTGTGACCTACAATGCGATTTTAATGTATTTGTGTACAACACAGCAGTGGCAGTCATACGTTAGTTTCTCTGTGTATTTGTATGTGTGTGTGTGATATAAACGAATGCAGGTGGGCAGGTAGTGAATCTGATGAATCAGCGTTTACAGACGGGATTCAGTGAATTAGAGGTGCTGCAGATCTTCTGTGACACTTGTGAAGCTGTTGCACGACTGCATCAGTGCAAAACACCCATCATCCATCGGGACCTCAAAGTATGAACTCTACACCTATTGCTTTGTCTCCTTCTCTTTCTTAATAATCTGAAATGTCACTTTTGTACTTTGGTCTGTTTACCCATTAACCCTTTTTGAGTCGAGTTCTTACAAATTGACAATAGAAGCATTTGTTTTGCCAATCAGGTGTCCATGGATTAACAGAGAACGTTAGTTATCAATGCATTTCCCAGTGCACGAAATCAGAATGTCCTGTCGCTTGTCGCAGCTGGTTAGGACACATTTAGATTTAGATGGTAGAAATAACTTTTTTCGCTGCTTTATAACATTGTGCCTACAAAGAAATTTCAGTTGCATGCTTCTGCGAATTAACTATCTAACACTTTATTCAATGTGTCTCCTTTAGGTAGAAAACATCTTGCTGCATGACAGAGGTCATTATGTGTTGTGTGATTTTGGCAGTGCCACTAACAGATCCCAGAATCCTCAAGCAGAAGGTGTGGCGACTGTAGAAGAGGAGATCAAGAAGTGAGTGTCACTTTTTTTTTCTTCATATTAAACAACACGCATTTACTTAATCACACCAATTTACTGTGTATGTGTTTAGGTACACTACTCTTTCATATCGGGCCCCAGAAATGGTGAATCTATATGGGGGGAAGGTTATCACTACCAAAGCAGATATATGGGTAAGTCAAAGACTGGTAGTGAGTGAGACTATAAGCTACAAGCAGGGCCGTTTCTGAGCATATGGGAGCCATAAGCGAAATCCTACTTGGAGGCCCCACATCGCGACCCCCCATGTAGGTGTCACATCTAGCTACAACTCTCTCTTTGCAGTTATATTCTCCCTTCCCTCTCAGGCCACAAGGGGGCCCCCTAATAGAGCCATAACAGCTGTCTGAGTCTTACTCAAAGCTTTTAGTATATTTAAAAAAAAAAAAAAACCTTGCTTTGTGGGACCTTCTGGTGTCAAGCAATGATGGCATTGATACCTGTAGTTTATTATTTGGTGTGTTCAACCTGTCAGTTTCTACAAGTTCTGTTTACTCATGGTATTAACACCTGTTTCAGGTGATCCGATCACAAGTGAACATTAAAGGCCGGTTTATATTTCTGCGTCGAACCTACGCCATAGGTTTAGGTACATTTTATTTATTATACAGGTTGACTGCCATGCAGACAATAAATCAGGCATATACTGGAATACTCTGATGCTCCGTGCTGAATAATTTTATATAATGTTCACTGGCAGCCAAAAGTTTGGAATAATGTACAGATTTTGCACTTATGGAAAGAAATTGGTACTTTTATTCATCAAAGTGGCATTCAACTGATCACAATGTATAGTCAGGACATTAATAATGTGAAAAATTACTATTACAGTTTGAAAATAATGTTCAGAACTTCTTAAACTACTTCAAAGAGTTCTCATCAAAAAATCCTCCACGTGCAGCAATGACAGCTTTGCAGATCCTTGGCATTCTAGCTGTCAGTTTGTCCAGATACTCAGGTGACATTTCACCCCACACTTCCTGTAGCACTTGCCATAAATGTGGCTGTTTTGTTGGGCACTTCTCACGCACCTTACAGTCTAGCTGATTCCACAAAAGCTCAATGGGGTTAAGATCCATAACACTCTTTTCCAATTATCTGTTGTCCAATGTCTGTTTCTTAGTCCACTCTAACCTTTTCTTTTTGATTTTCTGTTTCAAAAGTGGCTTTTTCTTTGCAATTCTTCCCATAAGGCCTGCACCCCTGAGTCTTCTCTTTACTGTTGTACATGAAACTGGTGTTGAGCGGGTAGAATTCAATGAAGCTCTCAGCTGAGGGCATGTCAGGCATCTATTTTTCAATCTAGAGACTCTGATGTACTTATCCTCTTGTTTAGTTGTACATCTGGCCTTCTACATCTCTTTCTGTCCTTGTTAGAGCCAGTTGTCCTTTGTCTTTGAAAGACAACTTGTAGCCTATATCGTAGGTTCGATTCAGAACTACAAATTGGCCTTTAGACTTACCACCGACCTGGCAGTTTTTATAGCATTTAGCAGTATTGCACAGGATGGGTTTAATGCTCAAAAAGCTGATGATATGTGTTTTTTTGTGTCCTCAGGCTTTAGGCTGTTTGCTGTATAAATTGTGTTATTTCACATTGCCGTTTGGAGAGAGTCAGGTGGCCATTTGTGACGGCAGCTTCACCATTCCAGATAACTCTCGCTACTCACACGACATGCACTGTCTTATTCGTAAGTACAGCTATTAAGTGATTAATCAACATTCTATTGCTTAACTGACTTTTTTTTTTTTTTTAAGATGAAGAATTAAAAAAATGTGTATAAATTTTTTTTTTTTAAAGGAATATTCCAGGTTCAGTAAAAGTTAAGCTCAATTGACAGCATTTGTGGCATAATGTTGATTACCACAAAAATGTATTTAGATTCCTTTTCTTTAAAAATATACAAAAAAGAAACCAATGGAGGTTACAGTGAGGCACTTACAAGTGAATGTGACCAGTTTTTGGAGGTTTAAAAGGCAGAAATGTGAAGCTTATTATTTCATAAATGCACTTACATTAATTCTTCTGTTAAAACTCATTTATTATTTGAGCTGTTTGTTTAAATCGTAATTTCTACAGTTGTTTTAGGGTTTTAGGGCTTGTTGACATTACATCGTCATTGCAACAAAGTTGTAAAATTGGCTATGACTTTACACAGAAAAGGTTAGTGATTTTATCACACTAAAATCATGTTTACACACATATCCTTTATGTCTTGTGGCTATATTTTGAAATTGAGTATTTCAATGTTATCCGATTGGCCCACATTCACTTCCATTGTAAGTGCCTCACTGTAACACATATTTTTGCTTTTTTTTTTTTTTTAAAGATTAGGAGGGACTAGTCAAATACATTTTTGTGGTAATCAATATTATGCAACAAATTCTGTCAATTGAACTTAACTTGGGTTGAATCTGGAATATTTCTTTAATTATGAAGAACTTCTAATAAGTTCTGCTGTGTGTAAATCTGCTGTGTGTGAAAATACTTTCTCATTTCCCAGCTTAATATGCAGAGACAACAATTAGTATGCCATTTGTAGGTTGATTACTCTGAAAAGTGTAACACTGTGACTTTGTGACACTATCAAAACAGTGCTCTGTTTGTTTGCTCATCCTGACCAGCCCGACACAGCAACATTTGTTCAACCAATGGCATAAGTTTGGGGTGGGACTATCTTTTTGTCCAAATAATGGAAGTTTATGGAGTTCTATTTGGTGTCCCTAAAGGCTAAGAAATTACACATGGCACATTTAAAGGAATAGTTCACCCAAAAATGAAAATGTACTCACCCTCATGCTATCCCAGATGTGTGAGTTAATTTTTTTCTGCAGATAGCAAACAAAGATTTTTAGAAGAATATCTCAGCTCTGTGGGTAAATACAATGCAAGTAAATGGTGATCCAAAAAATGTGAAGCTCAAAAAAGCACATAAAGCAGCATACAAGTAATTCATATGATTCCAGTGGTTTAATGTCTTCAGAAGTGATCCAGTTGGTTTTGTGTGAGAACAGACCAAAATCTTGACATCAGCAGTCTCCTTAGCAATCATGATTTCAGTGTAATCAAGCTTGAAATCGTGATCGTGCCTAAAGACTGCAATGGCAAGATGTACAATGAAAAATGAGTTACATTTTGGTCTTTTCTCACCCAAAACCGAATGAATCGCTCAAGAAGATATGGATTAAACCACTGGAGTCGTATTAATTACTTTTATGCTGCCTTTATGTGCTTTTTGGAGCTTCAAAGTTTTGGTCACCATTCACTTGCATTGTATGGACCAACTGAGCTGAGATATTTTACTAAAACTCTTTGTTTGTGTTCTGCAGAAGAAAGAAAGTTATACACATCTGGGATGGCATGAGGGTGAGTGAATGATGAGACAATTTTCATTTTGGGTGAACTGTTCCTTTAATGCATTTAAGCTTATGACCATTTATGACAATTTTACGACAGTGGTTTCAATATCTAGATAAACACATAAAGGTTTCCTTTGACTTCAAGAAATGTATATAGTGGCAAAATGTCTTATATCTTATATAATATCTTTCTTGTTGTGGCCTATACAGTCATAACTGTGAAAGCTTTTAAATATTTAAATATGCAGGTTTTCACCTATGGTCTTTATTTATTTATTTATTGGTCTTCATTTGTCCCCTCTCAGGTTACATGCTGGAACCGGACCCTGACGTAAGGCCTGATATCTACCAGGTGTCATATTTCGCTTTTAAACTTGCAGGGAAGGAATGCCCAGTACAGAATTTCCACGTAAGACACTTCCTGCTCATTCAAACTTTGATGATTAAATATCTCTCTCCATTCCTCCTGTGCTTTAACCAACTATCATGTACACTTGGTCTGATCTTCTCACCTATTTTTCTGCCACACACTGCACACATTTTGTTCTTTATTCTGACACATCTGTATGTAATTCATGCCCATCCATTATCGTAAGTGCTGGCACGTAACGGCAGAGGAAGTAGAATGTCGCTCGCGGCTGCCAATTGGCTCAGATCCAGTGGCCCCTCCCACTCTGAGCAGTATTGATAGCATAATGGAAGCATTGACTCGTGCTCAAAGACATATTAACATCAACAACCGCAAAGCGCCATTTAGAGCACATTTCAGGAATGGTCTTACTCAAAAAGGTCCATGGGTTTTTGCAATAATTAAAAAAAAAGAAAACATTGTTGTGCCTTCAAAATTGGCATTATACATTTTTTTTTAAAATATATATATAATATACTGTGTGACAAAAAGCAAAACTGAAATTAATTTGAGGTAATTGATTTTTTTTTTTCAGGCCAAAAGAATGTATTTTAGTTTCAGTTTTTTTCTTCAATTAAGTAGGATGTCTTTTGTTAAGTTAAATAAAATGTTTTCATGTAGTTTTTATTATAATATTCGTTAACAATGTTAAAGGAATAGTAATAATTCCTATAATAATTAAATAAGGAATAATAAAAAAAAAATTCTCTCATCATTTACTCACCCTCATGCCATCCCAGATGTGTATGACTTTCTTCTGCAGAACACAAACAAAGATTTTTAGAAGAATATTTCAGCTCCATACAATGCAAGTGAACAGGGTCCAAAACTTTGAAGCTCATAAAAGCACATAAAGGCAGCATAAAGTTAATCCATAAGATTCCAGTGGTTTAATCAGTGTCTTCAGAAGTGATATGATAGATGTGGTTGAGAAACAGATCAAAATTTAAGTCCTTTTTTACTATAAATCTCCACTTTCAGTGCCATAATAAGCACTCTTCTATACACAACATGAGCCACAACATTAAAACCACCTGCCTAATATCGTGTAGGTCCCCCTTTTGCCACCAAAACAGCTCTGACCCATCGAGGCATGGACTCCACAAGACCTCTGAAGGTGTCTTGTGGTATCTGGCACCAAGATGTTAGCAGCAGATCCTTTAAGACCAGTAAGTTGCAAGGTGGGAACTCCATGGATCAGACTTGTTGGTCCAGCACAATTGGATTGAGATCTGGGGAATTTGGAGGACAAGTCAACACCTTGAACTCTTTGTCATGTTCCTCAAACCATTCCTGAACAAATTCCTGCTGAAAGAGGCCACTGCCATCAGGGAATACCATTGCCATGAAGGGGTGTACGTGGTCTGCAACAATCTTTAGGTAGGTGTTACGTATCAAAGTAACATCCACATGAATGCCAGGACCCAAGGTTTCCTAGCAGAACATTGCCCAGAGCATCACACCTCTTTCAGCCTGCCTTCTTCCCATAGTGCATCCTGCTGCCATCTTTTCCCCCAGGTAAACGACGCACATGCACCCGGCCGTCCACATGATCTAAAAGAAAACGTGATTCATCAGACCAGGCCACCTTCTTCCACTGCTCCATGGTTCAGTTCTGATGCTCACGTGCACGTTGTAGGCGCTTTCGGCGGTGGACAGGGGTCAGCATGGGCACTCTGACCGGTTTGCGGCTGCGCAGCCCCATACGCAGCAAGCTGCGATGCACTGTGTGTTCTGACACCTTTCTATTATGGTCAGCATTCCGTTTATCAGCAATTTGTGCTACAGTAGCTCTTCTGTGGGATCAGACCAGACGGGCTAGCCTTAGCTCCCCACGTGCATCAGTGAGCCTTGGGTGTCCATGACCCTGTCGCCGGTTTACCGGTTTTTCTTCCTTGGACCACTTTTGGTAAGTACTAACTACTGCATACTGGGAACACCCCAGAATACCTGCCGTTTTGGAGACACTATGCCCCAGTCGTCTAACCATCACAATTTGGCCCTTGTCAAAGTCGCTCAGATCCTTACTACCATCTTTCCTGCTTCCAACACATTAAATTCAAGAACTGACTGTTCACTTGCTGCCTAATATATCCCACCCCTTGACAGGTGCCATTGTAACGAGATAATAAATGTTATTCACTTCACCTGTCAGTGGTTTTAATGTTGTGGTTTATCATTGTATGAATTCTTTGTGCATATCACCACCTACTGGGCAAGGAGGAGAACTTATAGTAAAAAATGACTTAAATATTTATCTTGTTCTCACCCACACCTATCATGTCACTTCTGAAGACATAGATTAAACCACTGGAATCATATGGATTACTTTTATGCTGCATTTATTTGCTTTTTGGAGCTTCAACGTTCTGGTGACCATTCACTTGCATTGAATGGACCAACAGAGCTGAGATACTCTTCTAAAAATCTTAATTTGTGTTCTGCAGATCTATTCCGTTAACACTGCATGAGTGCATTTCTATGTTTATCATTGATACAACTTTTAGATTAAAGACATAATGTTACTAATATTATCACATTCAACTAGAATTTAGCCATTCCAGCCAAACTCCCAGAGCCAATCAGAGCCAGTGAAGCTGTGGCCAAGAAGAGTCAAAACAAGGCCAGGTCAGTCTTTCATTTATCTGTGTAGTCTAAGAACCTCAGTGAAAGATGTTTGAAGTGATTGTAAATTATGTGATGCAAATAAAAACTAAAGAAGTGTATACGTATATAATGTATTATAAAGTGGGTGTTGCGCTCAATTCATGTGCTTTTGTTCTGACTCCACCCTTTCCTCTCATTCAGGCTCACTGATCCAATCCCCACGACTGAGACTTCAATAGTGCCACGGCAACGACCCAAACCTGGCCAGGCTCAACCAATTACAGGCATCCTGCCCATACAACCAGCCCTTACGCCTCGCAAAAGAGCCAGTGTGCCCACAGGACCTGCCCAGCCAATCAGTGAGTGTTAATCAAGTTAAGCACCATTCACAACGCCAGTGACTTGTATATTTTATATATATATATAAAAATCACACACATTTAAAACTACACTTCTCTCTCCACTGCCCCTCCCCGAAAGCCCTGACAGCTGCCCCATTTTTTTATAAAATGATTCTAAGTTGCCTAGCCTTCTACATAACATTTCCTCGAATGCCGCCACCCTCCCCATCTCTGTGCACCACTCTTGAAATGAGGGTGCTCCAGCCACCTTCCATCTCCTAAGAACAATCTGTCTGCCGATCATAACACTGGCTAGGATTTTTATGCATTTATCCCCTATATTAATGACCGCCCCATCGCCTAAAATACAGAGTCTGGGGCAAAATGAAATTTAAGTGCCCAATACATCACACATAAAACTCTGAACCCTCAACCAAAATTCTTGGATCTTAACACACCACCAGAAAACATGGGTTGTGTCCCCATCTTCTGATTGGCATCGTCAGCAGGTGGGTGTGTCTTTCAGACCAAGCCTATACAAGCTGGAGGGGGTCCAATAGAATCTATGTAAAATCTTAAATTGCATAAGTCGCACCCTTGCATCTCTAGATGTAGACTTGATGTTTTTTTAGAATCCTAGCCCACACTTCCTCCTCCAATACCAAGTTTAGATCTTTCTCCCATAATCTCTTGAGAGAAGATGAAGCTCTGTCCCCAGACTCTGAATTAGCAGGGAGTAATACACTGATGCCTCATGACCTTTTCCAAAAGCAGTAATCACCTCTCCCAGAGTATCTGCCGCTTTAGGGGGGATTATGCTACTCCCAAAAATAGTACAGAGCAGGTGGTGCAGCTGTAAATACCTAAAGAACTGAGATCTGGGAATCCCAAAATGTTGAACCATATTTTCAAAGGATCCCCAACACTCCACTCTCATATAGGTCACCAAGCGTATTAACCTCCCTCTCAACCCACTCTGTCCAGCAGAAAGGGGACTTATTAATACATAATTTTGGGTTCAGCCATATGCTCGAGGCTACATTTAAATAAATGTCCGAATTAAACACTCTGGACACTTTTGTCCATACCGAGTGCAAATGAGAGATAACGGGATGTAACTGAACTTCTCCGGTTAGTTTGATAGAAAGGCTTTGCAATGGCGAAATAGGGGCAAGAACTTCCTGTTCAATACAAAACCAGGGAGGGGCACTCTCAGGTGGAAGCGACCAGTGAGCCAAATGTCTGAGACCGAATGCATAATAATAAAACAAAATCTTGTGTTGGCTTAGCCCACCTTTGTCAATCAGCCTATGTAATTTACTGAAGTGTAATCTGGGACGTTTACCATTCCAAATGAAGGACTTCACTATACTATCAAATTGCTTTAAATAAGAGAGGGGAGAGATTGTAGCAGGTAGTTGAATTTTGGAATACAATTCATTTTAATAACATTAACCTTCCCAATCATAGATAAATGTAATGAAGCCCACCTGCCCACATCGCTCGAAAACCTTTTATTAAAGGGTCAAAATGAACTCTTAACTAAATCAGACAAATTTGCTGGGAATAAAATGCCCAAATACTTAATGCCATTTTTGGGCCACTGGAAGGCGCCCGGCTGAAAAGCCGTTACTGGGCAGTACACTGTCAGAGCCAAAGCTTCGGATTTAGACCAATCCTGAGAGCTTAGAAAAGGAATGAATAATTCTGTGGAGGCAAGGCATAGATATATTGGGGTCGGAGATGAATAATAAAATATCATCTGTTTAAAGCAAAAGCTTATGCGCCACACCTCCTACCACCACCCATGGAAAATCCTCCTCCTTTCTTATCGCAGCTGCTAATGGTTCCAGGGCAAGACAGAACAATAATGGGGAAAGAGGGCATCCCTGCTGGGTGCCCCTATCCAGAGTAAAATAAACTGAAATTAATCCATTTGTTTGTACCACTGCTACCAGGTGTCTATAAAGTAACTTAATCCATCCAATAAAAGTATTCCCGAACCCATATATTTCCAAAATCTTAAAAAGATAATCCCATTCTACCATATCAAACACCTTTCTGGCGTCAAGTGAGATGGCAGTGACTGAGTCTGATCATTCACCACTGACCACATGATATTGATGAAACTCCTAATGTTATCAGAAGAGCTGCGGCCCTGAATAAACCCCATCTGATCTATATGTATAAGAGATGTCATAACTTGACTTAATCAGTTAGCCAAAATTTTTCAAAATTTTGGCTAATCAGGGAAATTGGATGTTAGCTCTTACACTCGCTTGGATCTTTGTCCTTTTTTAAGAATCAGACTGATCCGGGCTTGTGTCATTGTTGGCAGAAGCTTTCCATTCTTTAATGATTCCGTATAAATTTCAGAGCCAGTTCTGTAGCATAATATCCGAAAAATTCAGCGGCAAAGCCGTCTGGCCCCAGAGCTTTGCCTTACCTGCCTCAAGGGGGCAGTGGTGGCTCAGCGATTAAGGCTCTGGGTTACTGACCAGAAGGGTGGGAGTTCAAGCCCCAGCACTGCCAAGATGCTACTGTTGGGCCCTTGAGCAAGGCCCTTGTCCCTATCTGCTCCAGGGGCGCTGTATCATGGCTGACCCTGCGCTCTGACCCCAGCTTAACTGGGATATGTGAAAAAATTATTTAACTGTAATTACCTCTCCAAGTTCCTCCAAGGTTATCTTAAAATCAAGAGAATTTTTTGCTCAGCCGACAGTTTAGGAAGTTCTAATGGTTCCACAAAGTTTCTAATATCCTCTTTAGTAGACGAAGACGTGGAACTATAAAGATCAAGATAGAATTCTTTAAAAGCATTGTTAATATCAGTGGCTGAGGTAAATATTTCACCACTAGCAGATTTCACTGAGGGAATGGTAGAAAAAGACTCTCTCTGCTTTATATATCTAGCCAAAAGCCTCCCTGCATTATCCCCTGACTCAAAGTACGACTGTCTTTCCCTGAATAGCCAAAACTCCACCTTCCACGACAAAATAGTATTATATCTCTATTTAGAACCGCCTTAAGTGCCTCGCAAGCCACACCCACAGAGGATACTGAGGACCAGTTGGTCTCCATATAGACATTGATTTTAGCCTTTAGCATTTGTTGGAATTCAGGACTTTGCAAGAGGGATACATTAAAGCGCCAACTATATGATTTCCTTTTTTTCATATGTGGCAACACCTCTAAACACACCAGGGCGTGATCTGAGACTAAAATGTTTCCAATTGAGCAATCAACAACAGATGAAATGAGGGACTTAGATATATATATATATATATAAAAAAAAAATCTATTCTAGAGTAAATCTTATAAACTGATGAAAAAAATGTATAGTCCCTACCAGATGGGTTCAAAAGTCTCCAAATATCTGTAAGACCAAGATATTTACACATACTGTGAAGCGTCACTGTTGCTCAAGGGGGCTTGCACACTTTTGCTTCACTATGATCAAGGACTGAGTCCGTCAAAAGATTAAAGTCACCTCCCAATATTATATCATGAGGGATGCCAGTGGTTTGCAACATCCCTTCAAGATCTATAAAAAAGCCCTGATTATCAACGTTAGGTGCATATATATTAGCCAAAATAAGAATTTGGCCCTGAATTGTAGCTAAAACAATAATGACTCTCTCTAATTTATCTTTACTCTGTTTGAGACATTTGAATTGTAGATGTTTACTTATCAGTGTAATAACTCCCCTGCTTTTACTCGAGCCAGCACTATAAAAAAATGCCCACCCCATATCTTTCCAAAATTTTCAGCCTCCTGCGGAGAAAGGTGCGTTTCTTGAAGAAACACAATATCATATTTCTTATGCTTAAGAAGAGAAATAACCTTCCTTCTTTTTATGGGGTGCCCCAACCCATTCACATTCCACGTGGAGAGAGCCAATCCACTCATATCAACATTTGACATTTTGACATATAAGAAAAAATAGATTGTGTGTCAAAGACAAGATTATAAAGACCACATTCCAACATTAGTGCAACAATCAAACCCTGAACATCTGCTAGAAAAAAATAAAATAAAAATAAAAAACAGAAAAAAAGAATAACATGCGCATTAACCCTGTGCACGACAGCGCCAACTGGCGTCCATCCCTCCAAACTCAAACAGTCCATGCACGCCCACAAGAGCTCCCATGACAACCTTGCCATTGGATTGCTCAAGTCTGGTGTTTCTATACACATTTTGTGAGACAGCAAATGATAATCTATAAAACAAACTCCAGCCAATAGGCAGAATAAACACAAAGAGCGTATAGCTTCATCCATAAAACTGTCCTGAAGGTGTGTTATTCTACAAAATAAACTCGCAACCAGCATAAAAAGTACGCGCAGATTCTTCAAACAGTCAAGCGAATGTTCAGTGAGCCGGTCCACTCAGCTGCAAAATGAATGCAAGCAAATGACTTACTCACTGCAATGACTTTGCAAGAAATACTCCACAAAATAAACTCCAGCCGATAGGCGGTATAAGCACATAGAGCCCGTAGATTCATCCACAAAACTGTCCCGAAGGTGTGTTGCTCTACAAAATAAACTCCAGTCGCTAGGCGGAACCAGCACAAAAAGAGCGCGCAGAATCTTCAAACAGTCAAGCATATGATCAGTGAGCCGGTTCACTCGGCTGCAACGTGAGTACCACAAGATGACTTACTACTCCATTGACTTTATGAAGGACATCGCTTGCTGTGGGCATGTGAATGTTTTACATCCGTCCTTAGCATCTATTCTCAATTTGCCCGGGAATATCAGTGCAAAAGCGACCTTCCGTTGATGTAAACGTTTCTTGCATTCCTTGAATCGATCACTTTCTCTCTTGTCGAGTTCGCAAAGTCTGGGAACAAGAAAATGCTGTGGTTCTTCCAAGAAAGCCTTCCTTTACTCCTCGCCTCACGTAACACAAGATATTTATTGGATGATCTGAGAAATTTGGCCAGAATTGATTGGGGCCTGGCTCCTTCCGCAGATCGCCGAGCCGGAACCCTGTGAGCTCCCTCGATTTCCAGCTTATAGCCTGCTATGTTGAGCAGACTCGGAAAGAGCACATCCAGGAATTCCACCATATCCGGTCTCTCCACTCCCTCTGGGATTCCCACGATACTGACATTATTCCGCCAACAATTCCGACGGATTGGTTGCTAGTGGATTTTCAGATAATTCCCTCCAGATAATCGATCCGTTTCTCGACATCCCCCACTCTTGTGACCACATCGGTAAACTTCGCCTCCATGGCAGTGATCGATCGACGTATCACAGCAAGATCCTCCAAGTCAGCAACGACATTCGTCAGCATTGCCGACATGTTCAGCATCTCTCGCCGCATTTCCCGCATCTCTCCGACCAAATCGACTCTCAGGCCCGCAGCCTGTTCAGAGGTGTCAGCTTGAGCATGTAAGTGTCTTTTAATGTCTCCAGAGCCCGAAGATTTTTAATTCTTTGACATATTGTCCTCCTAGAACAGTTATGTAACAGGGTGTATAGAATCTCACTGGTTTATTTCATAAAAGGTATTAAAACTAGCAAAGTGCACAGAGCTCGACGTTCACACGTCTGATCCTCGCTTGGCGTTGTTACGTGACTCCCTCACTGTATTATGTCATTAACAAGATGAAGGATCTATCAAAATATGAATCAAACTCACTCAGAATTGCCCTTTTTCTTTTATCTCTGTTGCTCTCTTTCCCCTGATGACACTTTACGCACGCTGTTTTGACCTGCATGCGTCTTTGGCTGACACACACAGCTCTAGTATTCCCACTGGTTCACTCAGTATGTCGTTAGTGAGAGAGCATTTAAACCTCACTAATGAACCTCAGCTATTGAGCCCCTGACACTGTAAATCTTACTGAGCTGTTATTTCACTCCCTGTGTCTGATGTCAAAGCCAGTTAAAGGCCTGCACATTTCATTGGTAATGAATAACCTGACGTCTTGTTATTCTTCTGCAATATTTTAGCACCAGAAATACTGGACAGATAGTCTGGCTGTTAACAATGACAGTGGCCTAACCAGGCACGACTTAACAAATTTTTCTGTCCTAACTGAAAGTGAAAATGGGACACAGTAAATATTTGATGTTTAATATGCAGTTATGTTGAGTGGGATTTCACTGTGGGCAGGGCTAGTCTGCACATCACAAGAGAAACAGAAACCAAGAAATGAACAAAATGTCTTTTTGCATGTTACTTGTCACTATTGCGTCTGGTTATGGGGCGTTGACACTTCCAGTAATTTAATTGCTCTCTTTGAAAATTAATTACTTTCAGGTGCTTTGTCGCTGCCAATTGCTGTCAATATGGAAGAGAGAGGAGTTATTGCTTATTGCTAAATGTATGTGTTGTGTAATTTATTTAGTTTGATTCTCTTTCTTTCTCTATCTTTCTTTTGTCTTTTTCTTTCTTTTTTGTTTCCTTGTTTCTTTTCTTTCTTTCCTTTTTCTTTTCTTCTTTATTTCTTTTATCATTCTTTTTGTTTCTTTTCTTTTTCTTTTTTCTTTTCTGTTTCTTTCTTTTTCTTTTCTTTGTTTCTTCTTTTTCTCTCTCTCTCTTTCTTTCTTTCTTTGTTTTTAGTATTTCTTAATTTCTTTCTTTTCTTCTTTCTTTCTTTCTGCCTTATCTGTCTGTCTGTCTGTCTTGAAAAACATTTGGGAGATAAAAACAAAAAATATATAATGACTTGTCTTTCTCATGCAATTTTGTCACTGTGTGTGATGGTAGGATTTTGTTTTGTTATTTCGTGTTTTTATATTTTTTTTGTATTGGCTCACAGATGTTAATATAGCTCCTGGCCAATCACAGAACCCTCAGCTTCAACAGATTCCTGTCGCTCAGCAACAAGCCATTCCCAATCCAATACAGGCCACTCCCTCTCCATCTCAGACCACACCCCAGCATGGACAACTTTATGTGCAACAGCAACCTGCAGCTTTCTTTACTGCTCAACAACAGGTAACTCCTACACACAATACTCTGTCAATTACATATTTTTTCATCCTTTGAAGGCAACATGAAATCAAAATTGACTTTTTCACTTTCTTAATATACTGTATGTATACATATATATATATATATATATATATATATATTCCTTTTCTTACTGTGCACTTCATAATCTTGTCTCTTGAATCTGTCATCAACATGTAATAATTTGCTCCACCTCTAAAATGACTTTCCTTTTCGGCTGATGTCACAAAGGCCAAGCAGCCTTTGTTAATGTTAACTAATAGCCAAATAGCCATTTGGACAATGTTTTAGGCTACAGCTGTATGCTTTCTAAAATCTTGTTAATAGTTTATTTCATTTTTGTTTTCTTTTTTACTGTTAAATATTGTCAATCAAATATTTAAATATTTAGAAAAATTTACTGTTAATATCTTGCAGTAATTTATTTTAGTATTTTTAATTAAAATCGTTTAAATATCGTCATGATGCATCTTTCGTTACCATTGATGAAACCAAAAAACCCCTTGTCAACAATCATTTTCATCTGTAATTTTGTTGACAAGTTTTACACTTGTTTCACTAAAACATGTCACATTATGGAAGTAAAATGGCTTCTGAATGCTGTTTCATGTTGACTTTATCATTTGTTATAATTGCAAAAATGTTTCTTTACATAATTTTATGTCAATTGGTGCGCCTACTTCCCTATTTTAGCAGCCTCAATCAACGCAGACCTGCAATTTACCTGCACAAATGGTTGCATCTTCCTCCACCCCTGTTACCACGCCCTCCAAACCTAAGAATAGGGCACCCCCTCCACCCACACTCCACCCTCACACCAACCGCCAGGCAGGTCACGCAACTTTATCAGCAACTGCACAGACAAAACCTACAAAAGTTACAGCCCCTGCCCTGCCTGCACCATACTCACAGACAAACAGTGTAGATGGCGATATCTCTGTGTCCCGGTCTGGGCCTGTGCCTGTCCAACCTAAAGCCAAAGCTATGGCACCTCCACCCCCTACACCACATGCTTCCACCCCTCCTCCACCTAAAACCACCTCAGCAGCACCCCTTCCGTCCGCTGACCCTGAAGTGGACCTAGAGCAGACGGTAACCCTCCACCATCTGCGTCTGCTCTGATAGAACTATCTTTGTAGTGATTCTGTTGGCTTTCTATAACTACTATCCTCTTCTTGTTGGTTTGCCATGCACCTTAAAGCCAGAAACATACTTTACGCAAGTACGTGAAGGCTTGGCCATTGAACATATGACAAAAAGAAGATCATTTACACTAATGTATGGTATGGCGCCCTTTGCAGCAACATAGAGGATGCAATGTGAATTGGCGCTGTGTTAAATTGCGGTCTGACACATTTCAGATTGCAACAACTTGCTTGTGTAGCTACAAGTGTTTGTGTTTATATACTTGCATAAATTATGATTTAGGCATGAAACTTGCTTATAAGGGATTATTTTAATGGTTGTAAACATTTTTTTCCATTCTATTTTTCTGTTCATTTTTAAAGATTTACCTTGTGAAGAAATTATTTAGTACACCTACTGCAAGGTGATGCAGGTAGTAGTTAATGCATAACATGTCCTTGGACTTTTTTTATATCAAGATTTTTAACGTCAGTATTTTAGGTTAAACGTATTTGAAAGTATAAAGGAAAGTGTATATTTAGGTGCTGGTCACCATTTCTTTTAAGTTTTTCACCGTTTTTAATCACATTTTTGCCTTGGGTGACAGATGAATTTTTTAAAGTACAAATATTCCATGTAGTTAAAAATATTGGTAACTTTTGTTAAGGATCAGAAATTAGACTGTAATTAGTGATTAATAATTGGACTTGTAAGGGACTAGTTATGGACTTGTTTGGAATTATAAGGTATTTTTTAGGCCTTTGTTCGTTGATTTCTTACCCTTTACATGTGTTTTTTCCTAACAATGAACTTATTAGGTAAAAACAAAATAAACTAATAGCTAGTGAGGTGCAATATACATCCTTTATAGGTTCTCATTACACTATGTGAATGTGCAACTTATAAGTATAAAATAAATATAGAAGGCTGAGACTTTTAATACTTTTTGTAATTAGCAACAAAAAACATTTTCTTTGCAATAAGGGCAAATATAAGGGTATCAGTATAAGGGGCATCACTGCAGCATGTTTATTGTGTTTATTTAGAGTCCCACAGACACCCTACACCAGCCCCTACCCCTAAACCTAACCTTCCCTGCTTTGTTGATATACTGTATGCATTCTACATGTATTTCATTCTTATACGCCACACATTCACACAGAGTACTGAAAACCTGGATGTATTTTGCATCATACTAGCTATTGATTTGTTTGTTTTTAACTAAGAAATTAATTGTTATGACAAAAGCAAATATAAAGGAGCTATAAAGCAAGAGAAAGAAATCAGCCAATAAAGGCTTAATAAATACTTTATAATGCCAAACAAGTCCATAACTAGCCACTTACAAGTGTAGTTATTAGTCATGAATTACTGTCTAATTTATGTTCCCTAAACTAAAGTGTTACCAAAATATTCCATGTAAAAATTCCAATTAATGGGTGGTCATACATAATAATAGGCATAATAAGGCACACTTATAAAATAATTAGCTGAATGCTATTTAAAATACTTTTAGATGCAGTATAGCATGTTGCATTTTGTCAACTACCCATGTACAATGCAAGTGGAAGTGAAGCGATATTTTTCTTTCTTTTTTTTTTTTTTTTTTTACATTAAAATGAATGTAAATGTCCTATTCATCTAAGAACAGACACTGAACAGTTCAAAGAGGAGGTTTTAGGTATTTTCTCATTTCACAGACATAATGCTCATCTTTTAAAAAAAAATAAGAACAGATTTGTCTACATCTAAAGTTCTGTCTTCAGCTTTTAAAGACTAAGAGGCTGTTCACATAGAAAACATTCTTGCATTCAAAATTAGCTTACATGTAGCACAGCGAAATAAAACAGAATTTAGAAGTTCAATTTTTTTTAATCTAAATGATTTTATGTTCAGTCATGAAACTTTATATGACGCATACTGATAGGTACTTTGAGGTGTAATCTCTTGCCAATCAACTTGCATACTTTTTTTCTAGCATTTAAATTGCCTCAGTTGTTTGCTGGTAAGCCGGTCTCACTGCAGCACGCTATGAGAGCTTTGTCTCTGTTACCCTCCTCCTCCCCAGCATCACCTGTCTATATTTGCTTCAGGGGGATTGTATGTATGTTTAATTGTGCAGCAGCAGCATGTCTGTGTATGTTCTTAGCTGTCAAGTGTTTGCTCTGCAGCAGCGTGAGCAGATATTGTCATACCAATTATAATTCTTGAAAAATCAGTCATGAAAGAGTTTTCATTACTGAACATCTTTTAACTTGACACTGCATCTTAAAAAACTGTTGCTCGTGGCGTGAAATGCTAAAAAACAGTTATGTTGCAACTATCAAAGATGTTCATCTAGCACATTTACTTAGACAAACAATAAAAATAGCACAGACAGATGCAAGAACGCCTCCTGTGTGAACACCCCCTAACATCTCATCTTCATTCTCTCCTGTAATTGTAGAAGTTCATTGTTAAAATTAGGATCCTTCAGCTTTTGTAGTCTTTAATATTGTTCTATCTTTATTCTTTTCTTTCCGTAAAGTCTGTCTCTCTGAGTCGTGGGGTGCATAAAGTAGGCTCTTTGACTCCTCCCTCTTCTCCTAAGAATGCCCCAAAGGGAGGGCACAGACGAATTCTGAGTGATGTCACACACAGCACCATATTTGGAGTTCCTGTAAGCAAGTCCACTCAACTGCTTCAAGCCGCCGCAGCCGAGGCCAGCCTGAACAAGTCAAAGTAAATCTACAAGACAACTAATCTATCATTTATATGCAGAGCTTAGCCAATCATAACAGAGGTCATTTACACATAGAACTTCTTAAAGGGACAGTAACAATAATGGCCTGTTTTATTCTAAGGGTCAAAGAGAGGGTGGAAAATGGTCATGTTAAACTAAATTGTTTGGTGCATTACATCTTAGCACACTAGCATTGTAAGTGGACTTCAGGGAGGAATAATTAAATGCAAAAGATGTAGAATATGGCACCTTTAGGACCCAGCCTATGAACTCTTGGCATGATTAGAACAGCGTTGAAGTTTGTATTGTTTTTGTGTCTGCTGTAGGTCAGCTAGCACAACTCCCTCTGGTTCTCCACGCTCATCACAGCAGAGTGTTTATCAGTCAGGGGATGCTCCAGGCTCCTCGGCTGGATCCGCAGCATCCTGGAACCCCTTTGGCGACGATAATTTCTCTAAACTCACAGCTGAAGAGCTACTCAACAAAGACTTTGCTAAACTTGATGGTAAAACCAAATGTTTTTATATGGAGCCAAATCTTACAAGTAGATGTTTACAGTATTTCTGTATTTTACTGTATTAGATATACTATATTACAATGTTTGTTTTAGTTACTCAGCACATTTTATACAAAAAGAAGCCTCATCTTAGAAACTGCAGTAACTTGTGTGTGTTTGTGTGTGTGTGTGTGTGTGTGTGTGTGTGTGTGTGTGTGTTGACAGCTAAAACAGCAGAAATTTCCTGTCCTGAAAATCTGATTTCTGGGTTTCAGCCTGTATCTTCCAATAAAGGCTTTCTCCAGGGACCAGGTATAATCTATTTATCTTGCTGTTTCTCATTCTGTCTTGCTCTATGTCTCTCCCAGTCTCCCATTGCTTGCTGAGAGTCTGTTGATGTTTTAAGGGATAGTTCACCCTAAAATCCCATTCCAAACCCTTATGACTTTCTTTCTTCCATGTAGTCAAAACGGAGATACAGTCATTTTCACACTGCTCTTTTCAGTACAATGCATATAGTGATCACGGGCTGTCAAGCTCCGAAAATTTGAAAATCCCGTAAAAGCACCATAGAAGTAGTTCTTAGTTCTCATGCACTATATTCCAAGTCTTCTGAAGCCATAAGATAGCATTGTGTGACCTATCTCCAACTTACCTTTTGTTTCTAAAATCTTGGAGAAAGTGGTATTAATTCAACTACAGTCTTTTTGTCTGATAACTCTTTTCATGAAATATTCCACACTGGTTTTAAAGCTCATCACAGTACCGAATCTGCTCTCTTACGAGTTTCGAATGACATCTTACTAACCACTGATTGTGGGTAATCTATGGCTCTGGTCCTGTTAGATCTTAGCTCCACCTTTGATTTGGTTGATCACAATATTCTTCTATCTCGACTGGAGTCATGCGTGGGCCTTCGGGGCACAGTGTTACAGTGGTTTCGTTCATACCTAACTAATAGGAGGTTTGATGTCCATCTTGGATATCATTCTCCCTCTGATTTTCATCTAAGTTGTGGTGTTCCACAGGGCTCAATTCTTGGCCATGTATTGTTTTCTCTGTATATGCTTCCTCTGGGCTCCGTTTTTAACAGATACGGAGTGTCCTTTCATCTCTATGCTGACAACACCCACATTTTTCTCCCTTTAAAGCGTGACAACAAACATGCCTTACAGCCCATATTAGACTGTTTAGATGAACTCAAATTATGGTTAAGAATAACTTTGAAGCTGAACGAGAGTAAAACTGAAATCATCCTGTTTGGCTCGAATAACAACAGTGCAGGTGATTTTGACCTAGACTCTCTCTCACCTTATAGGACCGTGTGCGCTAGGAACTTGGGTGTTCTGTTTGACAGCAGACTTAAATTTGATAAGCAGATAAGCGCTGTGGTAAAATCATGTTTTTATCATCTTCGTTTGTTAACTAAGGTTAAGCCATTCTTGTCATTAAGCAAGTTTGAAACAGTGATCCATGCTTTTGTTAATTCTTGCCTGGATTACTGTAACTTGCTTTACATTGGTGCCACTCATTCGTCTTATTTCATGCCTTCAGCTTGTTCAAAATGCTGCGGCTAGGCTCCTTAAGGGGAAACGCAAATTTGAGCACATCACACCGCTCTTGATTTCATTGCACTGGCTTCCTGTTAAATTTAGAATTGATTTTAAAATTGTATTGTTTATATGTAAATCTCTCCATAATCAGGCGCCACAGTACTTATCCGACTTGCTGCACCCGTACGCTTCATCGAGATCTCTTAGATCTGGTGAATCTGAATTGCTTTGTGTTCCCAGGTCTAAACTTAAAAATAGTGGTGATCGTGCCTTTGCTGTTGTTGGACCTAAGCTATGGAACACTCTTCCGGCACATATTAGAACTGCCTCAACTATCTCGGCTTTTAAAACTAAACTTAAAACGTATCTATTTTCCTTGGCTTTTAACATTCGTTGACCACTTTTCTTTTTTATCTTTGTAAGTTTATTATTTATTGTTATTACATGTCTTGATTGTTGTCTTTTTATATATTGTGCAGCACTTTGGTCAACCTCGGTTGTTTTTAAATGTGCTATATAAATAAACATTGATTGATTGATTGATTGATTGATTGATCGTGACAAACAGACCCAAATTTAAGTCATTATTTACTGAAAGTCTTCCCTCATTGTGTCCAGTTATGAGATACAAAAAAAAAAAAAAGACATTTGACCTACTGTAAATTGAAGCAAATATCCTGGTCTGAATTTCAATATATGTGAAGACAAATGATTGACAAATGACATTTTTTGGAAAATAACACCTTTTTTAATGCAGAGTTTTACGGCAGTTTGTTCTGTTCCTCTCACAAAGCTAGCATATGGCTTCAGAAGAATTGGAATATTGCACACAAGTTGTATGGCCTTCATATGGAGCTTTTTGTCATTTTCAGCAGCTCAACAGCATCTGTTGTCAGGATACGTTCAGAAAACCCAAGTCAGACAGTCTTTTTTTTTTTTGGGGGGGGGGGGGGGGGATTTTTCCCCTTTTTCTCCCAATTTGGAATGCCCAGTTCCCAATGCGCTCTAAGTCCTCGTGGTCGCATAGTGATTCGCCTCAGTCTGGGTGGCGGAGGACGAATCCCAGTTGCCTCCGCGTCTGAGACAGTCAACCCACGCATCTTATCACGTGGCTTGTTGAGCGCGTTGCCACGGAGACAGCGCGTTTGGAGGCTTCACGCCATCACGCGGCAACCACGCTCAATTCACCATGCGCCCCACTGAGAACAAACCACATTATAGCGACCACAAGGAGGTTACCCCATGTGACTCTACCCTCCCTAGCAACCGGGCCAATTTGGTTGCTTAGGAGACCTGGCTGGAGTCACTCAGCACGCAAGTCAGACAGTCTTAAACAAACAAAACAAAAAAACTATCTATTAAAAGGGAAAAAGTACAAAAAACATAAAACTGGGCAAAAACAAGAGTGCAAATGGCCTAGACTTCAGCCAAACAGGGCTGGAAACAAAAACACCCATGGGAGGGCAAAACCGAAGAAGAACAAAAAGATCAACTTGCAAATAAACGGAGAAACAAAACCAACAGGGACAAACATGACCGACTAAGAGAAAAACAAGAGGAAGAATCCAGCACAGGACAGAGAACACGAGGGGATATATGGGGGGGACAATTAATTGTATTGAAAAGAGCAACATCAGCATTACAAAACATCTCCATTGTGGTTGAGTAAATGATGAAAGAATTTTCATTTTTGGGGTTTACTTTTCCCCTTTACTTTCAATACTGCATTACAACATTTGGTCCCACTTTGCTGTATATTAGGTGTCTTAAACCAACATACAATACAATGGGTCTGTTCCAAAACTTAGCGAGCTGCCTCACTGTCTCATGCCTACATAGGCAGCTGTCTTCTATGGCAGCATCCTAACTAACCTCATAAGAGAGCGATTTGGAACGCTCTACATAGGCTGCGATCATCTACCCAGGGAAGAATACATACGCTGCTACCTTAGAATTTGGCCAAAACGAAATGTCTTAGGAGGCAGCATAATTAAGATACCTATCTTTTGGAACAGCCTTTGCATCGGGATTGTGCCTATGATGTCTTAAAAAGCCACCTCTGGAGCAAGCTCACTAGGTTTTGGAACAGGCCCAGTGTATTTATTGTGTAACTACAGGTTTTTCTGCAAAATTCTCACAATATTCTCATTGGCTGCTACTAAGGGTTAAGGTACAGGTAGGGTTAGGATTAGGGTTAGGGGTTAGGGTTAAAGTTAACAGTGTAACTACAGATGTAATTAAATGCAGGTACTTTAAATGTAAGTATAATGCAACAACATGTATGTACATGGCATCAAATGATTAAGTACATAGTAGTTAAAGACACCTGCAATAAAGTGGGTTCCAACATTTGTTTGGAAATAGTTATGATGTTTTTGTGTCCATCTGCCCTATTTAAAATGTTAAGTTTGTAATTATTCAGTACACTCTATATGACATTTCCATACTTTTGGAAAACTTTATTTTTCCACTTTTAAACTTTGAACAAGGTAGTCTTTTGAATGACGTTAAGCAGCAAATGTGTTCGGTCTCCACAAGACTTCTGGAAATAAAGTGACATGTGCATCTGACCCGCTGGCAGCCTCGTGCTGATTCTTACCTTTCACTATATAAAAAGAAATACAGACAGCCTTACGTTCATGTCCACCTGGTTTCTTGGAAACAGCATGGACAAACACCTGCGTCGGTAATCACATTTCACTATTTGCAGATTTGGGTCTTCATGCAGTAAACGCTGACATCGTTATCGACCATTTGGTATCCCAAGGTTGAATTGCCAACGACCTTTTAAAAGTTAACTGAAGTTTTAGGTGCTAAGACAAACAGATAAATCCCACCCCAAACTCACACATAGAGCCACAGTGGTTATACTTTTTGTGGGAATCAACCTTTGAATGGCTTACATATAGTTGTCTTTGCATATACAATTTACACACATCATCTTTCAATATAAAGACAGTGTATTCTGCTACACTGTATAACATTGAACATATAATACAGTCAGTTTCCTGGAAATGTCTTTCTCTATTTTAAATGATTTTTTATGTGTTTTGTGTTTAAAAGAGATGCATGCTTTTGTTTTGTGACCACTCTCAGCAGAAAGCTCAGAGAGTAGTTAAACACTCACGGTTCTTACGTAAATGCAGTCTGCTAATCCTCTGAATCTGATGACACATGCCAGATGATGCCAGGTATTTTTAAGGCACAGGTAAACCTTTTGAGAGCAGCCGGATGCAAGGTCGTAATATTGGCCCTTGTGTGTACTCTAGCTCTGTGGAGATCTATACACACACCCTGACACACTTTGTCACACAATAGTTAGTGGTGTTTGTTAAGGCAAGCATCACTGATTGCTCAAGTTGCATAGTCAGTAAGACTAGAAGAACTTGTGTTAATTCATGTTTAAAGGTTGATGGTTTGATTTCTACCTTAGCAAAAGGGGGAAAGCATGCGTTCTGCTGTTCTGTGACCTGAGCACCCCCCACCTCCTCGCACCAAACCCTGACCCTAAAGACCTCCTTTCAGTCGCAAAGACTGTGAGTAAAAATTTGTTGCACGCTGACAGAGAGTTTAATTCTCGATTGATCTGCATGTATCTGGATCTTTCATATTTAATGAAACCTTGACAACTGCACTATTGCAACTGTTTGCTGGTTTGTTACTGCAGTAA
Source organism: Myxocyprinus asiaticus (assembly GCF_019703515.2). Classification (NCBI taxonomy): domain Eukaryota; kingdom Metazoa; phylum Chordata; class Actinopteri; order Cypriniformes; family Catostomidae; genus Myxocyprinus; species Myxocyprinus asiaticus. The sequence goes on along the minus strand of NC_059376.1, from coordinate 8,415,680 downwards.
GTGACTACCACAGAAACTAATAGCTTGTCTCATAGACGGGTTCCTTCCCCTTCTTCCGTTCGAGTTACAACCCTAAGCCTGAGATGTGAAGATAGTCTGTCTAACAAAATTAAATAAAATGTATAATGGGTTTGCATTTGTCACGGTCTCGATTGGATGTCTACGGAGCCCCTTAGAGGACAGGGAGGGAATTTATTTTCTGGAATAGTTTTGCTTTCTTTCAAAAAAGTTTTGCGATCCCTTGCAGTAGTTTTTTTTTGCGTTCTCTCACAAAGTTTTTGCGCTGTCGAATAACAGTTTTCATTTCTCTGTCAAAGTATACATGGCACTATGCGCAATCAAATAGGTGAAGAAAGGACATCAGCTGAGGAGGTGACGAAGACATTTTCCAGTTGAACTTTTACGCAAAAGCATAGTAGAAGGTCGAAGAAGTCAGTTACTGCGAGAACCACAACAGTCACAGCAACATGGAAAACTTTGCAGCCACGTACATTTCTTACATTCTTTACGCAGCTCATTTAATTGGATATTTCAATAATATTGCATTGGGACCTAACACGCCTCCACGAGCTTTAAACATGCTAAGTGTTGCCAGATAATAAGAGATGCAAACCCCCAATCGGAAATATTCCACCTAATGTTATACTTCATTTGTCCAATCTGGCAACAATGCATGCAAGTGCGCTCTCTCTCTCTCCACTTCGAAAAAGCGTAGTAATCTGTAGTGCGATATTCCGCTTTTGCTGTTTGGTGCAAATACACTCACTGAGCACTTTATTAGGAACACCTGTACACCTACATATTCATGTGATTATCTAATCAGCCAATTGTATGGCAGCAGTGCAATACATAAAATCATGCAGATATGGGTCAGGAGCTTCAGTTAATGTTCACATCAACCATCAGAATGAGGAAAAATTTGATCTCAGTGATTTCGACCGTGGCATGATTGTTGGTGCCAGATGGCTGGTTTGAGTATTTCTGTAACTGCTGATCTCCTGGGATTTTCACACACAACGTGGATTTTCATGCACAACAGTCTCTAGCGTTGATTCAGAATGGTGCCAAAAACAAAAAAACATCCAGTGAGCAGCAGTTCTGCAGACGGAAATGCCTTGTTGATGAGAGAGGTCAACGGAAAATGGCCAGACTGGTTCAGAATAGCATCTCAGAATTCACAACATGTCGAACCCTGAGGCGCATGGGCTACAACAGCAGAAGATGTGGGGTTCCACTTCTGTCAGACAAGAACAGAAAGCTGAGGCTGCAGTGGGCACAGGCTCATCAAAACTGGACAGTTGAAGACTGGAAAAACGTGGCCCGGTCTGATGAATCTCGATTTCTGCTGAGGCACACAGATGGTAGGGTCAAAATTTGGCGCCAACAGCTTGAATCCATGGGCCCAACCTGCCTTGTGTCAACAGTCCAGGCTGGTGGTGGTTGTGTAATTGTGTGGCACACTTTGGGCCCGTTAATACCAATCAATCATCGCTTGAATGCCACAGCCTATTTGAGTATTGATGTTGACCATGTGCATCCCTTCATGGCCACAATTTACCCATCTTCTAATGGCTACTTCCAGCATGATAATGCATCATGTCACAAAGCAAAAGTTGTCTCAAACTGGTTTCATGAACATGATAATGTTCACTGTTCTTCAGTGGCCTTCCCTGTCACCGGATCTGAATCCATTAGAACACCTTTGGAATGTGGTAGAATGGGAGATTCGCAGCATGAATGTGCAGCTGACAAATCTGCAGAAATTGTGTGATGCAGTCATGTCAACATGGACCAGAATCTCAAAGGAATGTTTTCAACATCTTGTGGAATCCATGCCACGAAGAATTGAGGCTGTTTTGAGAGCAATGGGAGGCCATACCCAGTATTAGTATAGTTTTCCTAATAAAGTTCTCAGTGAGTGTAAGTCTTCTCAGTGATCAACTTCAATAATATCGAAACACAGATCTCGGCATTACTGGCACACTGAGGGGTAATCATTGACGCGAGTAAAAGCAAGCGAGAGAGGAACGTGTATTTTATCTGTGTAATTTAGTAATGTTGAAGCCCCTCGTATGCAAATCTAACTCATGCAGTGAACATTCATCGTAGTCACGCAGCCTGTTTTATTCAGTTGTGTGATGGGAAGTCAAACCATTGGCAGTCAAAGCACTGGCGAGACCTGCATCATGACCCATTTAGCTCGTAAACAGGTCATGTTTTGAGAATAAAATAAGTAATGCTTTGCATTAAAATAAGCCTTCAGAATCTTTATATCATTTTCTATCATTATTTTATTTGTAATAATACCAACCCTGATGTAGAGAGTGTGCTTTGTATAATAAATTACCAAGGAACAAGAGACGGTAAAAATTATAATTATATTCAGCCTTTATAAATATTTTCTAATGCCTGAAAGAAAGGTATCTACATTTGTAGAGTAATACTTCAGGTAATTGCAGAATAGTCTCATCAGTCACATATACACTTCAGACAATTGTGCATCATAAATTAGAATGAGAACACAGTTATTTCTGGGCTTAAAAGATACAACAACCAATCAATGCGGAACATTGTATCTCAAAAGGAGGACAATGTGGCCCCCCATGTACAATGTAAGCCCGATGCCCACCCCTGATTTAGATTGATCAGAGATGTCGTGAATAAATAGACTATTAAGAAAATATATGGTTTGACTATATTTTCCTAGCGATCACTGGGATTTAATAGATTTGTTGTCTGAATACTTGAAACTGCTCTGGATCTGTAGCTAGCATTTGCTTCAGGTTGCATACTCAAAAAAAAATCATGCTTTCTGCCTCATTCTATGAATGGAATCCACATGAGATTAGTAAAAGAAGCCGTTACAACCACTCAATGATAACTGAAAGTAAGATATACTGTATGCAGTAGATTATGTGTGATTTGTAATGTGTACCTACTGCATTCATGGCACTTATGCTAACGCTAGCTGCTAACCTTGGCCATAGTATGCATTTGTTACCCTCTTTTATTGTGTTTTATGAAGGAATTTGTGAAAATAGTCCACGTAAATCATGAAAAAAATGTTATCGTTGTTTTTTTTGTTTTTTTAAAGAAAGACATTTGCAAAGGGGAAGGGAGAACAATCATAATAGCCACGGCATAAAATCGCTTCAAACAGAATTTCCAATAATAATTACTTAAAAGGTGAGTTCAGAGTAAACATAATTTTTGAGCCCCACACCTTTCAGCCCTCCAAAGCTCTCAAAGTGGATGATAAAGTCTGCAAAGGGAATAGGGCATACGGATGATAACTTCTATATGAAACGCACACATTTGTTGTTGTTGTTGTTGCTTCCTCCTTCTTTGTCATGCATCCGACGTCCGGGTTAAATACACGTCGCTAGGCACCTTTTTTTTTTTTTTCGGAGCATATGCCTAACGCAGAGGCCTTATGATCAATTCCAGATGGTCCCACTCCACGTTTCATTTTTCCTAATTGAATGTTCTGTTGCACTCTAAAAACAGAAGTAAAATGAGTTGCAAATGCCATTTCACGTTGACTTTAAAATACTTGACGCCACAGTTAGATCACAGCAAGGCTGCCTGTTAAACATGAATGGGATTTTGCTGATTTTAACACCTGGATTATGGAAACTGAGTTCAAGCTAATACTAATAAAGGCTGCAACCTTTTTTTTTTTTTTTTGTACTGCACACTCTTTTTTCTTTAATCTATCTCATGGTTTTTTTAATAGCATTTTGTTGGGCTTTTCAGTCCAATCTTAATTGAAAATCAGTAACTGAAATCTGATTACAAGAATTTAAAAGGAATGTTCTGGGTTCAATACAAGTTCAGCTCAATCAACAGCATTTGTGGCATAGTGTTGAATACACAAAAATTATTTAGACTCGTCCCTCCTTTTCTTTAAAAAAAAAGCAAAAATCGAGGTTACAGTGAGGCACTTACAATGGAAGTGAATGGGGCCAATTTTTGGAGGGTTTAAAGGCAGAAATGTGAAGCTTATTATTTTATAAAAACACTTACATTAAATCTTCTGTTAAAACTCATGTATTATTTGAGCTGTAAAGTAGTTTAAATTTTAATTTTTACAGACATTTTAGTGTTTTAGGGTTTGTTGACATTACATCATTATGGTAACGAAGTTGTAAAATTGGATGCACTGTAACTTTATACAGAAAAGGTTAGTAAGTGATTTTATCACACTAAAATCATGTTTACACGCATATCCTTTATGTCTTGTGGCTATACTTTAGAAACAGCATTATTTTAACGTTAAAAAATTGACCCCCATTCACTTCCATTGTAAGTGCCTCGCTGGAACCATTTTTATTTATTTTTTATCCCCTTTTCTCCCAATCTGGAATGCCCAATTCCCACTACTTAGTAGGTCCTCGTGGTGGCACGGTTACTCACCTCAATCTGGGTGGCGGAGAACAAGTCTCAGTTGCCTCCATTTCTGAGACCGCCAATTATCACGTGGCATGTTGTGCATGACACCGCGGAGACTCACAGCATGTGGAGGCTCATGCTACTCTCCGCAATCCATGCACAACTTACCATGCACCCCACTGAGAACGAGAACCACTAATTGCGACCAAGAGGAGGTTACCCCGTGTGATTCTACCTTCCCTAGCAACTGAGCCATTTTGGTTTCTTAGGAGACCTGGCTGTAGTCACTCAGCACACCCTGGATTCGAACTCGCGACTTCAGGGGTGGTAGTCAGGGTCAATACTCGCTGAGCTACCCAGGCCCCCAATTTTTAAAGAAAAGGAGGAACGAGTCAAAATACATTTTTGTGGTTATCAATATTATGCCACAAATGCTGTCAATTGAGGTTAACTTGTATTGAACACAGAACATTCCTTTGAAATGTAATTCGTTATACTACTTTTGACTCACAATGTATTTAGATTACTGTAATTACTTTTTAATCAGATTACACACAACACCGCTCAAATGTCTTTTTATCCTTATGACTAACACTTTTATGCTTGATATTCTGCATTCCACATGTCTCTCCTCAACTCCTCTTCTCTCTTCTGGTGGAGTAGAGAAGTTGATCGAGGGTTTGAAGTCTCCCGAGCCCTCTTCCTCCCTCATTCTCCCTGACCTTCCTTTGAATGACCCCTTCAGCCCTGCAGACTGTAGTCATGGTAACCAGCCGCTTCTCTGTTCATTGTTGCCATTTTCCTCCAACAACCCCACAGCAGATACAGTACATCTTGTCCGCTAGTCTCTGTCTGTTAATGTTGAGTGTTTTTCTCTGTTCAGCTCATGATGACAATTGGAAATTCTGGACGTCCTTACTTGTTCCAATTTCTGTATTATTTAATCTTGTGTGTCCTCATAACACCATTGCAGTCTCATGTCTTCATCTGGCTTTATGGTTGTCTTAAACTTTGTCTTTCATCAGACATCTGTTCTTCATTGATTGATCTGGTTTAGAGAGTGCTGCTTCATGCATGGAGCAGAGTTTGTGTTGCCAAATTTGAAAAACTTTACTGTAAACAATTCAAAATGCTTTCTTTCATTTAGACAGAAAAGTGTATCTGGTCTTTTCCCTACTTATGAAATATTTGAGTAAAGGATACTAATAGGGATTAGAATTTAGGTAAAATGGAGAAAATAAGTTTAAAGAAAATGAAAGAGCCCTGCAAAGTATTAGTGAGAATTTAGGGAGAGAAATGAGAAATCTGTGAAGTCTAGTGGAATAATTCATGTAATATTGTTCATTAGATTAGGTGACCAGATTGCAGAATAAAAGAATCACAGTGTTTGGAAAGGCTAAAAAGCTCTTGTGACAGCAGTTCTGATAAATATCACTTACATAAATATCACATTAAAAGTGGGAAGCATGAAATGGTAACTCGAAATTTGTTACTGATGCAAAAATATAAAATTTTGACAATTCAAATAAAATGTTTTTGTGTTTGAATTAATTAATAGAAATCTTTAGTTTCACTGAAATTAGACTTATAAGTCAACCACGATTTTAGTTCTTTAAGTATTTATCCCAGTATGGTACACATTTTTTAGTGATGAAAAAAAATTCCCAATTGATTTTCTAAAAAAAAATGGCTCTAATAACAAAGAAAATAATAATAATAATAATAATATTAATAATAATTACAAAAATGGAAATGGTCCAAAAACTAGTTTTTAGTAAACTAAATTATACATTTATTTTTGAATTCATGTAATATTTATTTAATTAATGTAATAATGTATATTCTTGCAACTCTTACAAAGTAAAATTGAATGATCATTATCATGCATTCTTCAAGATTTGACTGTTTTGGTCAAATTATGTCATTTTGGCTGTCGCTAAAGCCTAGCTTTGTCTGAAAATAAGAACTTTTAATCAATATTGTTATTTATGCATAAATGCAATTATAGTATGTTAAACATGACCATATAAATGACTAAATGATATAATATAACTGATGCCACTATCTATAAAAATTCCCAATGGGAAAATGCATTAATGCAATTCCATGGTGGTACAGAGTTGTCATATGGCAACATAGCAATTTTCCCATTGTGGTACAGCATTGCCCATATGGCAATATTCATATCAGATTATCTGTAAATTTATGTTAGATAATGTTGTTCAGGTAACATCTCGGGTTACTTGACTGTAACCCTTGTTCCCTGAAAAAGCGGAACGAGATGCTGCGCTTGATTCAGCGCTTATGGGAACGTCTTTAGGAGTGACCAGCTGTGAATATGTGTGCAACACGTCAATGAAATTGACTAGAACCTTTATAGACTCTGTTGGTGACATCATCAGAATGCGCCAGTACCAGGGGCTGTAAATAGATGTGCCACAGGTGCAACGTCAGAGTGACCGGATGTACGGTCGAGAAAGGAACCTTATGCAGGTAGTCAGGCTGAGGATGCAATATCGCTTTCACCATTCCTGGGGCAAAGTCTATGCAGGATGGAAAAACAGACAGAACCTGCAAATCCCCAATTCTTTTTAAAGAAGTGATAGCCATAAGAAAAAACATCTTTAGAGTCAGGAGCTTGTCAGACACCGACTCTAGAGGTTCAGAGGGGGTCTCAACCAGACCCTCAAGGATTATAGTTAAGTCCCATGAAGGGATCCTTGTTCTAACGTGAGGCCTCAGTCGTATGGCCCCATGAACGAAGCGAGCGAGCAAAGGATGTTTCCCCAGTGGCACCCTGTCAATCAAGGCGTGGCAAGCCGACAGTGCGGCCACATAAACCCTGAGAGTGACGGGGCCTACTGATAATTTCTCCTGCAGGAAGTCCAGAACTGAAGCAATCTGGCAGTTAACTGGATCTGCATTACGTGCAGTGCACCACCTTTCAAAGACACCCCATTTATTGGCATAACTTTTTCTAGTGGAAGGAACCCTAGCACTCAGAATGGTCTCAATAACTTCAGGTGAAAACCCAGTATCCCTCAGTTGGTACCCTTCAGGGGCCAAACATGAAGGTTCCACAGCTCGGGCTGGGGATGAAATATTGTCCCCTGTGCTTAAGACAGAAGGTCCCTCCTCTCCGGTATCGCCCAAGGCGAGCCGTCAAGGAGAGATATTATCTCCGAGAACCATACTCTGTTCGCGGCGCTATCAGTAAGAGGCAAGATCCTTGTTGACAAACTCTGGCTAGAACTCCCGGGAGCAGAGAAACCGGAGGAAACGCATACAGGTGCATTTTGGGCCATGTATGCGCCATTGCATCCAGACCCAGGGGGGCTGGGTGACTCAGAGAGAAGTAAAGGGGACATTGCGCTGTCTGTTGGGAGGTGAAGAGGTCAACCTCTGCTTCGTAAAATCTTAACCAGATTTGTTTCACTAACTCGGGGTGGAGTTTCCATTCTCCCGTCGGTACTTTCTTTCTGGACAGTAAATCCAGGCATCCAGGGATATATACTGCTTTGAGTGACAGGAGCTTGCCCTGGGCCCAAAGAAAAATCTGCCGCGCTAATCTGTTTAGCTGGCGCGACCGCAGACCTCCCTGGTGATTTATGTAAGAGACTGCCGCTGCGTTGTCCACCCGCACCAGGACATGGCAGCCTCTCAGATGCTGGAAGAAGTACTTCAGGGCCAGAAATACAGCCATCAACTCGAGACAGTTGATGTGCCAATCGAGCTGATGACCCTCCCATTCCCCTTGAGCTGGATGACCACTTGAGCTGGACGACCACTTAAGACCGCTCCCCAGCCCGACAGGGAGGCGTCTGTCGTTAGCAATCTGTGACGGCAAGACGCACCTAGAGTGGGACCCAAGGCGAGGAACCGGGGTCTGAGCCACACAGAGAGTGTATATAGCCCGCGGTGCGTAACCCTTATCTGCCTTCGGAGATTGGCCCTTGGATGAAATCCCCTGGCTTTGAGCCACAACTGAAATGGTCTCATATGCAAAAGCCAATAGGGTTCACAGGGGACGCAGATGCCATGAGACCTAACATTCGTTGATACTGAAGAACAGTACGATCTTGGCCTAGCCTGACTTTGCTCAGGGTATTCTGAATGGTCTTGATTCGAGTGGGAGACAGCTGTGCCCGCATCGTGATCAAATTCCATACAATCCCTAAATATGTCATTCTCTGGGCAGGAGAAAGAACGCTTTTCTTGTCGTTGAGTCTCAACCTTAGAGAAACTAGATGAGCTAGTGCTGTAATGCCAGTTCTTGCGAATGTGCTAGTATCAGCCAGTCGTCTATGTAATTCAAAATGCGGATGCCCTGGAGTCGCAATGGAGCCAGTGCTGCATCCATGCACTTTGTGTATGTGCGAGGTGATAAGGCTAGGCCAAATGGAAGAACCCGATATTGGTGAGCTTCGCCCCCGAAAGCAAACTTCAGGAACTTCCTGTGTTGTGGCAATATTTCTATATGAAAGTATGTGTCCATGAGATCGATCGTGACTAACCAATCATGATGTTGAATTTGTGACACGGTCTTGACAGTTAGCATCTTGAACTTGAGCGCCTTGACTGAGCGGTTCAAGCCTCGAAGATCTAAAACCGGCGCAATCCCCCATCCTTCTTGGGAACCAGGAAGTATCTGCTGTAGTAACCTGACTCTCTCTCTGGAAGGGGAACATGTTCTATGGCCCCTTTGACCAGAAGAGATTGCAGCTCTCGTGACAGTAAATGTGCTTGTTCCGGTTTCGAAACACCCAACATTTCGTTGGAAACCGCCACCCCCCCGAAACACCAGAGGCGGTGGGGATGGAGAGGTTTCGTGGGGGTGTCGGGAAGGAGCGGGTAGATGTTTTGCGCGCCCCGTCCCGAGGGGGGCTACCCCCACAAGGCTGGGCGCAAGACCGTCAGGACTTCTTTTTTTGGAAATAATGGTCCTGAGGTCTTGCTTTGGAGGCTGCTGAGGGCGACGATCCGGTCCCCAATCTTTACGAGTGGGAGCGTGACTCGCCACACTTCGTTTTTGAGCCTCCCTTCTAGAAGGACCGGGGCAAGGCTGGGTGGCCGGCAGCCCCTCCCCCTGAGTCCGGCGAGGAAGGAATTGCACAAAGGCTTCCTCGTTTTTTCACCTCCCGAAACCTGGTGACGACTGTATTCACCGGATTGCCAAACAGGCCAGAAGGTGAGACTGGGGCATCAAGTAGGAATGCTCTGTCCTTATCCTTGATGCCCGTGAGGTTTAGCCACAGATGCCTCTCCGTGCTGACCAAAGCAGCCATTGAACGGCCGATAGCGCGAGCCATCTGCTTGGTTGCACGGAGAGATAAATCTGTGGCTCGATGAAGCTCTGAGAATGCTTCCTCGTCGATTGTACTACCCACACTCAGGTCCTTCAACAGATCAGCCTGGTATGTCTGTAACACCGCCATGGTGTGTAGCGTAGCACCAGCCTGACCTGCTGCTTGATAAGCTTTCCCCACAAGCGTTGATGTGGTTCTACACTTTGTGGGGAGAGTTGGTCTTTTTAATGATGATGTCGAACCAGGCGAGAGATAGCCCGTGAGCGTCTCTTCTACCTGTGGCATCATCGTATACCCCCGTGCTTTAGCATCCACGATAGTCGAATATGTCGACGTAGAAGGCACAAAGATACAGGAAGTATAAGGTTTCCCCCATGAACGAGTCAACTTGTCATGGAGGTCTTCAAAGGGGGGGGGTGTGGGGGGGGCACTGATTTTGTTTTCCCTTCCCCTGGCCACCAGACAGAAATCTGTCTTCTAGTTTTGATTGTTTGGGGGTCTCTTGTTCGTGTGGCCAGTCTAGCTGTAATCTGGCCACCGCACGAGTAACCACCTCAAGTAATTCCTCAACCGCTTTGTCATCACGTGAGGAACGTTCAGAGGTAGGCAACTCAAAGTCCGCAGACCCAAGAGATTCATCGTCCCCCTCATGAACCGAAGAGGCGCCGGGGCGCATTTTGCACGAGGGACAAACTGGATCTGGAGAGAGAGCGAGCGATAGGGACGGACCCATCTCTCGCTCCTCAGCCAGATCCATACGCGAGCCCCACAATGAAATGCTGGGTGCTGGCTCTTGGAAGTAAGCGAGATGAGAGCGCAGCATCTTCACTGTGAACAGCTCACAATGCTCACACTCGCCTTGCTCCAACGCAAGAGCAGCGTGCTCTTCCCCCAAACAAGCAAAACAAAACTGGTGTGTGTCCGATTCAGCCATAGGACGTAAGCATGGAAACACACACCATTTGATTTGTTGATTGCTAATTTTTTTCTTTCTTTTGCCTTTTCCACACTTGAATGACAGAGAAAGAGAAAGTTTTCTGCACACTGCCTGACAAATCTAACTCCTATCAGAAGAAAAATAGAGAGCTTGAGAAGCTGAGAAGCACAAACACATAACAGAGTGGTCTGAAGACAAAAGACCTGACGATGCACCTGTGGCACATCTATTTATAGCCCCTGGTATTGGCGCATTCTGATGATGTCACCAACACAGGCTACACAGCTGGTCACTCCTAAAGACGTTCCCATAAGCGCTGAATCAAGCGCAGCATTAAGTGTAGCTTTTGACAGGGAACAATAACATCTAATTAACTTTTCAAAGATGCAGTGAAAAAAAAATCATGATGTAGAAGAAACAGAAATGTGTGTAATATAGCAATTTGTGGACCACTTCAGCAGGAGTCTCCCCGTAAGGGTGGCCCCAGGAAAAACAGTTAAGTAGCTTAAAAACATCATATAATTGTTTACTTTCAAGACTGCCCTTTTATTTCCAACAATGCATTCTGTTTTAACTTTTTCTGAAAGGCGAGGCAGTGAAACAAAATAAATTGATGCCATATAGCTGCACTGTACCATACTTCCAACTTCCACTGTAGATTATGTTTTGTCAAGTCTAGCTTGTTATAGACCTAAACTATGTATAAAGTTCATGAAAAAGAATAATATGTTTTGATGATTTACAGCACAACATCTGGGATGGAGTGATTAGACATACATATATATATAAAGTCAGAAGTTTACATACACTTAGGTTGAAGTCATTAAAACTAATTTTTTTAACCACTCCACAGATTTCATATTTATCTACTTTGTGCATGACATGAGTAATTTTTCCAACAATTGTTAACAGACAGATTGTTTCACTTTTAATTGACTATATCACAATTCCAGTGGGTCAGATGTTTACATACACTAAGTTAACTGTGCCTTTAAGCAGCTTGGAAAATTCCAGAAAGGCAATTAGCCAATTAGCATCTGATAGACTAATTGGAGTCAATTGGAGGTGTACCTTTGGAAATATTTTAAGGCCTCCCTTCAAACTCAGTGCCTCTTTGCTTGACATCATGGGAAAATCAAAAGAAATCAGCCAAGACCTCAGAAAAACAAATGTGGACCTCCACAAGTCTGGTTAATCCTTGGGAGTAATTTCCAAATGCCTGACGGTACCATGTTCATCTGTACAAACAATAGTACGCAAGTATAAACACCATGGGACCAAGCAGCCATCATACCACTCAGGAAGGAGATGCATTCTGTCTCCTAGAGATAAACGTAGTTTGGTACAAAAAGTGCAAATCAATCCCAGAACAACAGCAAAGGACCTTGTGAAGATGCTGGAGGAAAAAGGTAGACGAGTATCTATATCCACGGTAAAACAAGTCCTATATCGACATAACCTGAAAGGCTGCTCAGCAAGGAAGAAGCCACTGCTCCAAAACCACCATAAAAAAGCCAGACTACAGTTTGCAAGTGCACATGGGGACAAATATCTTACATTTTGGAGAAATTTCCTCTGATCTGATGAAACAAAAATTGAAGTGTTTGGCCATAATGACCATCGTTATGTTTGGGGGAACAAATTGTAACAAGATGTGTAAATTGTGTTATTTGTAAATCAGATGTTTATTGTAATTGTCATACTGCTATGTTGCTTGGAACTGCATCCACTTGTGTATATGTTTGAGTGACAATAAAGGGATTTGGATTTGGAGGAAAAAGGGTGACGTTTGAAAGCCGAAGAACACCATCCCAACCATGAAGCATGGGGATGGCAGCATCATGTTTTGGGGGTGTTTTGCTGCAGGAGGGACTGGTGCACTTCACAAAATAGATGGCATTATGTTCCCAAGCATACCTCCAAAGATATGGCAAATTGGCTTAAGGAAAACAAAGTCAAGGCATTGGAGTGTCCATCACAAAGCCCTGACCTCAATACAATAGAAAAATGTATGGGCAGAACTGAAAAAGCGTGTGAGTGCAATGAGGTGCAAGGCAATGTTACCAAATACTAACAAAGTGTATGTAAACTTCTGACCCACTGGGAGTGTGATGAAAGAAATAAAAGCTGAAATAAATAATTCTCTCTACTATTATTCTGACATTTCATTTTTTTTTTTTTTTTTGTGGGGGGGTTCTCCCCAGTTTGGAATGCCCAATTCCCAATGCACACTCAAAGTCCTTGTGGTGGCATAATAACTCGCCTCAATCCGGGTGGCGGAGGACGAATCTCAGTTGCCTCCGCGTCTAAGACTGTCAGTCCTTGCATCTTATCATGTGGCTTGTTGAGTGCGTTACTGCAGAAACATAGCGCGTGTGAAGGCTTCACACTATTCCCTGCGGCATCCACGCACAACTTACCACGTGCTCCACTGAGAGTGAGAACCACATTATAGCGACCACGAGGAGGTTACCCCAAGTGACTCTACCCTCCCTAGCAACCAAGCAAATTTGGTTGCTTAGGAGACCTGGCTGGAGTCACTCAGCATGCCCTGGATTTGAACTCGTGACTCCAGGGGTGGTAGTCAGTGCCTTTACACCGATTTAAAATAAAGTAGTGATCCTAACTGACTTTTCTATGATTAAATGTCAGGAATTGTGAAAAACTGAGTTAAATGTATTTGGCTAAGGTTTATGTAAACCTCTGACTTCAACTGTATATATGCAAATACTGTATATACACACCAGTCAGCCAAAACATAAAAACCACCTGCCTAATATTGTGTAGGCCCCCCTCGTGCCGCCAAAACAGCGCCAACCCAAGCTATTCTTCTCACCACAATTGTACAGAGTTGTTATCTGAATTACCGTAGATTTTGTCAGTTCAAACCAGTCTGGCCATTCTCTGTTGACCTCTGTCATCAACAAGGCATTTCCGTCCACAGAACTGCTGCTCACTGGATGTTGTTGTTTTTTTTGGCACCATTCGGAGTAAATTCTAGAGACTGTTGTGTGTGAAAATCCCAGGAGATCAGCATTTACAAAAATATTCAAACCAGCCCATCTGGCACCAACAATCATACCATGGTCAAAATCACTGAGATCACATTTGTTCTCTGTTCTGATGATTGATGTGAACATTAACTGAAGCTCCTGACCCATATCTGCATGATTTTATGCACTGCACTGCTGCCACACAATTGGCTGATTAGATAATCGCATGGATGATTAGATTAGATAATGCTATTCTGAGATGTGGGTTGGCGCTGTTCTGGCAGCACGAGGGGGACCTACACAATATTAGGCAGGTGCTTTTAATATTGTGGCTGATCGTTGTGTGTGTATATATATATATATATATATACACACACATACATACGTAGAAGAAATGGCAGGAGATGCTGATGGACATGTTTATACTCCTCCTTCACTCAGTCATATATATATATATATATATATATATATACATATATATTATCAAACCAACATATTTGTATTTGTATTATTCTTATTGCAGTTGGGATGGATTCTCTGATTCCTGGTCTGGACCCTATACAGACTGAACCTGGGTCAGCCACACTACCAGGTCAGCAAATCTATAAATATCCTCCTACTCTCCATAATGCAGCTGCTCACTGAAGCATTGAATCTGCTGACGTTGTTAAGTACCTCTCATTATCTATAGTCTGTCCAAATGAGCAAGTTGTTGTTCTGGATAACACAGGCTCTGTTCCAAACCCTCATGAGCTGCCTCGCTGTCTACTGTCTACATAGGCAGCTGACTTCTACGGAACCCCATAAGTGACTGAATTCGTATGCTCTACCCTATTTACACAAATAATGCTCCTTATGTGAAGCAACAAGACACTAGACTAGTGCAAACAGTCGATTCCAATAGAGTCTGGCGTTAGCATGTTGCTAAGCTGAAAACTCAATACTCTAACACGTATAATCCCTCACGATATATTTTGCATTCTCTCGCAATAGTTTGCATTCCCTCACAATAGTTTACATTTCTTCAGAATTGTTTATGTTCCCTCACAATAGTTTGTTTCCCTCACAATACATTTTGCATTCTCTTGAAATAGTTTTCATTCCTTCGGAAAGGTTTGCATTCCCTCACAGTAGTTTGTGTTCCCTTAAAATAAGTTTTGCGCTCCCTCGCAATAGTTCATGTTTCCTCACAATAGTTTGCGTTCCCTTGCAATAGTTTGTGTACCCTTACAATAAATTTTGCATTCCCTCGCTATAGTTAACATTCTCTAGGAATAGTTTGTGTTCCCTTGCAATAGTTTGTGTTCCCTCACAATAAGTTTTACATTCCCTTGCAATATTTTATGTTCCCTCGCAATAGTTTGCGTTCTCTTGCAATAGTTTACATTTCCTCGTAATAATTATGTTTTCTCTGAATAGTTTCCCTTGCAATAGTTTGTGTTCCCTCACAATAAGTTTTGTGTCCCCTCGCAATAGTTTGCATTCCCTCCCTCGGATTTGTTTGCGTTCCCTTGCATTAGTATGCATTCCCTCACAATAAGTTTTACATTCCCTCACAATAGTTTACGTTCCCTTGCAAAAGTTTGCGTTCAATCGCAATCAGTTTTGTGTTTCCACACAATAAGCTTTGCATTCCTTTGCAATAGTTTGTGTTCCTTCGCAGTAATTTTTGCACTCCATCGCAATAAGTTTTACGCTCCATCACAATAAGTTTTGCGTTCCATCGCAAGTAAGTTTTGCGTTCCGTTGCAATAAGTTTTGCTCTCAATCGCAATAAGTTTTGCATTCCATTGCGATACGGTTTGCGTTCCATTGCGATACGTTTTGTGTTCCATCACAATAACTTTTGTGTTCTCTTGCAATAGTTTTGCTTTCCCTCACAATAAGTTTTGCATTGCCTCGCAATAGTTCAGTGTTTCATCTCAAAAGTTTGCGTTCCCTTGCAATAGTTTGTGTTCCCTCTCAATAAATGTTGCATTCCCTCACAATAGTTTGCGTTCCCTCCCTCGGATTTGTTTGCATTCCCTTGCAATAGTTTGCTTTCCTTCACAATAGGTTTACATTCCCTCACAAAAGTTTGCACTCCCTCGCAATCAGTTTTGTGTTTCCTCGCAATAAGTTTTGCATTCCTTTGCAATAGTTTGTGTTCCTTTGCAATAAGTTTTGCGTTCCATCGCAATAAGTTTTGCATTCCATTGTAGGTACAGTAAGTTTTGCGTTCCATCGCAAGTAAGTTTTGCGTTCCATTGCAATAAATTTGCGTTCCATCACAATAAGTTTTGCAGTCAATCACAATAGTTTTGCGTTCCCTTGCAACAGTTTTGCATTCCATCGCAATACACCAATCAGCCACAGCATTAAAACCACCTGCCAAATATTGTGAAGGTCCCCCTCGTGCCGCCAAAACAGCATCAACCCACATCTCAGAATAGCATTCTGTTCTGTGAACATAAATTGAAGCTCCTGACCCTTATATGCATTATTTTATGCACTGCACTGCTGCCACACGATTGGCTGATTAGATAATCGCATGGATGATTGTTGGTGCCAGGTGGCTGGTTTGAGTATTTCTGTAACTGCTGATCTCCTGGGATTTTCACACACAGCAGTCTCTAGAATTTACTCAGAATGGTCCTTTGTTGATGAGAGAGGACAACAGATAATGGCCAGTCTGGTTTGAACTGACGAAGTCTACGGTAACCACTCTGTACAATTGCGGAGAGAAGAATAGCATCTCAGAATGCTATTCTGAGATGCGTGTTGGCACTGTTTTGGCGGCACGAGGGGGACCTACACAATATTAGGCAGGTGGTTTTAATGTTGTGGCTGATCGGTGTAAGTTTTGCATTCCTTCGCAACACATTTTGCATTGCATCGCAATACGTTTTGTAAAGGAACAACTGTTTCAGAAAATAAATTCCCTCTCTGTCCTCTAAGATGCGGCATACTTGTTCTTCTGGGAAAACTGACCAAAAACATTCATGTCTCATTTTGTACTAAGGGCAGTATCCAATTTTTGTCTAATAAGATACTCTCTTGAATGAGAATGTCCCTCCCCCTAATACCACCAGCCTCTGACTAGCAATAGTAAGTTACAAGTTATGGTTCATGGTTGTGATGGAAACTAAAAGCTATTGGCCATTTTACAAAACTCACTGCATGCATTCTGGGGTTACAAGTGAATACATGCCATGCTGCCTTAGATTTTGCCAAAATGCTATATTTTAGCATCATTTTGTTGCTATCTGTTTAGAAGAGCCTTTGTGTTAGGAGCACATCTGTGCCTGAAAGTGTTTCTTAGGTAGGCAGCTCTCTAGGTTCGAACAGAGCCATGGTCATGATATAAAGCAGTATCTTTGGTTCATTAGAATCCTTCGCTGTGGCAGGTCTGCTTAATGAACATTTATCAATAACAGGAGTGATCAATGAAACAGTGATGAAAACATGCACAATAACCAGAAAACCTCATCTGTATCTGTCCTCATTAGTAAAATTATAACTTGTCATTGCTTTTTGATGTGAGCATGTGGATGGATTTGGTTGACTGATAAGCAACACAATAATATGTTGACAGCAATAAGAATGAACCAGTGGCACATTTTTGTTCATACAAGGGTGATATAATACTTCATCAAACCTTATTGGCAGTATAAATAATGACCTTTAGTGTATTTCTTTAAGAGCCTAGAAATGCTGTGTCACCTGATCTTGCTTTATCCTCTCCTGAAAGTGATGCATGTGATCTGTGTTTGTGTGTCTGTGGATATTGCTTATAGCGCCACCTGGTGGCTAAATTATTAATTACAATGTGTATCACAAAACCTACAAATTTATGTTTTTTTGTGGTTCTTTTATTCCTGGCTTTGTGAAAAAGTGCTACTTTTGCTGTAACAATAATTATTTTGGCTTGACAAAGCCAACATACTGTTATTTTACAGAAATGGTGTAGGGTTTTCTATCTACCTATCAAAGTCTGTCTTGACAGTCTTTACCTATCTAGTTAAACTTTTTACACTTATCAGATACCTCTATTACTAATCCTTATACTATGTTGAGGGGTCTGTTCCCCTAAATATTAAAATTTGGTGTGTGTAACTCATGAATGATACCCCAACTCGTGTGGCATGTTGAGGAGAGGGGTGCTATTACTTTTCTAAACAATCAGAATAATGCTTTTCACCTGGTGAGCGATAAAACAGGCAAAAAAAGTCATATGGACATCGGATCAAGCCATCTAGAGACCAAAATATCACTGAGATACAGTAAAAATCTAGTTACCATTATTTTTCTGTCCCATCTGAACTTTGTATACATCTTCTTTGCCACTTTCTCTCATATTAATTTATTTCTAATTTTACTTATCCTTCTGTTCTCTGTCATCCTTTATTCTCCTCATTTGCCCAATGTCCTTCAGAATCCTTTGTATCAGGAGATTCTCTTTTGGACGGTCCTCTTCTCTCTCACCCCTCCTCTGGGGCTCAAATACTGGCTTCACCCCCCTCGTCTATGGACCAGTTTACCCCTGTTGCTCTGAGCAGTGGACAGTCCCTCCAGGGTAAAACATATGCACACTCGAATGAACACAGTTGTAGTTTACTCAAAACACCACAGTCAGTGGGGATAGGTCATAATTTTTGTGTGACAAATCAGCAAGAACCAACTAAAACTTGGCATCAAGGTAAAACGTGACAAATTAAAGCAAATCACAAGAAATCAACGTGAATCAACACAAACTATTCATAAAAAGAGCAACGTACCAAACTGACGTGAATCAGCTGAAACTACTCTAAGAGCGACACAACAAATCAACATGAATCAAATACAACTTGTCAGAGCGACACAACAAATCAACGCAAAATCAGATACAAACATTCACACCAAATGTGGTGTGATAAATCAACAGGAATCAAATACAACTATTCAGAGTGATGCAACAAATCAACATGAATCAAATACAGCTTTATAAAACGTTATAAATTGCAACTATTCACACCAAAAGCAACGCAACAAAGAAACACAAATCAGATACAACTATTCACACCAAATGTTGCACGATAAATCAACACGAATCGAGTGCAACTATTCAGAGCGATGTAACAAATCAAAGTGAATAATATGCAACTGTTCACATCAAGAGCAACACAACAAATCAACAGGGATCAAATACAACTATTTACACCAAGAGCGACGCAACAAAGCAACACAAATCAGATACAACTATTCACACCAAATGTGGCGTGATAAATCAACATGAATCGAGTGCAACTATTCAGAGTGACATAGCAAATTAAAGTGAATAATATGCAACTGTTCACATCAAGAGCAACACAACAAATCAACATGGATCAAATACAACTAATTACACCAAGAGCGATGCAGCAAAGCAACATAAATCAGATACAACTCTTCACACCAAATGTGGCGTGATAAATCAACATGAATCAAGTGCAACTATTCAGAGCGATGTAACAAATCAAAGTGAATAATATGCAACTGTTCACATCAAGAGCAACACAACAAATCAACAGGGATCAAATACAACTATTTACACCAAGAGCGACGCAATAAAGCAACACAAATCAGATACAACTATTCACACCAAATGTGGCGTGATAAATCAACATGAATCAAGTGCAACTATTCAGAGCGATATAGCAAATTAAAGTGAATAAAATGCAACTATTCGCATCAAGAGCAACACAACAGATCAACATGGATCAAATACAACTAATTACACCAAGAGCGATGCAACAAAGCAACACAAATCAGATACAACTATTCACACCAAATGTGGCGCGATAAATCAACACGAATCGAGTGCAACTATTCAGAGCGATGTAACAAATCAAAGTGAATAATATGCAACTATTCAGACTAAGTTTGGTGCAATAAATTAACAGGAATCAAATGCAACTAGTCACACCAAGAGCGACGCAACAAATTAATGTGAATCAAATATAACTATTCAGACCAAATGTTGTGCATCAAATCAACATCCATCTAATACAACTGTTCAGACCACACGTGATGCAGTAAATCAACAAATACAATTATTCAGCCAAGGAGCGACACAAAAAAATCAATGCGAATCAAATAAAACCATTCAGGGCGACACAACAAATCAACGCAAATCAAGTAAAACTATTCACACAAAGAGCAAAGCGACTAATGGGTAACTAAATTATGCCTTTTGAAGAGCCAACAAACAAAATCAATCTTCTCATTATGAAAATAATAGGTCAATTCATTTGTCAATTAAAATGTCATGCTCTTTGTTAAGGGATGACATTGATGCACTGTTTCAATTGAACATGTTGTCATGGCACTGTGTGAATAGTCCTTTAGAAATTAAGCACTTGATGTTTAGGACAATTCTGTTTCTAATGTTACCTACAGTACGTCTTGCTCGTCTATAGTCTTTACTCGTTCTCTCTTTCTCTCTCTACCACTCTCCCTAAATTCATTCTTTCTTTTTTCTTTCGGCTGGCCTGCTGGGGCACTAACCTTCTTCTGCAGCCTCTGATCCGACTCACTCCCTCTCCGGCTTCCAGTCCTCTGAGACTGGGATCCAAAGTTCTGAAAACCAGTTTGACCCAATTCCAGTACTTATTTCCAAAACCTCCAGCCAAGGTAAGAAAGCTTTCGAAAGCAAGCATATGCATTATTTCATAACTTCACAGTTCACTAAACCAAAATGGTATTCTACTGTCAAATTTTTCCCAGACACAGGTGTTATTGGAGTTACTTGCTTAAACTGGGAAACACACTTTTTTTTAGCTGCTATTTCTGCATCACAAACTTTGTCCAGATCCTGTCTTTACATCAGGGCTACGTTTATATTCACATTCAACAGGTGTCATGTACCGTGTAAATTATCAAGCAATATTTCCCCCCTAATTTATCATAATTTTTTCTTAATTTCTTAATCTAAACATCCTTAAAACAAGATAAATTTACCTTAAAAGCAAAACATAAATTCATCTTGAATTAAGTTTATTTTTCTTACCCCATTGACTAAATATTGTTTTTTGTCATATGCTTAAATCTAACCTAAATTTAATCTAAAACTTAGTTAAGTTTATGCTTTAAACAGGAAAATAAATATATGCCACTGGGGTAAGAAAAATACACTTATATTCTCTAGATATATTCTCTGAAGGTCTTAATATTTTTATGCAGTTTTGCTTCTCAGGTAAATTGATCTTGTTTTAACGATGTTTAGATATTTTTAGTGGAAAAGAAGACAACAATTCTCATTCAGAAAAAAAAGAAAGATTTTTTGCAATGAAATAAAGCTTTAAAGGCTCACTCAGGAATTCTTTTAAAATGTCATCTACTCATCTAGGACTTACACTGACACCTAGTGGCGTGGATGCAGCATCATTCAAACTAGTTTTCAGTTATTGATGCCATTGTCGAAATTCAGTATTCACAGTCAGCCATGATTAATTTAATCTATGAGTGAAAGTGTTCGATAACAGGCCAGTTAATAAGATTAAGCAAGTAGTGTTCGGCTGGTCATGTGATCCTAACATGGCTGCCCCCATGAGTGGACCCTCTCCATGTAGAATAAAACAACTTTTATAATGTTACTGATATGACTGAAGTCTTCATCTCTTGTGAGTGCTCATGATTAATTATTCAGGTTTCAGAAGTACTATTCATTTCTTTAGGAGTAAAACTTTTATAAGGAGAGAAAAAAATACTGAGTGTACTTTTAAATGTAAACTATACACCACAGACCTGTAGTCTGTAGCTGGGTTTACATCCACATACACTACCGGTCAATTGTTTTGAAACACTTGACTGAAATGTTTCTCATGATCTTAAAAACCTTTTGATCTGAAGGTGTATGCTTAAATGTTTGAAATTAGTTCTGTATACAAAAATATAATTGTGCCACCATATTAATTTATTTCATTATAAAACTAATATTTAATTAAAAAAATTGATGAAATTGATGACTTGGACCAAATAATAAAGAAAAGCAGCCAATAAGTGCCCAACATAGATGGGAACTCCTTCAATACTGTTTAAAAATCATCCCAGGGTGATACCTCAAGAAGTTGGTTGAGAAAATGTCAAGAGTACATGTCTGCAAATTCTAGGCAAAGGGTGACTACTTTGAAGATGCTAAAATATAACACAGTTTTGATTTATTTGGGATTTTGTTTAGTCACAACATAATTCTCATAGTTCCATTTATGTTATTCCATAGTTTTGATGACTTCACTATTATTCTAAAATGTGAAAAAAAAAAAAAAAAAAAAAAAGAAAATTCTAATAAAGAATAAGTGTTTCAAAACTTTTGACTGTTAATGTATATTTATGCAAACTTTGGGATATTGCATAAATAATTATGGATGGAAACACCAAGATACAAATAAAATCTCCAAAATGCACATAAAAAAAACGTCCTCATCTGAGGTTGATACATTTTTATTTGATAAGAAGACATGCACATAAAACTACAATGGAAACAGAGTAGCAAATGTATTACTATAGAATTTAGAGTGGAATATACAGTGCATTCATAAAGTATTCAGACCCCTTCATTTTTTTCACATTGTTATGTTGCAGCCTTATGCTAAAATGCTTTAAATTATTTTATTTTTTTCACATCAATCTACACTCCATAGCAATAAAGCTAATAAACAAAGCAATAAACAGATTTTTGATAACTTTGTAAATTTATTAAAAAGAAAAAACTGAAATATCACATTGACATAAGTATTCAGACCCTTAACTCAGTACTTAGTTGAAGCACCTTTGGCAGCTATTATAGCCTCAAGTCTTTTTGGGTATGATGCTGCAAGCTTTGCACACCTGGATTTGGGGATTTTCTGCCATTCTTCTCTGCAGATCCTCTCAAGCTCTGTCAGGTTGGATGGGGACTGTCAGTGGACAGCCATTTTCAGGTCTCTCCAGAGATGTTTGATTGGGTTCAAGTCCGGGCTCTGGCTGGGCCACTCAAGGACATTCACGGAGTTGTCCATAAGCCACACTTGCGTTGTCTGGGCTGTGTGCTTAAGGTCATTGTCCTGTTGGAAGGTGAACCTTCGACCCAGTCTAAGGTCCTGAGCGCTCTGGACCAGGATTTCATTAAGGATATCTCTGTATATTTGCTGCATTCAGCTTTCCTTCAACCCTGACCAGTCCCCCAGTCCCTGCCACTGAAAAACACCCCCACAGCATGATGCTACCACGCTTCACCATTGGGATGATATTGCGCAGGTGATGAGCGGTGCCTGGTTTCCTCCATACATGATGCTTAGAATTTAGGCCAAACAGTTCAATCTTCATTTCATCAGACCAGAGAATCTTGTTTTTCACAGTCTGAGAGTCCTTTAAGTGCTTTTTTGCAAGTTCCCAGCAGGCTTTCATGTGTCTTGCACTGAGGAGAGCTTCAGTCTCTTGGTGGAGTGTTGCAGTGATGGTTGTCCTTCTGCAAGTTTCTCCCATCTCCACAAATGATCTCTGGAGCTCAACCAGAGTGACCATCAGGTTCTTGGTCACCTCTCTTAGCAAGGCCCTTCTCCCTTGATTGCTTGGTTTGGCCGGGCAACCTGCTCTAGGAAGAGTCCTGGTTGTTCCAAACTTCTTCCATTTACGAATTATGGAGGCCACTGTGCTCTTAGGAACCTTCAATGCAGCTGAAATGTTTTTGTAGCCTTCCCCAGGTCTGTACCTTAACACAATCCTGTCTCTGATCTCTGCAGGCAGTTCCTTTGACCTCATGGCTTGGTTTTTGCTCTGATATGCATTTTCATCTGTGAGACCTTATATAGACAGGTGTGTGCCTTTCCAAATCATGTCCAATCAACTGAATTTGCCAATCAAAGTGTAGAAACATCTCAAAGATGATCCAGAGAAATGGGATGCACCTGAGCTAAATTTCAAGTGTCATAGCAAAGGGTCTGAATACTTATGTCAATGTGATATTTCAGTTTTTCTTTTTAATAAATTTGCAAAGTTATACAAAATCTGGTTTTTGCTTTGTCATTATGGGGTACGGAATGCAGACTGATGAGGGGAAAAAAAATAATTTGGTCTGGGTTAGGGTTAGGGTCTGAATACTTTATGAATGCACTGTAGATGCGCATTAAAAAAGTTATGTGATTTTGCCTCAAGCCATGTGAATACAGAATTCACTCAGAAAATATCATTAATATCATCACATTGCATCTCAAATGTTGGTCTGGTCTGGAAATGCCAAAGCCTGCCATCACAGTGATTGTCTACTGTTGCCTCCCAGAACTGTCTGACATGCATTTTTTGTGAGTGTAATCCACCTCTGGACTTTTATTGAAATATTTTAAGCCTGTCTGCCTTTTGGTTTGTTTTTCTTGCTTGCTTTCTTGATTCAGCTATGGCCACACGTATTCCTTCTTTTAACGCTGCCCTGTTATTTCAGCGTTTTATGATTTCTATTTCCTGCTATTCATCTGGTTTTTACTTTTTCTCTTTTCTCAACCCTCTGCCACCCCTCCTCTACTCATCTTCCCTTCATCCCCATTTTTTCACATACTTCTCACCTCTCTTCTATCTTTCCCTTCCTCACTCTTTCTCTTTTCCTATTTCCGGCATGTTCTAGGTGGTCATACTCGCAGCAACAGTGGCAGTTCTGAGACCAGTCTGCCCTCTCTGACACGCTCTCTTCTGCTGGTGGACCAACTCATCGACTTATAGAGGAAACAGAGAGAGAGAGAGGGAGGGATGGATAGGGCAACTAGAAGGGGTAGCGTGCAATTGTTAAATACTCTAGCAGAGTTTAGAAACCTCAACCTTGAGTAGTCCATAAAACCCCAGTCGTCTTCATCCAGCTGACCCTAGATCATCCTTTCCCATATTTTATTCTGGCTTTCTGTTCCCATTTGCTCTGTCTCTTTTCTGCTGACCCAGAAACATTCTCATGACTCCATCATTGATCTATCCTTCACTTAACCAAAGATAATGTATACTCCCAAAATGTACAGCTCAACTAGGATTGATATGAAGTGACAAAATATTAAATAAAATAAAAAAGTCAAAATGTTCTCAATTTTGATCAGTTTTACAAACCCCTGTGTATTTCCTCTACAGCCTTGCAATGCATAAAACCTTTTTAAATCAATGGATTTGCAGCATTTGTTGATGCAACCTAAACTCAAGCGTGTAAGCATGCATAGAAAGCCAAAAACAAATGTCAGGAAATCTGAAAATTATTGCAGTCATGTAAAAGTGGTCTTAAAAGTTTCCCCACCTACATTATTAGATTGTCCTTTGGCCTATCCTGTAAAATTGAGTGTGTCCTGCAAAGGTCTAGACATGCAGTATTAGCAATAAACGTAGCAGCACAGTAATTCATGTACTTTCTTATAGCTCTATATATTATTTTGACACTTCTATTTAATTCCTCTGTGATTTTCTTTTACTTCATGATTAGTTTATTCAATCATTCTGTCTCTTCCCCCTCCATTCATTTGTTAATTTACTTGTTCACTCCGCTTCTTTTTCTTTTGCTCTATCTGATTTATTTGTGTCCATCTGACAATTGCTACACTTAGTACTACCCCTATAAATGAAAAATGATATTGGGGGTAAATGTGGCTGTCTATAGTATCAATGTAAGAACTGAGAATCTGTATAAAATGTGTGTTATTATTATGTTATTTATTATAAGATAAAGATTATTTATCTTTGTGTAAGGGCACAAGATCTAATGTTTGTTTTTGTCATTTTGAATTTTCTTTTGTGTCAGTGGTTCTCCTTTGTGGTTCTTCTCTGGGTCTTTCATGTGAAGGATGTTTTGGATAGACTGGAATATATAATGTAGATAGTGACATCAGAATTCAGCAGTTTTGTTGAGATTTAGTGTTGAATAAAGTTTGATCCATCAAGCTCTAAGAAATGTAGATACAGAGTGTTGCTTGCTGGAAAAAGAAAAAAAAAAGACTACCTTTCGCGAGGATAGGGTGTTGGTAGACCATCTACCTCCAGTAGCACCAGTTATTTTTTGGGTGCATTTTACGAAACAGTCAAGAAATGTCGTGCTCATATTTCACCCAAAAATCAAAAGAAAACCAATACAACCAACACAACAACATTTTTTTATTACATTATTTTCATGACAATGAAGCACCCCCAACCCATTTTTCAGTAGCCAGTGCAGAAGTAGCACTACTGTAATGTGGAAAAATCTCAATCTTTACTATCTCGAAAAACCTCCCTCTTTTTACTCTTATGTGGAAAAATCTCATTGTCTTTACTGTAATGTGAAAAAAATCTTGTTTTCTTCAGTGCGGAAAAAATCTCTCTTTATTATAGTGCAGAAGAAATCTCACTCTATTGTAGTGTGGAAAAATCTCATTCTGTACTGTAATGAGGAAAATCTCGCTCTTTATTGTAATGTGAAAAAAATCTCATTCTCCTTACTGTAATGGGAAAAAATCTCATTCTCCTTACTGTAATGGGAAAAGATCTTGTACTCTTTACTATAATGCATAAAAATCTATCTTTTTATTGTAATGCAGAAAAATCTAATTGTCTATGTAATGTCGAAAAATCTTGTGGTCTTTACTGTAATGTGAAAACATTGTTGTCTTTACTGTAATGTGAAAATATCTTTATTGCGGGAAAAATCTCACACTCTATTGTAATGCGGAAAAATCTCTCTGTACTGTAATGCGGAAAAATCTCGCGCTTTATTGCAATGCGGAAAAATCTCATTCTCTTTATGTAATGTAGAAAAATCTCATTTTCTTTACTGTAATTCTGAATAATCTCACTCTTTACTGTAATGTGAAATAACCTAATTTTCTTTACTGCAATACCAAAAAATCATGTTCTCTTTATTATAGTGCAGAAGAAATCTCATTCTCTTTACTGTAATGCATAAAAATCTCACTCTTCATTGTAATGCGGAAAAATCGAATTCTCTTTACTGAAATGCGGAAAAATCTCGCTCTTTATTGTAATGCGAAAAAAGCTAATTCTCCTTTAATCTGGAAAAATCTTGTACTCTTTACTATATAAAGCGGAAAAAAATCTCACTCTTTATTGTAATGTGGAAAAATCTTGTTTTCTTTACTGTAATGTGGAAAAATCTCATTTTCTTTATTGTAATGTGGAAAAATCTAATTATCCTTACTGTAATGTGGAAAAAATCTTTTACTATAATGCAGAAAAATCTCACTCTTTATTGTAATGTGGAAAAATCTCATTCTCTTTACTGTAATGTAGAAAAATCTCATTGTCTTTACTGTAATGTAAAAAAATCTTTCTCTTTACTGTAATTCTGAATAATCTCACTCTTTACTGTAATGTGAAAAAACGTAATTCTCCTTACTTTAATCTGGAAAAATCTTGTACTCTTTACTATATAATGCGGAGAAAATCTCACTCTTTACTATAATTTGGAAAAATCTCACTATTGTAATGCGGAAAAATCTCATTTTCTTTACTGTAATGTGGAAAAATCTAATTATCCTTACTGTAATGTGGAAAAAATCTTTAACTATAATTTGGAAAAATCTCACTCTTTATTGTAATGTGGAAAAATCTAATTCTCTTTACTGTAATGTGGAAAAATCTCATTCTCTTTACAGTAATGTGGAAAAATCTAATTATCCTTACTGTAATACGGAAACAAATATTTTACTATAATGTGGAAAAATCTCGCTCTTTATTGTAATGTGGAAAAATACAATTATCCTTACAGTAATGCAGAAAAATATTTTACTCTTTACTATAATGCTGAAAAAGCTCACTCTTTATTGTAATGTGGAAAAATGGCATTCTCTTTATGGTAATGCGGAAAAATCTCATTCTTTTTACTGTAATGTGGAAAAATCTAATTCTATTTACGGTAATGCGGAAAAATCTCATTCTTTTTACTGTAATTTGGAAAAATCGAATTCTCTTTACTGTAATGCAGAAAAATCTCATTCTATGTACTGTAATGCAGAAAAATCTAATTCTCTTCACTGTAATAAAGAAACATCTCATTCTCTTTAAATGTGTAAACATCTAATTCTGTTTACTGTTATGCGGTAAAATCTCATCTTTACTGTAATGTGGAAAAATCTAATTCTCTTTACTGTAATGCAGGAAAAAATAACTATATTATATATTTGTAAAAATAATTATACTTATAATTGTAAATATACCATATATACACCGATCAGCCACAACATTTAAACCACCTACCTAATATCGTGTATGTCCCCCTCGTGCCGCCAAAACAGCGCCAGCCTGTATCCCAGAATAGCATTCTGAGATGATATTCTTCTCACCACAATTGTACAGAGTGGTTATTTGAGTTACTGTAGACTTTGTCAGTTCGAACCAATCTGTCCATTCTCTCATCAACAAGTAAATTCTAGAGACTGTTGTGCGTGAAAATCCCAGGAGATCAGCATTTACAGAAATACTCAAACCAGCCCATCTGGCACTAACAATCAATCTAATCAGCCAATCGTGTGGCAGCAGTGCAGTGCATAAAATCATGCAGATACAGGTCAGGAGCTTCAGTTAATGTTCACATCAACCATCAGAATGGGGAAAAAATGTGATCTTAGTGATTTGGACCGTGGCATGATTGTTGGTGCCAGATGGGCTGGTTTGAGTATTTCTGTAACTGCTGATCTCCTGGGATTTTCACGCACAACTGTCTCTAGAATTTACTCCGAATGGTGCCAAAAACAAAAAAACATCCACTGAGTGGCAGTTCTGTGGATGGAAATGCCTTGTTGATGAGAGAGGTCAACAGAGAATGGCCAGACTGGTTTGAACTGACAAAGTATACGGTAACTCAGATAACCGCTCTGTACAATTGTGGTGAGAAGAATATTGTCTCAGAATGCTATTCTGAGATGCGGGTTGGTGCTGTTTTGGCGGCACGAGGGGGACTTACAAAATATTAGGCAGGTGGTTTTTAATGTTGTGGCTGATCCGTGTATATATTTATTTTAACATTAAATTATGTAATGAGAATGAGATTGTTTGTGAAAATACTTAGTTGTCCTAAAATTAGGCTTCATTTCGTTTTGTATGGAAATTAAAATATCTTATTTTTCGATTTTTCAGGTGAAATATGAAAAAAGAAAAACATTTCTTTTTGAGAGTTTCATTTTAGCCATTACTTTCTCTTATAAACTTGCTATTATTAATCCTATTCACTTAAAATTATAAGAAGAAAGACATGTTTATGACATGTTTATTTCATGTTATGTGTTTCATTACATTGAGCCAGAGCCCATGACGGACAAATACTCCTGAGGTCTTTCTTAAGAGAACATTCCCAAAGCTGTTGCACTGCAGGTGTCAGGCATGCAAGCTTGCAAATGACGACAATGTCATGTTGTACAGACATATCAAAGATAAAAGAATATATAATGTCTATATGTACATGGCATTTTCATATTTGGATATGTGGAACATCTTCATTTATTTCTTTTGAGATATATCTGCATAGAGTATACTTAAATTTACAGTTTGTTTACTGCCAAGTACTTTGTTTTACATTATTTTGTCTTGTCCATAGTTTGTGCAACAGATGCATCGGTAGAGTATTGTATAATGTTACATTTATGTAAAGGTTTTCTATGTTGTCCACCTGGTATTTTTTCTTTTTCCTTTCCCTCATCTTTTCTTTTGTCTTTTCCTCTTCCTCCCCTCTGTGCTGGTTTAATGTGGCTAACCTATGCAATCTGACTGTAGTGCTTTATATTACTCTTAGAAATGCACCTAGTGGTGTGACTAAAGTAATCTTGTGTTGTGCATAATCTTTCTTGTATTGCAGTGTGTATGATTTACAGTCTATGTCAGGAGGTACTGTAATGATGATGACCAATCTAGACAAAAAAAAAAAAAAAAAAAAAATGGTCTCCATACTGGAATGCTGTCAGTTCATATACATTTTTGTAAACATTTTATCATGCAGTGTGTTCCTTTTTATATTTTAACAATTATGAAAAGGAGAATATTAAATAAAAGTGTAGATATAAACTGATATTTAGCTGTGTTTTAGTGTGTTAATGGATATCAGGCATGAAACGGTCAGATTTGCAAACTGTGAAATTGAAAAACTGTGGTGTCAAAAATGTCAACGCATTTTTTTTAAATATATATATATATTCGCAGTTAGTGACTAAGCATCTTGCATACTAATTTTTGCTTCTAAACCCTTTCACACAAATAGTTCTGCTCATATTTTTGAATACCCTTGCAGAATCTGCATTGCAAGACATTTATAATTTTTAACATTTGTTTATTTTTTCACTCTTTTCCTTTTCTTGAGCAAATACAAGCATTCTGTTTGACAGAAAGTCAAACTGTAACACCAGTACACACATGCAATTTCATGGTCTGTTTCATTTACTCAGTCAATCATAGGTGCTAAAATATGTTATTAAAAATATTTTAAAAAAATATTAAAATATGAAACATTAAAAATCCAGTACAAAACAGGAACATTAAGGCCACAAGGCATATTGTATATTGAATGGAGGAAAGCTTTAGGGTACATCCCTTTACTCATGTATTGCAATCCATACTTCTTGCTCCCCCAGTGAATGGTATATATGCAAACAAAAGCACGCTACACAGATAATAGACACAGTTACATAATGGTAAACCTATATGGGTTTTTCAGTGGCTGATGCTGAAACTGATATCTAGAGAACTAAGACTGATATCTTTATTGAAACAAACACTTATGTTACATAATATTTACTCAAAAGTCAAAAAAAAATTTTTTAAACAAATGTTGTTTATCCATTGTCAAGACTGTTGCTAGATTTTGAAACAGACACAAGGAAAGTGAACACATTATTGGCAGAAGCTGATAACCTCAAAATGTCTAAATATTGGCCAGTTAATTGGCCCGGCCAATATATTGGCCTATAAATATAATACAGTTATAGCACAATATATGTACAGTTGAACCATTAGTTTAGATTTTTACCTGTCCTGCACACATTTTCACCAAACCCACCAAAATTATTTACATTTAATTTATTTATCAAATTATATACACTACCGGTCAAAAGTTTTGAAACACTTGACCAAAATGTTTCTCATGATCTTAAAAATCTTTTGATCTGATGGCGTATGCTTAAATGTTTGAAATTATTTTTGTTGACAAAAATATAATTGCGCCACCATATTAATTTATTTCATTATAAATCTAAAATTTAATTAAAAAAAAAAACACGATTTTGAAATTGATGACTTGGACCAAATAATAAAGAAAAGCAGCCAATAAGTGCCCAACATAGATGGGAACTCCTTCAATACTGTTTAAAAATCATCCCAGGGTGATACCTCAAGAAGTTGGTTGAGAAAATGTCAAGAGTACATATCTGCAAATTCTAGGCAAAGGGTGACTACTTTGAAGATGCTAAAATATAACACAGTTTTGATTTATTTGGGATTTTGTTTAGTCACAACAT
Organism: Myxocyprinus asiaticus; assembly: GCF_019703515.2. Taxonomy (NCBI): domain Eukaryota; kingdom Metazoa; phylum Chordata; class Actinopteri; order Cypriniformes; family Catostomidae; genus Myxocyprinus; species Myxocyprinus asiaticus. The sequence continues at coordinate 8,384,620 of NC_059376.1, read as the reverse complement.
AATTCTCATAGTTCCATTTATGTTATTCCATAGTTTTAATGAATTTACTATTATTCTAAAATGTGGAAAAAAAAATTATAATAAAGAATGGGTAAGTGTTTCAAAACTTTTGACCGGTAGTGTATGTATTTTTATGCAATAATAGCTAGAAATGTCAGACAGCTATTTGGTGACATACTGCACCTTATGATACGTATCGTAATACATATGTCACAATTCATCACAAAAACATAATGTTATTGCGATTGAGAGAGACCTAGCATGTCCGTGAGAGAAAGAGAGCATCTGGGGGTTCAGTTTCAATCTCTCTCGCTCATCATAAAACAGATTCTGACCGCACTCAGAAACGAGTTTTTGTTTATTAAGACAACCTACTTAACATTATTTTTTTTCTCTCCAATTTGGAATGCCCAATTCCCAGTGCGCTCTAGGTCCTCGTGGTGGCATAGTGACTCGCCTCAATCCGGGTGGCGTATGACGAATCTCAGTTGCCTCTGCGTCTGAGACCGTCAATCTGCGAATATGATCACGTGGTTGAGTGCGTTACCGCAGAGAGGAGGGCAGCGGCATCTCTGACAAGGAACAGAGCAGGGAGGGTACCGGAGGAATTAGTTGCAATCTGGGCCCGCTCCATCGGAACCCTGGAACAGGTTAGATGTTTCGCCGGGGAGTACCGCTCACATCGTGGCACCCAGCGGACAAGAAACATGTTGCATCTAATTCCTCCAGTACCCTCCCTGCTCTGTTCCTTGTCAGAGATGCCGCTGCCCTCCCAGTTGATGAGGCTGCACACACATCAGGTGTGCCTCATCATCTGCTGCCCAAACAAGGCTCATAAAAGTTATGCCTTTCCTCTCTCTAGTTCACTCCCGATGTGAGCCTGGCTGAAGGATGGCCCTAAGAGGCAGGGCGACGATGACAAGAAGGAGGGGCGGGTCGTTCCACCACATCCCCCCCCCCCCACCGTCTCCCCCGAGCATGGCCACGGTGGCACCTTCTCCCATGCCCCTATCCGAACACTGAGTCTGAAGCCAGAGGTGCACAATCTTAAGCTGCACACAGGGGAATGCTACTTCCTCAACCAGGCCCTACAGTCAGAGTGGGCATATAGGGGATACCTCTCTGGGCCAGCTCACCCCCTCACTCGCACCTGGGTGGGGAACAGAGAAAACACGGGTTAAACATGACCACCTCAACCAACCACAGGGTAAATGCTTATTAAGTGCCACTTACCCTTTTGGTTGGGAGGCTGTCCCTGTGGATTCTCCATCCCACTCCAGGCTTTTCATCTAACCAGCGCCAGGGTTCAGAGTGCGTGGGCGTGCATCTAATCCAGCCTGTACCCTCCTCGCTCTGCTCCAGGACATGCAAGGATGCCAGTGTGTGCTCAACTCACATGAAGTGTGCCTCATCATCTGCTGCCCAAATGAGGTTCATTAAAGTTACGTCTCTCCTCTCTCCAGCCCACTCCCATTGTGAGCCTGTCTGAAGGACAGCCTAAAGAGGTGACGAGAGGGAGGGGTGTGTCGTTCCGCTACAGGGAGACTTGTTAGTGTTTAATGTTTTCTTTTGTTGAGATTTAGAAGATTTTCTGTAATGTTGTAGTTTTGTAGTTTTCATCATGGTGAAGAGTGGAGTTTGAGCCCATGTTGAGGACCAATGCGTTTTGAGTATTCTACATATTGTTTTATTCATTGAGCAACTGCTCTGCTTACCATAGCATAGTGACCAAGCTGCAATGGCGCAATGGACTTCTGGTGGTGAAGAATTTCCTCACACTGATTTCACCTCGAGTTCAAGTTCGGTGAACTTTGACAGGCGAAATCGCTGCATTGACCAATAGGAAGTTGCTTGGTTTGGCAGTGACCTCTGTGTGGGCAGTGCTTCGTACTACACTGAATATCCACAATGGACAAGGTTATAATTTTAGCGTCACTGAGTGTTTAACTCAGCACTTTTTAACTTATCAAGTATAGATGCACTGAGTATAAGTGCATCTCAAGTGCAGCATTAAAAAAGGCTGTTTGACAATTATATTTTTGCTGGTTTCACACTCAGCATCCGTCCACGCCATCTTCGCCCACGGAATTTCGCCGTTAAAAGGTATGTGTGACCGCGCCTTTAGGTTTGTGTTTAGGGGTTAAACTTAGGAAAAATCGTAACAACATTGTTCATTGGTTCCTTTTGCTCTCTATGGGAGTAAAAGTCCAGAGCCAACTCGTACGATTTCTTACAATTTCATTATCTCGTACTGTTATTGCAATTTGTCTTTAGAGCGGGTTGGGACAGCTCACTGTAAACTAGCCTTCATTCTGTCACATATTTGCAACAATGTCACTAATTCTCAATTATCTTCTTCATTTTCCTCTTTTGTAGAAGCCAACAGTAAAAGTGATGGGTGTAGAACACTTTTAGAGGCTGGTGATGTTGAGAACCCTGCTGAGGCCTGTCTTCATTCCAGTGATGAAGATGAAGATGTCAATAAAGATGGACTAAGGTCACCGGCGAGTGGCGAAGAAACTCCCAGTCTGGACTGCAGTGGTTCCAGACCTTTACTTCAAGACTCAGATGAGGATGAAGCCCAAAGTAACCTCCAGATGTCTTTAGAATCTGTTCCACAATCCTCTCTGGTTATGCAACAGAACTCAGTACCTGCTCATGCTCAAAACTACTCGCCTCAACTCCCTTTACAAGTCCAACATCCCATCACGGATCCAAATCTCGACGTCTTCTCCAAAGCTCCATTTCGAATCGGACAAGAAACAGATAGTGATGGAGATGTGTTCGCCAATGCTCCTTTTCCTCACCTCCCGACTCACTCTCAGCAGCCTGACGTTTTCCTCCAAGCCCCATTTGGTAGGAAGAAGGAAACTTCTGGAAAGGTTTACACCCTTCCAGTGGCCCAGCCTCGATTTGTACACACCCATCCGGGTTCTTCCCATCCGGTCAGCCTCGACCAGAGCATCCTTGGCCAGGTGACCCCTCTGCCCTTTCGACCCCAGGCACTCTCGAAGTATTCCAGACACTATGAAGGACCCGTGACCACAGACCCTGATGTGTCCGATCTGACGTCTGATGTCACTTCCAGTGACCCGTTTGTCTCGGCACCTTTTCACCTTAAAGGCCGAATTGATAAACACTGAGAATATAGCTTCTGTAAAACCACACAATCAACTACACACTGAAAAATTTCAGCTTAACACATGATACCTTTATTTGCTCTGATAAAATGCTGTATAATGAGTAGGCCTTCAATATTTTAAGGAATAAAGCACATTTATGGCCTCTGGCTGTATATCTCTGGGTATAGTTTGAATTGTGTGACATCTTATGCTACCTCAGCTCATTCTTATGCTGTCAAGATTCACTTCTGTCCTGCATATCTGCTATTGTACCACAGCTTGGTTCGCAGCAATTGCGCTGACTAAATATTCCCCTAATTACCATGTTTTTGCATAAAAGCCAACAAAAGCAAGCAAAATAAGCTGTGCATATGGACATATTGTATAAGCAACACCCTAGTGCACAGTGCATTTTTTGAAGTTGAGTGCACTAAATAGTATTTAGTGTTTAAAATCAACTAATCATGTTTAGCTCATTACTATTAAGGACATATTATACAGCTGGACTTAAATCCAATGGATGCTGGATTATTTTGCGCAGAGACAGTAGTAGTATGTTCGAGTCCAATGCTATATTTGTCTAGCATTTAGTACAGAGTGCACATTCCCTTTATAGATGTTAAAACATGAGCAGCCCAAGTAGCAAGACCCTGATAAAAGCTGCAGTATATGCACAAAAATCTATGCACAACTTCAGTTTAATCCTAGAACGCATATGTAACTTCACCCCCCTAAAATGCATATGTGGGTCAAAAAAGACCCAGGCGAAATCTAGATGCTTCTTCTTTATAAAACTTCTTTTTAAATAGTTGATATATCTTTTACTCAATTCTGATTGTTTTAGATAGATTGAAAATGGCGTAGGAGTTTTGTGTGACAGTGTAAAAAAGGCTGTATTACAGAAATATAGGCAATTTCCATGTTTGGTGGTAAAATATAAAATGTCTCAACAACTCTACCAACACAAACACATACAGTACATATAAGTACAATGGACTAAGATAAAATGTTTTATAAACTTGTAAAATTACAACCATATGTACTCAATATTGCTGTATGACACTACATTTCTATGCTGCTTATACTGCAGCTTCAGTGTATTTGTTGTTGGGAGTGGTAAGGCATACAGAATAAAGAAAATTTGCAGGTACAATAACGCTAAGAAGCAGTTCAGGAGCTATTACCATTGTGCCCTTGACGTGAACTAGGCATCTAACCTCAGGTTGATTCATGTCGACTCTCCTTATAATAGGTACAGTATAATGTCATGAATGTTGTATAAAAGTATTGGCTGACTGACAACTTTCTATACTTGCATCCTACACATGTATTAAATATTAACATGAGCATGGTATTCAACAGATTTTTTTTCAGTTACTTAACTGGTTGGAAATAAAAACAGTGTGTTAACAAAATAATACCAGTGTTAAATGCATTGAACACCATAGTAAACACAAATGCATTCTAGGGGTACAGATTCAAATTGTCTTATAATGTAAAAAAAGTCAGTTCACATGATCAAAGACACCTTCATTGAGGAATACCTGGAGTGGCAGATCATAAGACTACCATCTTAAAAACTAGTCTCTGGGTTATTTTTGACTCACATATGCATTCTAGGCTTAAATCTGTAAAAACTTGCCTTGTTTTGCCACATAGATTTTCCCATTTTATTTGTACATCTACAATATCTGTCTAGCTCTGTCTCTCTCCTCCAGCCCCAGATCTCTACAAATGTGTCTGTAGGAATTGGGGCATTAAGGTGCATTACAGTACAGTATATTTACACTTCTTCAATATGACACGAAGAATAATGGGGTATAGTTTATATTAAATGGGCTGCAGCTGAGGTGTATCCACGTTGCTCTTGATGGAAAGGAGTTTTATACGTGTGTGAGATTGGGGATTTTTCATGTTTTTTATGTTTAATGTTGAAATAACCTTGTTTGTGGTTGGTTGTGGAATGAATTTGAAAGCACTTGTCTTTTGAAATATTTGAGTTGTGCAAAGCACTCACAGGTGAAAAAGGTTGACATCATTATATAAATAATTCTCATATATAATAAATGATAATTATTGTTTATAAAGTGTCATTGTGTTGATTTGTAATTGTAGCAAACAAAAATGCACATGATATTAATGTAGCTATATGTTGGCCTGTACTTTACTAGGCATGCATGTCCACGCAAACAGGTTATTCCTTATAATTGGTGACCTTTCGGCTTTGAAACTTTAAAAAAAAAAAAAGAAACGTTCATAGGTATCTTTGTGTTTCATCATTAAAGAGGCGTGAAGATTTTATAAAATTGTACATTATTAAATCATACAGGTCAAGCTAAATGATAACCATTTCTGGGGCATCCATTGGGTTAGGTGGGCTGCATCAGGGTGGACAATAACAGGGTTGACATTCAGTGGGTAAAATTAACCACTATATGGTCTGTGAAAGATATCCAGTTAACATATTTTGAAACATATAGTGATGATTTTAGTTCTGTTAACATGAATATTTAGAAATGACAAATTACATTATTTTTCCTATATCTTTCCATAACAGGGTAAAAATGTTATGCTTGACCACATATGACTAACATAAAAAAAGAATAATGGAACATACAAAATAATACATGCTATTGAGAGAATGTAAAACAACACAAACTTCTAAGTTTTTCCACTATACAATTAATTATTTAGCACTTATTTTGTCAATGATGTTTAAGATGCAGCTTTGGGGACATGAGGAAATGACACTAGTGCAATAAATGTTAATTGTTTCAATGGACTTGTAGGCCCACATCGGAGTGTTACATTACTTTTATTCCCTTTAACAAGCCTATTACAGTTGTAATCAGTTGAAATTAAACTTTATAAATACCAAAACTCTTACTGGGGACTTAAAGTCACCAAATTGTAGGAATAACCCTAATATGTTAATTAAAGGGAAACAAACTTTTAAATATTAGAGTTGTTAAAACAAGGTTTAAAATACACTCCTATTTATGTTTATTTCTTTATGCCATTTATCGGTTATAATAACACTGTACGTTTGAATATCTTCAATGAAAATGAACGATAGTGTCCATTTATACAGCTATAGTGCTGATTTAAAACAGCGGCACTTGAATGCGCAATCTCGTTATTGTGTCGCAGGTGATTGAGTCATAAGTGTCCCAGTGTTCAGTGGATGAACACCCTTGCCAGTGCAAGAATTTGTGTTCATGATATACTGATTCACAGGGCGCTAGGGAGCTGATTGAGACCCAGTGTCTTCCTCCACTGAAATCGAAGCGTTTCGAAAACTCTCTCCATTACCACATACTTTGGAAAACGTTGATGTTAGGAAACTGAAAACAGAGTTTTCAAACGGATTTAGTCCTTATTCACAGTAGCACCATCTCTAACTTTTAACAGGAATGCAAATGAGGCTGTGAGGGATATGACTTACCATCTCTACTGCATGCACGGTATAGCTGTATAAAGCTCCTATAACCCATCTGATTTTCCACAACTCATGTTGTCTAGAGTTTTTTTTGTCAACTGAATGTTCTTGGAAAGATATTTCTTCAATGTTTTGTCCGCGGAATGATCCAAAAACACTTTAAACTGCTGCACAGCCCATTGAAGAGACTGTAAGCATATCCCTCACAGCCTTGTTGTCATTCACATTAAAAATCAAAGATGGCGCTACTGTGATTAAAGTCTATTAGTGTGAATGTGGGCCTGCTCCCTGTTGCATAAAGCACCTTATGTGTAATTTACCCTTAAGATCACCCAAAATTTTCCTTTAAACTTAAGGGTGTTGCAAAAAAATAACCCTTAAGTGTTACTTAATGAAGGGATTGTGCGTTCCTGGTGTAACTCGGGCAGTTTTGTTGCCATCCTGTACCAGTCCCGCAGGTGTGATATTCGGATGCACCGATCCTGTGCAGGTGTTGTTACATGTGGTCTGCCACTGCGAGGACATTCAGCTGTCCTTCCTGTCTCCCTGTAGAGCTGTCTTAGGCATCTCACAGTACAGATATTGCAATTTATTGCCCTTGCCACATCTGCAGTCCTCATGCCTCCATGCAGCATGCCTAAGGCACGTTCACGGAGATGAGCAGGGACCCTGGGCATCTTTCTTTTGGTGTTTTTCAGAGTCAGTAGTAAGGTCTTTTTAGTGTCCTAAGTTTTTATAACTGTGACCTTAATTGCCTACCGTCTGTAAGCTGTTAGTGACTTAACGACCGTTCCACAGGTGCATGTTCATTAATTGTTTATGGATAAGCAAGGAAAACATTGTTTAAACCCTTTACAATAAAGATCTGTAAAGTTATTTGGATTTTTACAAAATTATCTTTAAAATACAGTGTCCTGAAAAAGGGACGTTTCTTTTTTTACTGAGTTTACAACCAATTGAAGAGTATACTGTGCCGAGGCAAATTTTTCGCTATAGGGAAAACCCAGTTTAGACCATTTAAGCAATGTAAACTGTTGCAGTTGTTGTTGGATTACATATTTGACAGTCAAGCAATATGAGAAATCGCTAACAAGCTGGAGGGCGATCTAATAGGAACACACACAAACCAGAAGTGTGCCCAGTATTATCTGCATCTTTATAAACTGTATGAATGGATGCATTAAAATCATACTACAAGTTCAAGTTTGCGATATATCGCAAATTTGTATAGGCCTATATATCCTACACCCCTACTGACCACCACTAATATTCTTAATTTGGGATGGCAAGCAGTTCTCTGCTCAGTTATGCACCTTAACATCTTGCACCTCTAATCCACCCCTACCTGGCACAGTCTTTCAAAGGTGTCTTTCTCAAAACAGCACTTGCTGGCTGGCTGGGGAAAACGGCTACTGGAAACCAGGTAGTTGAGCCAGAACCCCTTTACCAAGGGTGAGCCTACAAGGTTAGCAAAACAAAGCATAACATGGCGGTGGAAACCAGAGGCCGTTCTTTTTAAATTGATGTCAGTGGAGGAAATGCTTTAGTACGCTGGCTGAATAAACTGCTTTTATGAGGAAACAGCTCATCACTTAATGAATTGTTTGTGAATTTAATTGTGTGGAGTTTACTATGATAAAATTGCTGTTATATGAGAGAAGACACGGGCAATTTTGCAACAGGTAGATGTCAGTTTACGGCTCTCCACATTCATTTGTATGCTATCCGCAAACGGTGACTTACTGTCATAACACTCTAGTTGAATGTTACCAGAGATACTCTTTTATATATTGAGGTAACAACCTCCGCGGTTCTATCATAGGAGCGAGCGTAACGAACAACGAGCGTGTCACGTCAATAAGTCACCGTTTGCGGATACCATACAAATGAGTGGGGAGAGCCATAAAGTGACATCTACCTGTCGGAAAGTCGTCCGTCACTTCTCTTATAAAACAGCTATTTATTTTAGTAAACTCCATACATAGTTCATTCTAAAATGATTGTTTAGTGTAAAACATGTTGGAGATTAGTGGACAGGTAGTCAATTAATTAAGTGATGAGCTGTTTCCTCACAAAAGCAGTTTATTCAGCACACTGAGGCATCTCCACCATAGACCGGCTTCTTGTCTCCTCGATAGTGTATCACCCATAGAAAGTCTATGGGAGCGCCGTGTTATGCTATTTTAGGCTAAGCTTGTAGGCTCCATACTAGAAGGGTTCTGCTGTTACGCTCCTTAATTAGGTTAAGAGGTTGTAATATAAGCATAGAAGATCTCTGGTAAAAATTCGGAGGTTGTTCTCTCAGTATAAAAATATGGGGAGAGCTTTAAACCGACACCTACCTGCTGCAAAATTGTCAGCGACTTCTCTTATAAAACAACAATTTTATTAATCTATACACAGTTCACTCTAAAAGGATTGTTTAGTGTAAAACACATGGGCTTTATTTTGAAATGTTGCCTACCCCTGGTGGGATTTGGAAAGAGAAAACTTCTGTTTTGCATCTAATGAAAACTAAAGTTTTTATTAGTAAGATTACAATTGTAGAGCTCTGTAACTGGAATATTTACTAGTACAAATTTATTGGGAGAGCTTTGTAATTAATGTTTTACTGATAAGAATCGAATTGCAGAGATTTTTGAGTGGAATTTTTACTTGTAAAAATTAGTTTTACTGTAATTCAATTACAGAGCTCTGCAATTGCATTCTTACTAGTAAAAATGCAAAAAGAGAACTCTGTAAATGGAATTCTTACTAGTAAGAAATTCAATAACAGAGCTCTATAATTGGATTTGTAACTAGTAGAAAATGTATTGTAGAGCACTCTAATTGAAATATTACTAGTAAATATTACAACGAGCAAAGTCCCATACACACTTCCAGCGACAAAGCGACACGATCGTATTCATTTTCAATGAGCGTTGGCGACACGAGCGACAGCGATCTCTGGCGACTAGATGTGACCGTGGCGAGCTACACAACAAAGTTGAGAAAAGTTTAATTATATGCAAATGAGGAGTGACTTTCGGGAGCGACAACCAATAGGAGTGAAGACGGTGTTCACTGGAGTTCACGTCACCCAGCTCCAGGCAAGAGAGAGGAGAAAGGAAAGTTTCTGGGAGAGATTTCACTGTTCTATATGTTTTGTCTGTGCATGGATATAATAGAAAAAATATGCGTTGAATGGAAAATGACGGCAGTCTGACTGAGTTTGAGTTGTACATTGATAGTTTGTTCATCTTGTTAATGATCTGATGCAATGAGCACTGCTGCAGCATATTAAAACACTCTCCCCTGAAGAATGTTCATTTTAAGGGACAAGATTATTGATTATTTGTCAAATTAGAATGACGTTTTAGCAGGGATGGATTAAAGGGATAGTTCACCCAAAAATAAAAATGCTCGCATTATTTACTCACCCTCATGATATCCCAGGTGTGTATGACTTTCTTTCATCACCAGAACACATTTGAAGAAAATTTGAAAAATATCTGAGCTCAGTAGGTCCCTAAAATGCAAGTGAATGGAGATTTCTCATTTGAAGCTCCAAAAATCACAGACAGCAAGAATAAATGTCATCCATATGACACCAGCTGTTAAACTAATGTCTTCTAAAGTGACATGATCACTTTTGGTGCAAAAAAAATACTTCTTTTAACTCTAGATCATGCTTCCGGTCAGGAGCAGTACGCATGTATGACGTAAACGCATTGGTATTTGAAACTAGCGAGAATTGACGCACATGAGTTACAGCCGGAAGAGCAGCGCTGTTTACAAGTGAGAAGGAAGAACCATGTACAGTATCTTGGTTGGTTTTGGTTTAGATCTGTATTTCTCTATTCCTTTACTCACAATGGTGCCTTTGTGTGCTTATCCTGGATGCCTCAATCGAGTGGAGTATGTGAGGTTACATCTGTATCCATGGAAACGCGAATAGTCACACAAGAGACTGCTTGAACTCCACCCTCTCATGAAACTTACTGGAAGCGTTTGATTATAAATCAAATCAAATCAAATCCCTTTATTGTCACAACACCATATCCACGAGTGTACAGGTGTGATCTTGAGTGGATACTCACCAACTATGCAGTGTGGACAAATATCAGACCACAAAATACACAATACATGCATGTACAGTATGAACAATATTTACATATACAATATACACAGATATACACTTAGACATAGTACTAATGTATGGATAATATGCAACATACAGTGCATGAGAACTAATTTATAAATATGAATGTAAAAAATATACTGAATATGTAGAATAATGAGATACAGTTGAAGTCAGAAGTTTACATCCAACTTAGCCAATACATTTAAACTCAGTTTTTCACAATTCCTGACACTTAATCGTAGAAAACATTCCCTGTCTTAGGTCAGTTAGGATCACTACTTTATTTTAAGAATGTGAAATGTCAGAATAATTGTAGAGAGAATTACTTATTTCAGCTTTTATTTCCTTCATCACATTCCCAGTGGGTCAGAAGTTTACATGCACTTTGTTAGTATTTGGTATCATTGCCTTTAAATTGTTTAACTTGGGTCAAATGTTTTGGGTAGCCTTCCCCAAGCTTCTCTCAGTAAGTTGCTGGATTTTTGGCCCATTCCTCCAGACAGAACTGGTTTGTAGGCCCCCTTGCTCGCACACGCTTTTTCAGTTCTGCCCACTAATTTTCTATCGGATTGAGGTCAGGGCTTTGTGATGGCTACTCCAATACCTTGACTTTGTTGTCCTTAAGCCATTTAGCCACAACTTTGGAGGTATTTTTGGGGCCATTGTCTAATTGGAAGACCCATTTGTGACCAAGCTTTAACTTCCTGACTGATGTGTTGAGATGTTGCTTCAATATATCCACATAATTTTCCTTCCTCATGATGTGATCTATTTTGTGAAGTGCACCAGTCCCTCTTGCAGCAAAGCTCCCCCACAACATGATGCTGCCACCCCCATGCTTTACGGTTGGTATGGTGTTCTTCAGCTTGCAAGCCTCACCCTTTTTAACGATGATCATTATGGCCAAACAGTTAAATTTTTTTCCATCAGACCAGAGGACATTTCTCCAAAAAGTAAGATCTTTGTCCCCATGTGCACTTGCAAAAAGCAGTGGCTTCTTCCTTGCTGAGCAGCCTTTCAGGTTATGTCAATATAGGACTCGTTTTACTGTGGATATAGATACTTGTCTACCTGTTTCCTCCAGCATCCTCACAAGGTCCTTTGCTGTTGTTCTGGGATTGATTTGCACTTTTCACCCCAAACTACGTTCATCTCTAGGAGACAGAATGCGTCTCCTTCCAGAGCAGTATGATGGCATGGTGTTTATACTTGCGTACTATTGTTTGTACAGATGAACGTGGTACCTTCAGGCATTTGGAAATTGTTCCGAAGGATGAACCAGACATGTGGAGGTCCACATTTTTTTTCTGAGGTCTTGGCTGATTTATTTTGATTTTCCCATGATGTCAAGCAAAGAGGCTCTGAGTTTGAAGGTAGGCCTTAAAATACATCCACAGGTACATCTCCAATTGACTCCAGTTAGCCTATCAGAAGCTAATAGGCTAAATGCCTAAAGGCTTGACATAATTTTCTGGAATTTTCCAAGCTGCTTAAAGGCACAGTTAACTTAGTGTATGTAAACTTCTGACCCACTGGAATTATGATATAGACAATTAAAAGCGAAACAGTCTGATAGTGCAGTCTACAATGGAGTGTATGCCTGTACGGAGTGGTACATGAGACATACAGTACTGTGTAACATGATCAGTCTGAGACCAGTCTGAGACCAGTGTAACTGATAACTTATAAAGTGCAATGCATGGGAAGATGACGTGGGGTTATGCAGTGGTGATGTTATTAGTTTGAGTTCAGCAATTTGATGGCCTGCAGACAGAAGCTGTCCTGCAAGCCTGCTGGTGCGGGACCTGATGCTGCGATACCGTCTGCCTGAAGGTAGCAGCGAGAGCAGTTCATGGCTCGGGTGGCTGGAGTCTCTGATGATTCTCCGAGCTTTCCTCATAGACTGCCTGGTGTGGATGTCCTGGAGGGAGGGAAGCTCACCTCCAATGACATGTTGGGCACTTTGCACAACCCTCTGCGGAGCTTTGCGTTTGAGGGCAGATCAATTTCCGTACCAGGCTTTGACACAGCCAGTTAGAATTCTCTCCACAGTGGATGTGTAGAACGATCTGAGGATGTTGTTGCTCATACCAAACTTCCTCAGTCGCCTGAGGAAGAAGAGGTGCTGATGAGCCTTCTTCACCACTGCCTCAATGTGAACAGACCATGTGAGTTCCTCAGTGATATGAACACCGAGGAATTTAAAGCTGCTGACCCACTCAACTGGTGTTCTGTCGATGTTGATAGGGGTGTGCTCTCTGTCCTGTCTTCTGAAGTCCACCACAAGCTCCTTGGACTTTCTGACTTTGAGAGAGAGGTGGTTCTCCTGGCACCAGTGTGTCAGGGTGCGAACCTCCTCTCTGTAGGCTGTCTCATCATTGTCGGTGATCAGGCCCATCACCGTCGTGTCATCTGATAATTTCACAATGATGTTGGAGCTGTGTGTGGCCATGCAGTCATGTGTGTACAAGGAATACAGGAGGGGGCTGAGCCCTGTGGAGCACCAGTGTTGAGGGTCAGCGGAAAAGAGATGTTACTGCCCATTCTGACCACCTGGTGTCTGCCTGACAGGAAGTCCAGAATCCAGCTGCACAGGGAGCTGTTCAGGCCCAGAGCCTGGAGTCTCAGTTCAAGCTTGGAGGGCACAATGGTATTGAATGCTGAGCTGTAGTCCACAAACAGTGTTCTCACATAGGTGTTCCTTTTGTCCAGGTGGGAGAGAGCAGTGTGTAATATGTATGCTATGGCATCATCAGTGGAGCGGTTACTGCAGTAAGCAAACTGCAGTGGGTCCAGTGAGGCAGGCAGAGCAGATGTAATCTCTGATTAGCCTCTCAAAGAATTTGCTGATGATGGGGGTCAGAGCAACAGAGTCATTTAAGCAAGTGATTTTGGATTGCTTCGATACAGGCACAATGGTGGATTAGGGGCAGTGGTGGCTCAGCGGTTAAGGCTCTGGGTTACTGATCAAAAGGTCAGGGGTTCAAGCCCTAGCACCATCAAGATGCCACTGTTGGGCCCTTGAGCAAGGCCCTTGACCCTATCTGCTCCAGGGGTGCTGTATCATGTCTGACCCTGCACTCTGACCCCAGCTTAGCTGTTATATGTGAAAAAAAGAATTTCACTGTATATGTGCAAATGTGTGATAAATAAATATAATTATTAATTATAAAGCATGTGGGGACCACAGACAGCGAGAAGGAATGGTTAAACACCAGCCAGTTGGTTTACGCACACTCTGATGATGCTTCCTAGAATGCCATCTGGACCCGCGGCTTTGCGGATATTCACCCATTGGAAGGATCGTGTTATGTCCACCACAGAGAAGGAGAGTGAACTAACCTTTGTAGCTTTGGCTGCAAAAGCTTTCTCAGAGAGGGTTTTGTTGTTTCCCTCTAAATGAGCATAAAAAGTATTAAGCTCATCCGGGAAAGAGGCAGCAGTGTTCATAGTGGAGTTTTTATTCTCATTGAAGTCCGTGATGATATTAATTCCCTGCCACATGCTTCTTGAGTTGGTGGTGTTGAACTGTCCTTCAGTCTTTTCCCTGTCCTGGCATTTGGCTGCTTTAATGGTTTTGTGGAGGAGCACAAACAAGCCAGTTATGCTCTCTGCAAAACCATTAGAGCAGCCGAATTCCCGGAATTAAAAGCAGAGTCCACGGTTAAGGGCCGCATGAACATCTCTATTAATCCTTGGTTTCTGGTTGGGGTAGATCCGTATTGTTTTGGTCAGCACCTCATCATCTATGCACTTCCTGATGAAACATGTTATAGTATCTGCATACACCTCGATGTCATCATCGACTGGAACATCTCCCAGTCCACGTGATCAAAACATTCTTGTAGTGTAGAATCTGACTGGTCCAACCAGCACTGGATCGCTCTGAGAGTGGGTGCTTCCTGTTTCAGAACTTAAGAGTTGTCCGATTTGCCGAATGGTGGGTGGGGGAGGGATTTGTAGCCATCTCGGAAGGGAGAGTAGCAATGTTCCTAAACCCGGTCCCCTCGTGTGTTGCATCTGATGTGTTGGAAGTATTTCGGTGTAATTAACCTGAAGTTGGCTTTGTTAAAGTCCACGATCACAATAAACATGGCCTCAGGGTGCACGGTTTCCTGCTTACTTATACTCCCATACAGTCCCTTGAGTACACAGTGTGTCGGCTTGTGGGGGGATGTACACAGCTGTGATAATGACCACTGTGAATTCCCTCAGTAGCCAGAATGGCCAACACAGAAGCATAAGGAATTCCAGATCAGGAGAGCAGAAAGACTTGATAGAATGTACGTTCTCTGATTGCACCAGGATTTGTTGATCATGAAACATACACCACCTCCTCTGCTTTCCCTGAGAGGTCTTTCACTCTGTCTGCTCAGTTCGATGACTGAGTCTGTAACCTCCACAGACATCCAAGTTTCTGTAAGCCAGATAATGCAGCAGTACCTCATCTCTCATTGGAAAAAGATCTGTGCTCTTAACTCGCAGAGCTTGTCGTCCAGAGACTGAACATTTGCCAGTAGAATGCTGGGTAACGGGGACGTCAGCTCTCCTTCCCCTTTTCCGGCTACGCTTCCGCAGCCAGGCGGCCCAGACAAAGGGCTCTGCTGTCGTGTTTGAAAACAATGGGTTGGCATTGAGGAATTCAAAGTCCGTTTTTTGGTATGCAATTAAAGAACCAATATCCAAAAGTGTTTGTCTATCGTAGACAATAATGCAGATGACATCTGAGACGAAAAACATAAGAATCATAGATAAAACAAACAAAAAACTGCAAAGTTGGGTCAGAGCTCGCAGTGCAGCAGCCATACTCTGCGCCATCTTGGAGATCATAGTTAAAAAGTACTTAAATATTTATCTTTTTTCACACCAAAATTGATCGTATTGCTTTAGAAGACATTAATTTAACTGCTACAGTCGTATCGATGACATTTATGCAGACTGTCTGTGATTTTTGGAGATTCAAAAGAGAAATCTCCATTCACTTGCATTTCAAGGACCTACTAAGCTAAGATATTTTTCTGTTTTTCTTCAAATGTATCTGGTAAAAAAAGAAAGTCATACATACCTGTGATATTATGAGGGTGCGTAAATAATGAGAAATTTCATTTTTGGGTGAACTATCCCTTTAAGACTTCAGGATGCCCTGGGCAATGATGTCTTATAGGAATAGTTCACAACAAAAATGAAAATTCTCTCATTATTTACTCATCCTCAAGCCATCCCAGATGTGTATGACTTTCTTTCTTCTACAGAACACAAATAAAGATCTTTAGAAGAATATCTCAGCTTTGTAGGTCCATACAATAAAAGTAAATGGGCGTCAACATTTTGATGCTCCAAAAATCACATAAAGGCATCATAAAAGTAATCCGTGTGACTCCAGTGGTTTAATCCATATCTTCAGAAGTGATATGATAAGTGTGGGTGAGAAACAGATCAAAATTTAACTCCATTTTTGCTAGAAATTCTTCTCCCTGCCCAGTAGGGGACATATGCATGAAGAATGTGAATCTCCAAAAACACACGAAGAAGAATGTGAAAGTGAAAGTTAAAGTGGAGACTGTCTAAGCAGGGAGGAGAATTTACAGTAGAAATATTGATCTGTTTCTCACCCACACCTATCAAATCACTTCTGGGGACATTGATTTAACCACTGTGAGTCATAAGGATTACTTTTATGCTGACTTGTGTGATTTTTGGAGTTTCAGAAGTTTGGCACCCATTCAGTTGTATTGTATGGACCAAAAGAGCTGAGAAATTCTTCTAAAAATCTTAATTTGTGTTCTGCTTAAGAAAGAAAGTCACACACATTTATATAATCAGAGCGATCTTTATCACGTCATGGCATTTTCTTCAAAGTGCAATGTAGATGAATGGATGTCAAAGATCCACTGGTAGCAGCATATTTCCACAGCATTCTTTATGTGTATCACACGTGTAATGATAAGACAACAAACCGGCATTTGTACTATCAAATTTATTATCAGTAACCACTATAAATTTAAAGCCTCTCCAGATTGTGCTATCATAAGACAATACAGTACATAAACACTAGCAACATATCAACAAGCTTAGTAAAATAACAGTGTTCTTACCTTAGCTGATTGGTCTCTTTATTGCTTTCCTTCAAGAAAAGTCTTCCACAGCATCATTAAAGTTCGGTTCTCTCACCAGTTTGCTTTTTATAGCAACTACAAAAAGCAAGTTGCTTTGTTTTTTTTTTTCTTGAAATAGATCCACTTGGTTGTGGTTTTTACATGTATTTTGTTTACTTTGAAAAAACTTGTTGCTGAAAGCTCAATTATTTCCCCTCAACAGTAAGCCAGAGGGCTCTGACTAAGCAGCATAAGGCATATTTATTATTATTTGGCAATTATTAATAACAATTGCAAAACGAATCAAGTGTTCGACATTGCTCTGTTACTGTAAAATAATAAATATTTGTAAAAAAAATAAAAAAATAAAATAATATAATTCTGTTTAATGTAAAGTTTCTGCAGCTCGCCAGGGCCCCCTGTTGGTTGGAGGCCCTGGGCAAATGCCCGGTAGGCCCGTATGTTAATCCATCCCTGCCTTTTAGAAATGATTGACAGTCTGAGTGGGTTTAAGTCATAGATTTTGTACATTGATAGATTGCTAATCTGGTTAATGATTAAATACATTTAATCACAATTTTTAAAGATATGGCCAGATGTGCAGTCCACCAATAACGTTAAAGCGACAGCAGTAGGAACATGCAGGAGCGACTTCACAGTACAGAGACTAGCGACATCAAGCGATAAAGTCGCTGCATGTGTGCACAGGGCTTAACGCTGGGTGTATTAAAAGCTAAATCGGCTTGCCATACTCTGGCTCTGGTTACGTTCTCTCCTTTGGTAAAGCCATGGAAGTTGATATCTCAGTGTGTTTGGACTCTGGTTATAATCCACTACTTTACAAGAGGATGGGATGTTTAGTGTAAAGTTTTGAAATTTTGCCTCAAAAAAGTTTTGACACGTATGCAGTTAAAAAACTTAACCAATTTGAATTGACTTTTTATTCAATTATTGTTATTTTATTGAGAACGTACCGATTAGGGCAAAAAGGGGCTTGAGAATTTGGTAACTCAATTCCTTAAAAAAAATAAAAAAATATTTGGGTTAAAATCACAAAATGTGTTCATTACAGTTGATTTTGGAGCACTGTAGGCAAATATTTTCGGCAAAATAAAAACTGTTACCCACTGTCAGCCATTTATTTTTAACTGTTCAATGTCTTACTTTTCCCAAAATGCAATGCAAATTAGACTGTCTTACAACTGTGAGCTTATTTTTTGCAACAGACTTTCTGTGGCATCTTTAGCCAAGTTAATATACAGGTGCATCTCAATAAATTAGAATGTCGTGGAAAAGTTCATTTATTTCAGTAATTCAACTCAAATTGTGAAACTCGTGTATTAAATAAATTCAATGCACACAGACTGAAGTAGTTTAAGTCTTTGGTTCTTTTAATTGTGATGATTTTGGCTCACATTTAACAAAAACCCACCAATTCACTATCTCAAAAAATTAGAATACATCATAAGACCAATAAAAAAAACATTTTTAGTGAATTGTTGGCCTTCTGGAAAGTATGTTCATTTACTGTATATGTACTCAATACTTGGTAGGGGCTCCTTTTGCTTTAATTACTGCCTCAATTCGGCGTGGCATGGAGGTGATCAGTTTGTGGCACTGCTGAGGTGGTATGGAAGCCCAGGTTTCTTTGACAGTGGCCTTCAGCTCATCTGCATTTTTTGGTCTCTTGTTTCTCATTTTCCTCTTGACAATACCCCATAGATTCTCTATGGGGTTCAGGTCTGGTGAGTTTGCTGGCCAGTCAAGCACACCAACACCATGGTCATTTAACCAACTTTTGGTGCTTTTGGCAGTGTGGGCAGGTGCCAAATCCTGCTGGAAAATTTAATCAGCATCTTTAAAAAGCTGGTCAGCAGAAGGAAGCATGAAGTGCTCCAAAATTTCTTGGTAAACGGGTGCAGTGACTTTGGTTTTCAAAAAACACAATGGACCAACACCAGCAGATGACATTGCACCCCAAATCATCACAGACTGTGGAAACTTAACCCTGGACTTCAAGCAACTTGGGCTATGAGCTTCTCCACCCTTCCTCCAGACTCTAGGACCTTGGTTTCCAAATGAAATACAAAACTTGCTCTCATCTGAAAAGAGGACTTTGGACCACTGGGCAACAGTCCAGTTCTTCTTCTCCTTAGCCCAGGTAAGACGCCTCTGACGTTGTCTGTGGTTCAGGAGTGGCTTAACAAGAGGAATATGACAATTGTAGCCAAATTCCTTGACACGTCTGTGTGTGGTGGCTCTTGATGCCTTGACCCCAGCCTCAGTCCATTCCTTGTGAAGTTCACCCAAATTCTTGAATCGATTTTGCTTGACAATCCTCATAAGGCTGCGGTTCTCTCGGTTGTGCATCTTTTTCTTCCACACTTTTTCCTTCCACTCAACTTTATGTTAACATGCTTGGATACAGCACTCTGTGAACAGCCAGCTTGAATGTTTGTGGCTTACCCTCCTTGTGAAGGGTGTCAATGATTGTCTTCTGGACAACTGTCAGATCAGCAGTCTTCCCCATGATTGTGTAGCCTAGTGAACCAAACTGAGAGACCATTTTGAAGGCTCAGGAAACCTTTGCAGGTGTTTTGAGTTGATTATCTGATTGGCATGTCACCATATTCTAATTTTTTGAGATAGTGAATTGGTGGGTTTTTGTTAAATGTGAGCCAAAATCATCACAATTAAAACAACCAAAGACTTAAACTACTTCAGTCTGTGTGCATTGAATTTATTTAATACACGAGTTTCACAATTTGAGTTGAATTACTGAAATAAATGAACTTTTCCATGACATTCTAATTTATTGAGATGCACCTGTACATTTATGCAACTGGCCCCTGACATTAATAGTGAGGTCATTGTCTCACTATTAAGTCAGCAGTTAATTGGTTCAGAGAACTATGCAGCCTAAGAGTACAGCAATTTTCTGTTAAAGTCACTAATGTAATTAATGTAGTAAGGCTGATGAAAACCTATAAAACAAAATAGTCATGAGCAGTGAAGGGACACAGACTTTTAATAGCATTTGAAGTGAAAAATGTACACTTAGATATTAAAATCATTTAGTTTTCTCTTAACCAGCAGCACAAGAAACATGCAATGTTTTTATTTAGGAATTAATCCATTGATTCAATTACACTGATTTTATTTAATAAGATGATTAATTTAACACAGGAAAAATGGCATTGAAAAAACAAAAACAAACTCAAACATCATAACCATGGATAAAAATTATACACACATCCCCTTCCAAAAAAAAAAAAAAAAAAAATTGCACTTTTATATGAAATAGTTTTTAATCCTCATGTCCAGTGCTTTTTGAAGTGATTGAAGTTCTCTCCATTTAAAAATCTACACTAGTTGTTAGGGCCCAGCACAGAAAAATAAAAAAACGAAAAACTCCTCAACTCTCACCATCCATTTGTAATAGTTAAAGCACTCAACTTTATGTTTCCTCTGAAAAAGAAAAAAGAGAGAAAGTTTTTATTGGAAATGCTTAAACAGTAAGAACATACAGCCAATATTGTTGTATCATACTATTTTAATGGAATGCATGCTGGCTTTTAAAAAACATGATGTACAAAGTGAGGGGGTTTAGAAAGATTTCCCTATTAAAAATAACTTACAAACAGCACGAATGGATGTGAATAAGATGGAAAAATATACAGAAAAATTAAATGCTAACAATGCTACAGCACATTGAGAGAATTACAGTTAAAAAGGCAAATTCATATGAAGATGTGGCCAGATGGATCTCTAGTGTCTAAATACTGAATCAAACTTCTGGTAGTTTTATGTTATCTAGTATAAAGGACACCAAATATATTATAGACTAATTTGCATGGCGGTCAAATAATGATTCAATATTTGTGGCATAAACTACTTAATTCCCATTAATTATAGTTAAACATATGACAAATTTTCATTAAAGGGATAGTCCACACAAAAATGAAAATTATGTCATCATTTACTCACCCTTATGTTGATCCAAACCTATATTACTTTCTTTTGTTTATAAAGTTATTTTGCAGAATGCTTTGGGTGATCTTCTACACAACAAAAGTGAATAGGGACAGATACTGTTGAGCTCCAAAAATGTCCAAAAGTACCATAAAATTAGTCCATGTGACTCGTGCGCTATATATTTCCAAGTCTTCTGAATCCACACGACAGGTCTGCATGAGGAATACACCGGAATTTGATTGACAGAAAATCTCACCCTCCGCCACAGCTCTAAAAGCTCATTTGCGTTTTGAATATGAAGACATGGGAAAGAGATTTGAGAGCTACGGCAAAAGGGAAGATTTTCAGGGAGCAACTTTTGAAATCACGAAAGTTCTGTCTGTTCCTCATACAATGCCATTAAATGGCCTCAGAAGACTCGGAATACAGCGCAAGAGTCATATGGACAACTTTTATGGTGCTAATTGTCTTTTTTGGAGCTTTCAATGTATGGAAAAGAGCAGTACGAACATGCTTCAAAACATCTCTATTTATGTACCATGGAAGAAAAAAATTCATATGGGTTTGGAACAACATGAAGGTGAGTAAAGGAAGAAAGAACTTTAATTTACCCTTTACAATTTGCTTTGGATAAGTTCATAAAATCCCTTGGGTTTGTGGAAGAATGAGGACTACTGTGCAAAAAACAGTTAAGTCTCAAAATAATTAATTGGCCACATATGTTAATGTTTTCTGAATTGCCCCTCGTGTGCACTGAACTCTGAACTGCATTTCAAGGCCCAAACTCAAACGCTTACCAAAGGCAACAATAATCCTCTTACATGAGCTGGTAAAACTTCTGATGCAGATCAAAAGTATTTTTTTCTCACCCAAGAAGGAAAAAAAGAAAGAAAAAAAAAAACCTCCACCCCCCTTTACGCACCATTCTTCATCAATAACTTTAATTTCAGGAAGGGGAATTTTAACTAGCAAAGGTTTTCTCTGTCTCTTCCTTGCCTCTGTAAGTCCTCTTCCCATGTGTGAAGGGCAGGTATCTATACTTGATCATGTGCTGCAGAGGAAACACAAACAATGTCAAAACAATGCCCTCCAGCCTGAGCAAATGAACATAATCTTCAAAGAAATGTCAGAAGTGGAACAACAATTACTTTGTTACAATACATCACTGTAATTTATTTGGAAATAAAGCAGATTAAATCAGTTATAGAATGCAGAACTCAACAACAAGAATGGCCCACAGGCCCAAGGACAGAATGATGGAAATTGATAAAGAAATGACCATATGGCATAATTTTCCAGCTAAATTGTGTTGACGAATTAATAGCAGACATGGAGTTAAAATACAGCCATTTAATTTCCAGCTATTATTGCAAATAATAATAATAATTAAAAAAATATATATATATTTTTTTTTTTGTAAAGAAGACCATTGAGAGTAAATTCTAGAGACTGTTGTGCGTGAAAATCCCAGGAGATCAGCAGTTACAGAAATACTCAAACCAGCTCATCTGGCACCAGCAATCATGCCACGGCCCAGATCACTGAGATCACAGTTTTCCCCATTCTGATGGTTGATGTGAACATTAAATGAAGCTCCTGACCTGTATATGCATGATTTTATACACTGCACTGCTGCCACACGATTGGCTGATTAGATAATCGCATGGATGATTGCTGGTGCCAGATGAGCTGGTTTGAGTATTTCTGTAACTGCTGATCTCCTGGGATTTTCACACACAACAGTCTCTAGAATTTACTCCAAATGGTGCCAAAAACAAAAAACATCCAGTGAGCGGCAGTTCTGTGGACGGAAACGCCTTGTTGATGAGAGAGGTCAACAGAGAATGGCCAGACTGGTTCGAACTGACAAAGTCTACGGTAACTCAGATAACCGCTCTGTACAATTGTGGTGAGAAGAATAGAATAGTTGGCGCTGTTGTGGCGGCACGAGGGGGAACTACAAAATATTAGGCAAGTGGTTTTAATGTTTTGGCTGATCGGTGTATATTAATGCTGTCAGATGATTAAAATATTTAACCGTGATTAATCGCATGATTTTTCATTGTCGTGATTAATCGCAGATTTCAAAAGTGCTTAAATTAGCCCCTCTATATATATTTCTTTTCCTGTCAAAATTCATTTAGTTCATTCTAAGAAAAGAAAAGAAAATATGTCAACATTTTATTAACATTTTACAAAGTATTCCATAATATAAAAAGGCAGAAATACAATAAAATAGCACCAATTCAAATAACTTTAATTGTTTTCCAAAGTCTAAATGCCGATTTATACTTCATCGTCGAACCTACGGCATAGCCTGACATGCAAATGTTCAAAATGTGACTGCACGTCACGTCAGCGCAGACCACAACAGCTGTGATTGGTCCATTTTGTAACCAGAGACCACCTCCGAGGATGATAACAAGGATGTCTGAGGTAGCATTGCATTTTATCCAGGATTATTTTAATATCTATGCATCATATTACATTGTATTTGGGACCATTAAAGCAACTGTCTCAAATGAGATCATCTGCTGTTTTTTTTTTAAAATTCTGTTAATTTTTATTTACAAGCAAAATGCGACAAATGATAACCGTTTACAGCTTATAAAGCTTTTTTTTTTTTTTTTCTGGGCTTTTACTTTATATTCATTTGTTATACGAGTAAAATAATATGTTTTGTATTCTACTCGCAAACTTTCCGTTTGGCACGATGAACTGACCATGTGTTTGACAGTATGTGTCCAGTAAATTATCATATTTCATAAGTTATGGAAACGGAATACTTCTAATTTGTCAGCAAATTAAAAAGCACCTGGTAAGAGTTGGTTATATTGCCTATATGCACTGTAAAGTATTTAAAATGATTGTTATTGTTATTTAGGCGAGTAATTCATTTGACAATATCTTTTTCAGCATAGAACATCAAATGTATGCCAAAATATTTATGTATGATTATTTAAGCGACTCAAGAGAAAGCATACAGTACCTAATTTATTTTCTCCCTGCAATGCAGGCAACATGTACAATAAATAATATGTACCTGCATTTCAACATGTTCACATACTTTGAACTCATTTTTGATGCTCAATAATTTAATAAATACTTTTGAATCCAGAAATTACATTGCTTTTGTTTATTTATGAAACATACATTTAGCATTTTGGCTGTGTACTCGCAGAACGACACAGAGGTTGCTGTAGGTTCGAACGACTGAACGACGATCAAAAGAACGACTGCTGTAGGTTCGACACAGAAGTATATATCAGCCTTAAGCGGGAGGTTGACTAATTGACCAAACTAGGTTAAGTATTCATTGCAATTGGCATTAAATCTCTATATTACATGGCTTTGGATTACTCCATTCTGACTGGTCAATGGCGCCATCTAGCATTCTGATATCTCTGAGTAACAACTGCACATCCACATATCAGACTGCTAATCTGGGTATTGTGAGTAAACTTTCCTGCTTCTCGGATCACTGTGTGATATCTACAAGTAAGCTAATAAACTAATTTAAACTCAAATCAATATTATATGTCCATTTATTTATTTATTTGGTTAGCAGCTGTGCAATAAGTGGGATAATGTACAGTCAGATGGTTGTTATCGCAAAATAAACCCCATCAGGGTGATACAAGAATGGTCACCTGATTACTCTGTCAGGGTTTATTTTGCGATAACCTGTACATTATCGCTTACTAAACTCTCATTCTCCACAATATTAATTGTAGGTATCCACTTTGCTAAAACAATCGTGAAGTCGCATTCATACGATTCGTGCTGTTTTGAACTCCACATGAAAAGCGCTTGAGGAAAACGTCTTGTTTTGCTTTTAGTGCTGGCACTGCGCACGTAAATTATCCTTTATTGTCCAGTAAAATGGAAGCAAAGAAATGCTGATGCTTCATCCAGCGAGTCATGATGTGAATGCAGCTTTTCACAGGTCCCATTTGGGCTTGTTTTGTACAAAAAATACAGTCAAGAGCTCCTTTCTCCATCACTTGATCGTTGACACGGAATTGCTCTGTGTGAGTGTTTGCGGTGTGTGTGTCAGTGTAATGACCCAACACGTCGCAAAGGTTCTGCCCTATTCCAACCAGTGTTTAGAATTCACACAGAACTGAATGAAATATTAAATCGGTAAATGCGTTATTCGTGATTAAGAAAAATGAACACATTGAACGTTTGAAATGAATCACATGCGTTAATGTGTTCATTTCGGCAGCTATTATTGAGTCTTGAAATAAATCCTAAATATCTAAAAAAAGAAAGTTTTAAATGTCAAACCTTGATCTGCCGTTTCATGGTGATGCAGAAAAGCATGATGAAATACATTACGAGGATGGGCCAGAACACTGGCACATTAAAGGCTTCAAAGAATGTGCAAATCATAGCGATGATGATACCTTTCGTCGCTGAATGCCTGAAACAAAAACAATACATGGAAATTATAATAAAAAAAACAAGTGAAAGGGATTCAGATACATATGTCTAATCTAGACATCAAGTAAACAAACTCTGGAACATGTCAACAGAGTTTCCTCATAATTCACCATAAATAATGATTATTTTAAGAGTTCACTCACAATTTATAATTACTATTATTATTAATATTATATTCATATAATATTCCAGTTAGCTGGGTTCAGTAAAATAATAATATTAATACAATTATTCCATAATATTTTAATATAGTAATAACAATAACTATTATTATTACAATTACATTGAATATTTTTTCAACATTACAATAGTAATATTACAATAATATTTTTTCGTTTTCATTTCTTCACTTTCACGTGACATTGCAGGACGCTAAACCCTGGAGTCTTTATTTTTGGCGAAAGGAGGAAGATCTTTAAATTTCTGTGTGTTAAAACATACTTCTCATTAGAAATCTGGTACAGTTTAATAATTGCACTAGGCCATCTCACAATTTTGATTTTAAGTTCATCGTGCAGACCTACTGTACAACCTCACAAACAGCCATAATCAGAATGTTAAACCATTTGTTCTTGTTTTTTTCTGGTTTTAGTACATCCAAGAACCTCAGCTGATCTGTTTAAATGATTAAACAACCACTCACCAGAATTTAAATTCTGGCAACCTCCTGATGAAAGGCCGGAACTCCTCATTCTGTTTTGTGGGTAGTGCTGGACCCTCATCTAGTGCAGGAACATAGCAATTACATATAAAATACTGATGCCATTATCAGTGACAATATTAAGCAGAGGTAATGGAAATGTTAGCAATTCAGTTGATTAGGAACAGGTATATTAAAGGGGTCATGACAAGCCTTTTTTTAATTTTTTATTATTTTAATATGTTCCTTGAGGTTCACTTATAATATAAGTATTAGTCATATATTTGTAAAATATTTTCCACCCTCATTCTGACCATCTATCAGAAATGCTCGGTTCTGGTACTGCTTCTCCTATAAGACTTGACAGTAAATGCCCACTGTTCTGACTGGCTCTCTGCTCTTGACCAACCTGCTCTCTTTCTTTGTCATCTAAATGCTCACCACTATTGGGCAGGGCTACGGATGTGATAAAGTAGGCATTGATGTATTATTGTGGAGGCGGTCAGAGGCAAATATCTACCACAGTGTGACATCACAACGTGGAGGAAGTAGAGAATGAGTTGTTTTGGCAGCTTGGTTTCAAAAAATACTCTTTTTGCAGTGAGGACATTTCTGAAACTTACAGAATGTTTCTATAGTTAAATGACCTCTTATATGTCAAGAGATCAAGGAACATTTGATTCCTCATGTCATGACCCCTTTAAAAGAATGTTCTGGGTTCTACGGACACCTTTAGAACTGGGAAAACAGTTATCGGTATCGGTGGATGGGTGGAGTTTGCGTAACGTAAAGAGTGTTTTGATAATTGTTGCATTACAACCTTTCTGCGTGTTTGTGAATGAATCATGTGAAAGTTACCATGTTAACTGTCTTTACATGGTCATGACAGAAGTTGAAAAATAGAATATAACTTTGTACAGACAAGGTTGGCAAGTCATGTTAAGTCTTGTGGCTATACTTTCAAATAATTTGCATTTTAATGTTTATTGATGAATGCCTGGAACCTGGAACATTGCTTTAATTTTCTAAATTTTCCCTAAATGAAGCCATGTTGCTCCTACCTGGATCATCAAGCAATGAGGGATCTACTTTTGGTGAGAGGAAAGCAATGAAGAGATTAAGGTGGTAGATCCCAAGAGCATATGTGATTATGTACCACCCCTAAAAAAAAAAAAAAACACAAATACACAACAAATAATTCTTTACACTTCATTGGTGTTTCATAATGAAAAATGCATCAGTTTATGGTTACTTAGTAACTTAGAATAAACTTTATATACTACATCTGTACGTTTCAGGGTTCACAGACTATTGACTGAAAGAACATCCATGACTTTTCCACGACCATTACAGTTGTTTTTGATTCCTCAATAATTTGTGAAAATAATTTACATTTAAACTGATTCATTAATGAATCAGTTTCGACTGATTCATTGAAAAAAAAATACAAAGAAATTAAATAATATATATATATGCGCATAACACACACACACACACACACACAGGTGGCCAAAAGTTTGGAATAATGTACAGATTTTGCTCTTATGGAAAGAAATTGTTACTTTTATTCATCAAAGTGGCATTCAACTGATCACAATGTATAGTCAGGACATTAATAATGTGAAAACTTACTATTACAATTTGAGAAAAATGATCAGAACTTCTTAAACTACTTCAAAGAGTTCTCATCAAAAAATCCTCCACGTGCAGCAATGACAGCTTTGCAGATCCTTGGCATTCTAGCTGTCAGTTTGTCCAGATACTCAGGTGACATTTCACCCCACACTTCCTGTAGCACTTGCCATAGATGTGACTGTCTTGTCGGACACTTCTCACGCACCTTACAGTCTAACTGATCCCACAAAAGCTCAATGGGGTTAAGATCCATAACACTCCTTTCTAATTATCTGTTATCCAATGTCTGTGTTTCTTTGCCCACTCTAACCTTTTTCTTTTTCTGTTTCAAAAGTAGCTTTTTCTTTGCAATTCTTCCCATAAGGCCTGCACCCCTGAGTCTTCTCTTTACTGTTGTACATGAAACTGGTGTTGAGCGGGTAGAATTCAATGAAGCTGTCAGCTGAGGACATGTGAGGTGTCTATTTCTCAATCTAGAGACTCTGATGTACTTATCCTCTTGTTTAGTTGTACATCTGGCCTTCCATATATCTTTCTGTCCTTGTTAGAGCCAGTTGTCCTTTGTCTTTGAAGACTGTAGTGTACAGCTTTGTATGAAATCTTCAGTTTTTTGGCAGTTTCAAGCATTGTATATCCTTCATTCCTCAAAACAATGATTGACTGATGAGTTTCTAGAGAAAGCTGTTTCTTTTTTGCCATTTTTGACCTAATATTGATCTTAAGACATGCCAGTCTATTGCATACTGTGGCAACTCAAAAACAAACACCAAGACAATGTTAAGCTTCATTTAACGAACCAAATAGCTTTCAGCAGTGTTTGATATAACGGCAAGTGATTTTCTAGTACCAAATTAGCAATTTAGCATGATTACTCAAGGATAACGTGTTGGAGTGATGGCTGCTGGAAATGGGACCTGTCTAGATTTGATCAAAAATGACTTTATTCAAATAGTGATGGTGCTGGTTTTTACATCAGTAATATCCTGACTATACTTTGTGGCAGTTGAATGCCACTTTGGTGAATTAAAGTACCAATTTCCTTCAGAAACAGAAAAATCTGTATATTATTCCAAACTTTTGGCCACCAGTTTGTATGTGTATATATATATATATATATATATCGTCCACAGAACTGCCGCTCACTGGATGTTTTTTTTGTTTTTGGCACCATTCTGAGTAAACTCTAGAGACTGTTGTGTGTAAAAATCCCAGGAGATCAGCAGTTACAGAAATACTCAAACCAGCCCATCTGGCACCAACAATCATGCCACGGTCCAAATCACTGACGTCACTTTTTTTCCCATTCTGATGGTTGATGTGAACATTACCTGAAGCTCCTGACCCATATCTGCATGATACATTACACTGCTGCCACACAATTGGCTGATTAAGTAATCACATGAATAAGTAGGTGTACAGATGTACCTAATAAAGTGGCCGGTGTGTGTATATTTATATACAAATTAAAAGACCGATTCACTCTCAAATTGGACATCACTATGGCTTGCAAGCAAGTTTTGCTCCACATACACGCAATGAATAGAAATATTTTCAAGCAGAGCATATCTACAAAAATGAATATTGACTATAGGAACTTCCATGACTTTTCAGATTCTATTCATTTCCATGACTTCTCCAAGGCTGGAAAACGCAATTACACGACCAGAAAACTGTCTGACACAGTCGTGGGATACATTTTGCAAACATTAAAAACAGATGCTAGAACAAGAAATTGCAATGTTATTTTAAAAGTATGGCAGCAAACAATAGGTGTTGTTACCTGTAGTATATATACTCTGATCATATATATGGCCGTTAGAAGAAGAGTGATCGCCCATCGCACTGCTGAGAATGGAGTTGACTTGTCCAACCATGACTGATACACCTGCATTAGAAACACAGTAGTTTAGTGGAATTTAGCTAAAATCTACACATGAATAACACTTGCATTTGATAGTCAGACGGGATACATTTTCAAAGCCTCACCTGCCCAAGACGTTTAAAGAAGCTTCCGATCGCTGATGGTTTCCCATGGATGGATTCACCAGCACTGTCTCCTTCTGACATTCTGTCTGTGAATTTGGAGCAACATGAGGAGTTTAGCGACATGGTGATAGGAAAGCTTTTTCACCCACCATATGAAGAAACAAGACACGAAAAGTTGTAAAAACACTATATAAATAAAAAAAAATAAAAAAAAACACTACTCTAACAGTAGTACATAAAAGTTTACTGGCTGAGCTTGCTGTCTGTCTAAATTCAAAACAGCACACATTCAAAAAAATTATTTTAAGATTTACGCATTTCAATTTAAAAAAAATTTACATCAAATATAACTGAGTAATAATAATAAAAAAGATTTAATTTAATAACATTTTGTTAAACATTACATAATTCATTTTTATGGAATTTTGTTATGAAATTGAAATGCATAAAACCTAAAAAGAAGCTAAAATATGTATACAATTTTAAGTGGTTTCTTCTAAAAATCTATATATTATTGTGTCTGTATCTTGTACATTTGTTGTACAGCTAAATGATGCATGCATGTCCTTTTCAATAATAATAATAAAAAGCATTAAAGTCCACAAATGTTTTTTATTTTTTTCAAAAAGCATTCATTTAGAGTGGGATAGAGGCAATATTTTGAAGAGTGAAAATCATGTGTTCCTATTGGATCACAATTGGATCATAATTTGAAACTAACCTTAAAGGATCCTAATGGGATGACATACAAATGAGAACAAAAAAAGATCCTGTTGGATAAACTTTAATCCATATAGGATTTTGTTTATTCTTGCATTCTGACTGGAAATAGTGTAATAGGGGGGCCTGGGTAGCTCAGCCAGTAAAGATGCTGACTACCACCCCTGGAGTCCTGAGTTTGGCCCAGTTGCTAGGGAGGGTAGAGTTACATGGCGTAACCTCCTCGTGGCCGCTATAATGTGGTTCACTCTCGGTGGGGCGCGTGGTGAGTTGTGCGTGGATGCCGCGGAGAATAGCATGAAGGCTCCACACGCCCTAGGTCTCCGCGGTAACGCGCTCAACAAGCCACGTGATAAAATGCGCGGATTGACGGTCTCAGACGGAGGCAACTGAGATTCGTCCTCCGCCACCCGGATTGAGGCGAGTCACTATGCCAACAGGAGGACTTAAGAGTGCATTGGGAGTTGGGCATTTCAAATTGGGGAGAAAAGTGGGGAGAGAGAGAGAGAAAAAAGGAAATAGCGTAATAATCATGATCATAATCCCCTCTTCCAAATTATGATAGAAATTCTAACAGGAACTTTGGACTTTTTTATTTTTTTATTTATTTTTTTGAGTCAGCAAATTGGCTGTTTACTTACAGTGAATGACATTTCACAAGCAGGGAAATCAGCGACAGAGTGGCAATCAAGAATTGTCCTAGTTATGTGTTTATCATATTATGTGCAATTAAGTTTTAGTACATAGGATTAATGGTAATGCCTTTCGTTTAAAAGGTAGCTGAACGTTTAAAACGTTTCTTGACAAAATGATGAGTGTCAGTGGATGAATATTTACGATTTCCTTCACGAGTAGGTTTCCAAGCAATTGATTTCTTGCCTCGGTGTGATAATCTACAGAAACAATCTGAGGCAAAGTCCGAAAAAGAACAGCGTCAATGGACAAGGGGTTACCAGAGCGAGATGACCAGCCTAACTGAAAATCATCTGTATCAAACCTGCGTTCAAAATAACAGAAGAGCCGGTTTGACTCGAAGTAGCTCCTCAGTCACATAATTCCCTAATATTTCAATCACAGCCGTCGCGTGACACTATAATCTAATGCTTCACCCGCTGTGGATGCACAAACATTTATTTATTTGCCAATTACCTGCAGCGTTCTCAGAGTAGATCCTGCGACTGCTCACCGAGATCAGATTTTTGGATTCCCTGACGTCTAAATCAAATAGGACAGTGCATGCAAATGAACACTGGCTGAGGACATTCTTCAGTTCCGGTAGATTTATCTAACTCTAGATATTCTCGTAGAGGAACCACCTTAACAAACACCTGCCGATTAAATCCTCAATTTATTTTCATAAATGTACTGACCACGTAACCAAAAGCGTAACTAGTAGGCAAATGGTCAGAGTTTACCAGCTAATTTGCTATTTCACTTCGGTTTGTTAGCAGTGTCCAAGAGATTCCTTCAAGGTGCAATGCATTCTGGTTAATGTAGTTTCACAGCACTGAACTTTTGAATGACCAATTAAGACAAACGACTAGTCATTGAACTACAATTCCCATATTACAAAACTAAATTCGTCCCAGGCGGAAATTAACGGGTTGTAGTTTTTATTAGTGATTGTATGTATCTAAGCATACCTGCGAGACCGTGAAACAGAACTACAAAGACCAAAAGACACGCATAAAAAGTGGACAACTCACTTCCGGGGAAATCCGAACGCTGGCGTTTGAGCAAGGAGTAAACTTTAGCACTGCCTAATGCACAAAGTGTAACTTTATAAACGTCGTGGCATTAAAGGAAAATATAGCAAGAAGGACAAGCATTCATACTCGAGGCGAGTAGTTCAGAGGTCGTAACATGAGATATGAGGTGACAGGAAATGTATTTCTCTTACCTGGTTGTGCCGCTGTGTCACTGCCTCTCCGCGCGTCGCGCTGCCGCTCTGTGAACACGTCAGTACTAGCTGTAACCATAGTCAGACCTGGTCAGCAGAGCGCAGACAACATCCAACCGATTCAATGTCTAAGTCGAAAAATTATTGAAACGTTCAACAGTGTGTCTATATTACGTTTTATATGTGATAAACCTATGCCAAATAACTCAGATTCATAAATATAACTTAAATGATTTTATCAGTGATGTGCTTGCATCTGCAAAGGAAAAGGAAAATGTCTCGGTTACATACGAAACCTCGGTTCTCTGAGACGATGGGAAGAAGACATTGCGTAGCTACGCATATGGGGGGAGTGCCTTCTTACATGGCCTAGTTGAAACCTTTCTACAATAACGGCAATATTCTAATATTGGCTATGGTGTTTGAGCCCCACCTGTTTGGCGTGAAACTCCGCTATAAAAACAGGTGCACAGACACCATTTCCTCAGAATTTCTGACTGAGGACAAGGAGCGCATCTCTCGTGCCTCAAGAACTCTGAGTCTTGTAGTGCGGCTAGTGTTCGCAATGTCTCGTTCCTTTCGTCTCAGGGAACCGAGGTTACGTACGTAACTGAGACATTCCCTTACGACATTGCGTAGCTACGCATATGGGGAACAGAATCCCATCACGTCGCACTACACGACATAACTTCCCACAGAGGAAACATGGCGGCGCAATCTTGTGGGACGGTGACTGACATGAGTATGCCTCAGTGAGTAATCCTCGTGTTGGCCAGGAGGAGAGCACTCATAAAGAATATATGAACTATAGTTATATAGTATGAATTAACTTTATGTAAATAATATAAATGACTTTATAGTAAATTATAACGACCTGAATGCAGGCGGTTGTGCAAATGATGGTGAGCCCGTATTTAAAGGGAAGGGCATAAGTATATATATATATATATTTGGCCAAAGAATAGCAAGTGCTCTAAACGGAGAGGACTTGTGAAGAAAGAGACATTACGTCTAGGTTGTAAAACCTTGCGAATGTGTTTTGAGAGGACCATCCTGCTGCAAAACATATGTGTTGTAAGGACACACCATTCGTCCATGCCTATGAGGAGGCCATGCCTCTAGTTGAGTGTACTTTAACAGCAATTGGGCAAGTCTGACCCTGCGACTCATAAGCCAGGGTAATTGCATCGACAGTCCAGTGAGAGAGCCTTTGCTTGGAGATGTACATTCCTTTTGTGCGTTGTCCATAGCATATAAAGAGCTGATCAGACAGTCTGAACTGGCAAGTATGCTCAGTGTATGCATGTAGTGCCCGCACAGGGAATAACAAATGCAATGATTGTTCCTAATCTGAATTAAATGGAGGAGGGAAGAAGGCCTGAAGGTGAACCACCTGTGCTTTGAAGGGCGTGGTTAGGACCTTGGGTACATAGCCTTTCCTGGATTTGACAGTGGCTCTTAAAAGACTGGGGCCAAACTCCAGACATGAATTGTTGACTGATAGTGCATGCAGGTCACCTACCTGTTTTACTGAGGCCAGAGCCAGCAGTAGTGCGGTTTTAACGGAAAGCCTGCATAAATCAACAGAGTCCAAAGGCTCGAAGGGGGGCCCTGCGAGAGCTTTTTGGAATAAAGTTAAGTCCCAAGTCAGGACTGTAGCCGGCCAAGGTGGGTTTAATCGTCTTGCTCCTTTAAGGAACTTTATGTTTAAGTCATGCTTGCCTATAGAGGCGCTGGCTTCATGTGCGTGATACGCAGATATAGTTGCCACATACACTTTGAGCGTTGACGGGGTGAGTCCTGCATTTAATCGCTCTTGAAGAAATATTAGAATTTCAAGTATGGGGCAGTTTACTGGGTCCTTGACATGTGAGAGACACCAATCAGTGAACACCTTCCATTTTAGTGCGGAGAGGCATCTCGTGGACGGTGCTCTGGCCTGTAAAATGGTGTTCATGACTGAACGCGTCAGTTCTGGCGCATGTAGTGTGCCCCGTTCAGGGGCCACACATGCAGGTTCCACAGCTGGGGATGCCAGATTGTGCCTTGCACATGAGAGAGGAGATCCCTCCTCAGTGGTATTTCCCATGGTGAGCTGTACAGCATCTCCGTCATTTCCAGAAACCATGGCTGGTTGGGCCATTTCGGCGCAACTAATAGAACCATTTCCTTGTCCTCTTAGACTTTGCATATGACAGAGTGAATCAGGCATACTGGGGTAAACGCATATTTGCGTTTTGCCGGCCATTTGTATGCCATAGCTTCCGTTCCCAGCGGTGCTTGGGACTTCGAATACCAGAGGGGACAGTGGGCATTCTCCACTGAGGCAAATAGATCAATTTCTGCTTTGCCGAATATTTCCCAAATCCTCAACACAGTTTGAGGATGAAGTCACCATTTGCCCAGTATCACCCCTTGGCATGACAATAGGTCTGTGCCATAATTCAGACAGCCTGGGACATATGTTGCTCTCAGGGAGAGGAGATGATGCTCGCCCCAAAGGAGGAGGCGACGCGTCAGTCTCAACAGTGGCGGTGAATGAATTCCACCTTGGCGGTTTATATATGCCACAACTGTCATGTTGTCTGAGTGAACCAGGACACGACAGCTAGCTATTTCTGACT
This sequence comes from Myxocyprinus asiaticus, assembly GCF_019703515.2. NCBI lineage: Eukaryota > Metazoa > Chordata > Actinopteri > Cypriniformes > Catostomidae > Myxocyprinus > Myxocyprinus asiaticus. The sequence continues at coordinate 8,349,915 of NC_059376.1, read as the reverse complement.
GAAAAGACTTTAAGGCTAGAATTACAGCCGATAGCTGTACCTCTCCAGGTGCCGAAAGTCGGGCGTCCATCACACACCACCCCCCGACCTGTGTTGGAAGCATCCGTAGTCCACTTTCCGCCTGACAACTTGCCCCAGTGCGACACCTCGCTGGTAAAATGCAGGAGCTGTCCATGGTGCTAAAGCAGATATACAGCGGCGGGATATAGTGATGTGCATGCACCCTTGGTGCCAAGCATGTTGTGGCATGCAGTGCTTCAGCCAGCACTGAAGAGGTCTCATGTGTAAGAGACCTAATGGGATGATGGCTGATGCCGCCGCCATAAATACCAATGCTTTCTGAAACAGCTTCAGAGTAAGTGTTCTCCCCAGTTTTAACTGAGACAGATAATATAGAATGGCCTGAACGTGCATGCTCTTGAGGTGCACGCGCCTGCTTGTGGAGTCAAGGCGGACTCCCACAAAGATTTGTTGGCTGGGGGAGAGTGTGCTCTTCGCCCAGTTTACATTGAGGCCCAAGCTGTTTAGATACTGAAGCAGTAAGTCTCTGTGCTGTCATAACAGAGCCTCTGTAACAGCCAATCATCGAGGTAGTTCAAGATACGTATGACGCTCAGTCTCAGAGGGGCGAGAAACGCATCAATGCACTTCGTGAATGTGCGAGGAGCCAGAGACAGTCCGAAGGGGAGGACTTTGAATTGATACGCTGTTCCCTCGAACGTGAATCTCAAAAAACATCCTGTGATGTCATACAATTTGGATTTGAAAGTACGCATCCTTCAGATCTATCGACGCAAACCAATCATGTGATAACATGCGATAAGATCCATTTCTGAGTAATCATTTTGAATGGGCGTTTTATAAGTGCACGATTTAAATGTCTCAGATCCAGGATTGGCCGAAGTCTGCCATCTTTCTTTGGAACAAGAAAATTACGCTGTAAAACCCTTTTTGTGCTTGAAAATTTGGCACAATCTCTGTCGCATTTTTCCCGATGAGATTGTGTATTTCGGCTCATAATACTGCTGCGTGTTCGGGTGGAACCGTGGAAGACAGAAAGCTGTTGAAACACGGCGGCCGGCATGCAAATTTGATCGTGTAACCATGATTGATCGTTTTTTGCACCCATTCTGAAATACCCATTAGGGCTCGCCACGCGTCCACGTAATGGGTCAGAGGGCAATTTGGTTTGCTCACCGTATGATATAATGCGTCGCTCACCATAGGGAAGTGGTTGCGCATAATGTGTGTGCTTTGAAGAGGAAAAGGGCTCTTTTTTGAGAATGTATGAGCATCTCGTGCATTTGCAACGAGTGCTGTATTCTTTATTGCATTTTGTATAGCATTTTTATTGCATAGGATACAGAAACAACATTTTGCAAAACACTGTGAACAACAATACTCCTCTCCCGACAAGCAGCAGTAGGGAGATGGGGAACAGTGTTCAGTGTCTCTAATCAAGCCTTCTTCAGAGCACCGGAGGGAACCACAGGCTCCGTTTTCCACTTCAAAGCGTTGCGTCCGTCAGGAACGCATCTGCTGCACGAGGGAGTTCCTCCCGTCGGTGCGAGGTGAGTGCTGGTACGGCTGCCTCCGTCTGGGCCATGGCTTGCATGGCAGCGCAGCAGGTGCTGGCGCTGAGTTAGCAGGCATGGGTCTTTTAGCCAGGCACTGGCTTGAGACAGAGCGGGGGCGAGCCGTCTGTGCTATGCTCCGTCTGGGCATAAAGTGTCATATAGCTTGTGACTGCTGCTGAGTCGCTCAGCAAACTTACTCACCGTGCCACCAAAGAGGCCAGCTGGAGACACTGGAGCATTCAACAGAGATGTTTTCTCTCTGTCACTCATCTCCGTGAGGGTCAGCCATATATGCCGCTCTAGAATGACCAGGTTGCCCATGGACTTGCCGATGGCCTGCGCCGTGACTTTCGTGGCGCACAGCGCTAAGTCTGTACCGGCTCGTAGCTCTTTGAAAGTCTCTGGATCAAAGCCTTGCTCGTCTATTTGTCTGAGGAGCTTTGCTTGGACTACCTGGAGCACTGCCATTGCGTGGAGTGCTGATCCAGCTTTTCCTGCTGCCGAGTAGGCTTTTCCCGCCAGTGTGGATGTCCATCTACACGGCTTAGAAGGATGTATGGGGCGTGATTTCCACACCCTGTTACTTGTAGGACAGAGATGTGCCACTACCGCCTCCTCCACAGAGGATAGTTGGGCATAGCCGTTCTTTTCCCCGTGGTCCACGTTCATGAGAACGGCATCACTGCGCGTGCGCACTGAGAGGGGCACGTGCCAGGACTTAGATAATTTGCTATGAACTTCGGGGGAAAATGGGGCAGATCTGCGGGACGTGGCCGCTTGAGAGCATCCGGACTGCAAGAACCACTCATCAAGTCGAGACTGCCCAGGTTCCTCTGGGGGAGACCACTTGAGGTTGAGCTCTTCAACCGCCCTTGTTAGGATGCGAAGCATCTCCCTGTCAGTGGCATGTACACGGTCCTCGCCCTTGCTGGGGGGAGGGGCGGTAGCATCATCCACTGACCACTCGCCTGATGCAGCGAGAGACATGACATCATCATTATCCTCCTTATCATCCCCAGTGTCAGATCCACCAAACGAGATGAGGCCGCATGCTCTTTCAGATGGCCGGAGTTCGTCTCGCACATAGCGTATTGGGGAAACATGCGCTTCGTGGAGATTGAGGAGCTCGCGGGGCATGTGCCGGCATGAGATCCACCACAAATTCATCCTGCTCGATCTCGCGGCCCCGCCGTGCCTCCTCGTGTATCACAGAAGAGGCGGGTGGGAGGGCACGAGAGGTTGAATCGTTCCTCAGAACAAGGGCGATTCATGAGCGAAGCGACTTGAGACTCATGTCCTCACAGTGAGGACAGTCTGTCTCCATGAGACTCATGCTGGTCTGACGGCGGGATGTGTTTCTCGCACAATGAACACTTAAGGAACGACATCTTAAAAAAGACACGAACACGTAAGTGGCTCTTTTAGATATATAATATTTATATAATTTATATTTATATCACACAAATTACAATTGCTTTTAAAGGATACTCTACACCTGCCGACGCGCTGCGGAGAATCAGGATGCTGAGGCCCGTTCACCAGCGAAACATCAAGCGGCGAGGCGGAGAGATGTTCGCTGGAGCACTGCAGGGGAGCGGAGAGTCTTCTCGCTGCCGTGAAGATTCCGCCCGCTGACTCGTGTATATTGATGGCGAAGGTGGAGGGCTTCTAGACAAGAGATGATAGCTGTCTTGAAGGAAGAAATTCTGAGGAAATGGTGTCTGTGCACCTGTTTTTATAGCAGACAGTTTTGTGCCAAAACAGGCGGGGCTCAAACAATATAGCCAATATTTGAATATTGCTGTTATTGTAGAGAGGTTTCAACTAGGTCGTGTAAGAAGGCACTCCCCCCATATGCGTAGCTACGCAATGTCAAGTGTACTGAGTCGTAAGCGAAATTTGCGTTCCAGTATATTTCTTATGATCAGTCTTATTGATCTTCACAGTCAACAGCTGGGTATTGGTAGTGCTGAAAATCAGTCTCAAAGGAGATCACAATGCTGGCGCTATCAAAAATTTTGAATAAATAAATAAATAAATATATATATATACAGGTGCATCTCAATAAATTAGAATGTCATGGAAAAGTTCATTTATTTCAGTAATTCAACTCAAATTGTGAAACTCGTGTATTAAATAAATTCAATGCACACAGACTGAAGTAGTTTAAGTCTTTGATTCTTTTAATTGTGATGATTTTGGCTCACATTTAACAAAAACCCACCAATTCACTATCTCAAAAAATTAGAATACATCATAAGACCAATAAAAAAAACATTTTTAGTGAAATGTTGGACTTCTGGAAAGTATGTTCATTTACTGTATATGTACTCAATACTTGGTTGGGGCTCCTTTTGCTTTAATTACTGCCTCAATTCGGCGTGGCATGGAGGTGATCAGTTTGTGGCACTGCTGAGGTGGTATGGAAGCCCAGGTTTCTTTGACAGTGGCCTTCAGCTCATCTGCATTTTTTAGTCTCTTGTTTCTCATTTTCCTATTGACAATACCCCATAGATTCTCTATGGGGTTCAGGTCTGGTGAGTTTGCTGGCCAGTCAAGCACACCAACACCATGGTCATTTAACCAACTTTTGGTGCTTTTGGCAGTGTGGGCAGGTGCCAAATCCTGCTGGAAAATAAAATCAGCATCTTTAAAAAGCTGGTCAGCAGAAGGAAGCATGAAGTGCTCCAAAATTTCTTGGTAAATGGGTGCAGTGACTTTGGTTTTCAAAAAACACAATGGACCAACACCAGCAGATGACATTGCACCCCAAATCATCACAGACTGTGGAAACTTAACACTGGACTTCAAGCAACTTGGGCTATGAGCTTCTCCACCCTTCCTCCAGACTCTAGGACCTTGGTTTCCAAATGAAATACAAAACTTGCTCTCATCTGAAAAGAGGACTTTGGACCACTGGGCAACAGTCCAGTTCTTCTCCTTAGCCCAGGTAAGACGCCTCTGACGTTGTCTGTGGTTCAGGAGTGGCTTAACAAGAGGAATACAACAACTGTAGCCAAATTCCTTGACACGTCTGTGTGTGGTGGCTCTTAATACCTTGACCCCAGCCTCAGTCCATTCCTTGTGAAGTTCACCCAAATTCTTGAATCGATTTTGCTTGACAGTCCTCATAAGGCTGCGGTTCTCTCGGTTGGTTGTGCATCTTTTTCTTCCACACTTTTTCCTTCCACTCAACTTTCTGTTAACATGCTTGGATACAGCACTCTGTGAACAGCCAGCTTCTTTGGCAATGAATGTTTGTGGCTTACCCTCCTTGTGAAGGGTGTCAGTGATTGTCTTCTGGACAACTGTCAGATCAGCAGTCTTCCCCATGATTGTGTAACCTAGTGAACCAAACTGAGAGACCATTTTGAAGGCTCAGGAAACCTTTGCAGGTGTTTTGAGTCGATTAGCTGATTGGCATGTCACCATATTCTAATTTTTTGAGATAGTGAATTGGTGGGTTTTTGTTAAATGTGAGCCAAAATCATCACAATTAAAAGAACCAAAGACTTAAACTACTTCAGTCTGTGTGCATTGAATTTATTTAATACACGAGTTTCACAATTTGAGTTGAATTACTGAAATAAATGAACTTTTCCACGATATTCTAATTTATTGAGATGCACCTGTATATATATATATATATATATATATATATATATATATATATATATACATATACACACACACACACACACTTCAAAAGTTTTGAAACACTCATACTTTATTTTATACATATATATATATATATATATATATATATATATATATATATATATATATATATATATTTATTTATTTTATTTTATTTATTTATTTTTTTTCACATTTAGAATAATAGTAAATTCATCAAAACTATGGAATAACATAAATGGAACTATGGGAATTATGTTGTGACTAAACAAAATCCCAAATAAATCAAAACTGTGTTATATTTTAGCATCTTCAAAGTAGTCACCCTTTGCCTAGAATTTGCAGACATGTACTCTTGACATTTTCTCTTCTTGAGGTATCACCCTGGGATGATTTTTAAACAGTATTGAAGGAGTTCCCATCTATGATGGGCACTTATTGGCTGCTTTTCTTTATTATTTGGTCCAAGTCATCAATTTCAAAAACTTATTTTTTTAATTACATTTTGTTTTATAATGAAATAAATTAATATGGTGGCACAATTATATTTTTGTCTAGAAAACTATCTTCAAACTTTTAAGCATACGCCATCAGATCAAAAGATTTTTAAGATCATGAGAAACATTTCAGTCAAGTGTTTCAAAACTTTTGACCGGTAGTATATATATATATATATTAGTATAGCCTATATTTAAACGGGTCTTATTATATAATATTAATAAATAGTACTACTACTACTCATTATTATTATTATTGTTGTTGTTGTTTTTGTTATATATTAATAATAAAATTAATTCACACTGATTAATTAAAAGAAAGAAAATGTGCCCTTAAAATAGTCTTTCCCCTCATTTTAACCATTTGAGTTTAATACTGTTAATGTTCGTATCTTTACAATATTTTTGATAATACTAATTAAAAATTACTATTGTAATATATTCTTATTATCATGAATAACAAATATTGATGATAATAATTAACATTTTAACCATTTGAGTTCAATAACTGTTAATGTTCATAGTTTGTGTTTGAATAATAATAAAAATATTTTACATTTAAATTATAATATTTATAATAATTATTACATTGTTATTCTAAATAATAAATATTTTCATTTTTGAGTTCAATAATTGTTAATGTTCATAGCTTTAAAAGGGTTTGAATAATAATAATATTATTATTATTATAAAGAATAAGTATTAATAATTTATTTCAGACATAAATTAAAAGAAAGAAAATGTGCCTTAAAATAGTCTTTCTCCTCATTTGAACCATATGTGTTTAAAAACGTTTAATATTCATAGCTTTATAAGAGTTGTAATCATATGAATTGGTTGTGTAGATAGGCTGGATTACTTTGCATAAAAAATGCAAAAATGCAATACATTTTTTTTTTCTTGCCATTTAGTATTTATTTGAAAAAGAAATCACTTTACATAATTCAAACATGTTGATATAAAAAAAAGAAACACTATTACAGCTCTTTAACAAAAACACAAGATATTAATTCTTAAACATTTTTCAAATCTGTAATTGTCAAAATGACAATGCATGACATAATACTGACTGACTGTGAATATAACTTTGTGTACAATATCCTAAAGCCATAAAGTGCTTTGATATATTCACTGATATTTAACCATCACTGCCAATTGTAAAAACATTCATTTTTCACCCAAGAACCTTTAATCGCATCAAGTTTGAAATGTGTAGTGTTGTTTTTACTCAAACAACAAGGAAGGTTAACACTAGTTATTTACAAATGCATTTGCTTGTTGATTAAAGGTAACAAATGTACTTTTGATCACATACAACCCACCATATTATTAATGTTCAAAACTGAGCATGTTTTGAGCAAGCCTTTAGTTCAGCTTTATACAGAGAATGTAAGCTATCACCATATGAATACATTTTTCATAAAATGTTAATAAATTATGAAGAAAAAGGATGTTTGGATTAATTATTTACCCTTCTTTTTGTCTAAATTTGTAAATGACTGGACAAATATTTATGCCTGAAACAACTTTTTGTTTTTCTTCACTATTTCTCACCTAAACAAACACCCAGGAAAATAAGCTTTTATGGATTCATCTCATAATAATTGTGTGGGTCAGCTCTTCTCTTAAATGTACTGCAACCTTTGTTTCTTCTGAGCTCTAGTAATGGTAAGTAAGTGATAGTATAGTGAAGCATGGGCCCTGAAAGAACACAAGTAAAATTGGCTTCTTATGTCTTTGTAAAAACATATTAATACCTTTGCTTTTGTCAAATGAGTCATAATTTTGCTATCATCAAAATCTATTAAAACAAAAACAAGACAGAAATTACCATGTGCTAAAGAAGAAAAAGGCAAAATAAAGAGTTCATTACAGTCTAGCATGATAAATTAAACCTCGTCCTGCAAGGTTAATACCACAAAAAAGTCTAATTGTAAAGGTATAAAAAAAACAAAAACATTTGATGTTTCCTAGTGTCTCAATAACATAATGCTTAATATTTTTTTTTAGAAAAGATAAAAAAATGTTCCAATGTAAAGCACCAATAAACAACAAACAAAAAAGTAAATAATTACAAATAAATTCTGCCACATTTAAAAAAAAAAAAAAGAGGAAAAGAAAACAAGACACTAAAAAAATGATTGACATTTATCATTCAAATATTATTAATATTGTTCATTTATGGTACTGTGACTTCATCATTTTCAATGTAAATCACATCCTTGATGAAATGACACTGATGACAAATTGTATTGAGCGAATAATCCAAACTATGATTACACAATACTAAGAAAAAAATGCCTATTGATTTATGTCATACACCTAAAAAAATCCCAGCAACTGGTTTTGATAAACATTCCTTTATCAAATTAGTAAATATCAAGTATGATTTTTCCACTGGGCATTACTTCACGCTGTTTTGAATGTACATAATTCAATATCATATGTTACTGCAGAACTATTATTTACACCAAGCCAAAAATAAATAAGGAAATTTTCTTTAATAAAACACTGGTCCAAACCATTTATAACTACAAGATGTCCCACAGTCCTAATAATCTAATGAATTTTAGCTGATTAATCACTGATTTTTCACAATATTAGCATAAGGCCACAAACGATAATCAAAATGATATATTTCGAACCCTAAGTGATTAGCAGCACAATGAAGCACCACTAATTCCAACAGAATCATGTGGGAGTTCACTCTTAAAAATAAAGGTTCCAAAAAGTGTGTTTCATAGCGATGCTATAGAAGAACCATTGTTTGGTTCCTCAAAGAACCTTTCAGTGAAAGGTTCTTAAAAGAACCATTTTAAAAGAACCCTTTTCAAGTCTAAAGGACCTTTTCCCATTACTAAATACTTTTTGAGCAATGGGAAGGTTCCATAGATGTTAAAGGTTCTTCATGGAACCATACATGCTGATAAAGAACCTGTATTTTTAAGATTAATTTAGCCTATTTTTATTGTTCAAATTAGTTTGTCCTCAAATATGGAAGTGCTACTATGAGGATAAAATACAAACACACACTCAAAGTGTTTTGAGAAAGCAATAAAAATCCATACGGACGATATAAAAATGCATGGAAAACTGAGGACATCACTAGAAATTAGCTTTCCTATTCAGCGAAGGTCGCTTTCTGCAAACTCTTCCTTAATGGAGTGTTTGTGTATCCTGCAGTCTGGCATGTCAAAACCAAAGTCAGCCCACTCCTCCCCTCCAGTAGACCCTCCGCGGTTTGGGATGGTGATGGTGTGACGCACACGGAAGTGCACGGCCTCCATGACACGCTGACGCTGCAGCTCTCCTCCGGGGCCGATGGCCATAGAGGCCATGTTACTGCTGGAGCGAATGAGCTGCTGGCCATAATCGTGGCCTTGCTTCATGTCCTGCAGGCCCCTCCAGATCGCCAACCGGAACTGCTCAGGGATCTTCAGGGCCCCAAGATCCTGATGGATACAGAGGGAATTTTACCGCTTTGCTACCCAATCCAAAAAAATGTTTTTTACATTTAATGCATCATTTCTTAATATTTGATATGTCCCCCTTAACGTGGTTTAGTGCAAAATGTATTTTTCGCTTTATGGAACAGATTCAAATTGAATACGATTCTTTTATATTCAACCTGAAATGTCCAAGAAATGTGTACAGTAGGGTAAAAACATCTAAAGCCACATCAAGGATTTTTTTATTTATTATTTAAACCAACAATTTCGAAATTAAAATGTTAAAACAAAAAATAATTAATTAGTAAAAAACTATTTTAAGATTCATGCATTTCAATTTCATAACAAATTTCCATCAAATTGAATTGTGTAATCTTTAAATAAATGTATTTAATAAAAGTTATGAAATTTAAATCAGTAAATTGTAAAAATATTTTTGAGTGCAATCCAAAAAATATTTGTCTAATAAAACGTAGGTATTCAATTTATGAAACTGAAATGCGTAAATCTTAAAATATTTTTTGAGTGCACTAAAAAACACTTTAGTCTATTTTTAAGATTTACACATTTCAATTATATTACAAACTTCCATCAAATTAAACTGAGAAAAAAAAATTAAATGAACGAAACCTAGATGTATTTTATTTTTATTAATTTAATTTAGTTAAATATTTCTCAATCAATTTGGTGGAAGTTTGTCGTACAATTGAAATGTGTTTTTGAGTGGCACTCAAAATATTTTAAATATTTACACATTTCAATTTCATAACAAATTTCATAACTTTAGTTTTATTAGACTGAAATATTATTTGGAGTTTTTAAATTTTTATTTATTTATTTCTTCAGTTTCAGAACAATTATTTGTTATACAATTGCAGGAAAATAAATAGTGCAGAATCATATATATTTCTTTTTCATATTTTTTTATGTTCAAATTTGGTAAAACTTTGTTCATTACCAGATTTAATAAACTACGTTTTTAATGTGGTTTCAGAGGTTTGGACCCTACTCTATATGTCATAACTTCAGGATATGGAAATTTTGTATTTAGCTAAACTTCTTCCAATGAAATATAATTACCCACAAAAAAAAAAAAGAAATTCAACATGAAAGCTTTTAAAAAATGTTACTGTATTTGATCAGATTCTTTGATGGTAGAACCGTTGAATGGGTGGATGGATAGGCAGATCGATCTATATACAGGTGCATCTCAATAAATTAGAATGTCGTGGAAAAGTTCATTTATTTCAGTAATTCAACTCAAATTGTGAAACTTGTGTATTAAATAAATTCAATGCACACAGACTGAAGTAGTTTAAGTCTTTGGTTCTTTTAATTGTGATGATTTTGGCTCACATTTAACAAAAACCCACCAATTCACTATCTCAAAAAATTAGAATATGGTGACATGCCAATCAGCTAATCAACTCAAAACACCTGCAAAGGTTTCCTGAGTCTTCAAAATGGTCTCTTAGTTTGGTTCACTAGGCTACACAATCATGGGGAAGACTGCTGATCTGACAGTTGTCCAGAAGACAATCATTGACACCCTTCACAAGGAGGGTAAGCCACAAACATTCATTGCCAAAGAAGCTGGCTGTTCACAGAGTGCTGTATCCAAGCATGTTAACAGAAAGTTGAGTGGAAGGAAAAAGTGTGGAAGAAAAAGATGCACAACCAACCGAGAGAACCGCAGCCTTATGAGGATTGTCAAGCAAAATCGATTCAAGAATTTGGGTGAACTTCACAAGGAATGGACTGAGGCTGGGGTCAAGGCATCAAGAGCCACCACACACAGACGTGTCAAGGAATTTGGCTACAGTTGTCGTATTCCTCTTGTTAAGCCACTCCTGAACCACAGACAACGTCAGAGGCGTCTTACCTGGGCTAAGGAGAAGAAGAACTGGACTGTTGCCCAGTGGTCCAAAGTCCTCTTTTCAGATGAGAGCAAGTTTTGTATTTCATTTGGAAACCAAGGTCCTAGAGTCTGGAGGAAGGGTGGAGAAGCTCATAGCTCAAGTTGCTTGAAGTCCAGTGTTAAGTTTCCACAGTCTGTGATGATTTGGGGTGCAATGTCATCTGCTGGTGTTGGTCCATTGTGTTCTTTGAAAACCAAAGTCACTGCACCCGTTTACCAAGAAATTTTGGAGCACGTCATGCTTCCTTCTGCTGACCAGCTTTTTAAAGATGCTGATTTCATTTTCCAGCAGGATTTGGCACCTGCCCACACTGCCAAAAGCACCAAAAGTTGATTAAATGACCATGGTGTTGGTGTGCTTGACTGGCCAGCAAACTCACCAGACCTGAACCCCATAGAGAATCTATGGGGTATTGTCAAGAGGACAATGAGAAACAAGAGACCAAAAAATGCAGATGAGCTGAAGGCCACTGTCAAAGAAACCTGGGCTTCCATACCACCTCAGCAGTGCCACAAACTGATCACCTCCATGCCACGCCGAATTGAGGCAGTAATTAAAGCAAAAGGAGCCCCTACCAAGTATTGAGTACATATACAGTAAATGAACATACTTTCCAGAAGGCCAACAATTCACTAAAAATGTTTTTTTTATTGGTCTTATGATGTATTCTAATTTTTTGAGATAGTGAATTGGTGGGTTTTTGTTAAATGTGAGCTAAAATCATCACAATTAAAAGAACCAAAGACTTAAACTGCTTCAGTCTGTGTGCATTGAATTTATTTAATACACGAGTTTCACAATTTGAGTTGAATTACTGAAATAAATGAACTTTTCCACGACATTCTAATTTATTGAGATGCACCTGTAGATATTAACACAAATATTTCTAGCAGACAGATGAATGAGACTGAACTCTATTGACTAAACTGTTCATTTACCTCCATAGAGAGGGTCTGAAGGTGATAGACACTCTGGAGTCCCTGGGACGTGAAGTAGTCGATACAGTTTTGGCAGCCCAGGCTGGTTAAGAAACTGTTCAGAGAGAAAAGGAATCCCACTAAGACCAAGGGGCTGCGTCCTGTGAATTACATATTCACCCAGAACATAACAAGCAAAGCACCACGGCATTTGCAGCTTTTCAGGGAATAATGCAGATCATTATCCTATACTGACAGAACTATTTAACTGATGTAAAAATGAATCTTTAACATAAAAAAACCCTTTCATGAATATACAAATGTATGTACATAACAAAATATTTCAAAAGGAATAAAATGACTATAAGCAATACCAATTTAAAAGGAATGTTCTGGGTTAAATACAAGTTAAGCTCTATTAACAGCATCTGTGGTGTGTTGTAGATTTCCTTCAGAAATTCAAAAAAAAATTTCTTCTTCTTCTTTACAAACTGAGGTACAGTCAATTGAGTCAAAATTGTTTTCTGTGGTAACTGACAACATGACACAGATGGTGTTAATAGAGCTTAACTTGAATTTAGCCCCAAATATTCCTCTAAAATAGAGGAACATCACAGATCTTGAGCCAAAAATGAATACCTTAAAATTAAATAAATTGAGCATGCAAATACTTAATTGAATTTTTCAAATCAAAATCATGCAATTACATTAATGATGCATAACACCTTTTTTCATTGTATTGATCCTTTTATTATAAATAATTCACCAGTAAAAAATAATTCGCTTAATACAGTCCAAAAAGGAAATGTAAAAAATGTAGTAAATATATAGAGCAGACAGAACCATTTTAAAGGTAGAGTCGCCGGCTGAGACATACAAAACTACAAGTGAATAAACTATGCACGATAAATGGCAACATCTGATTGTAAAGTGTTTTAAAATGTCCTTATTAGCACAATATCTAATAACATGTACCAGGTGAAACAGAACTTACACTGCAAATTTAAAAATATACGGTTGCTTGTGGTGAAGACAACAGACTCTGTCTGCCTTTAAATTTCACCCAGATACATTAAAAGGAGCATTAATGGAAATAACATCAAATTGAATTAGTGACAATGGAGTAGTTGATAAAACAATGCAATATGCATGGACAATAGAACATTTATATAATTTTTTATCAGAAAAGTAGCATGAATGATGATGGTATGAAAGGAATAATTGATCCCAAAAATATTTACATGTTCATATATTTGCAATCCAATCGGTTATGGGAAATCAGAGAACCAATGGCGTTTGTTGTCATGAATGTCAAACCTGATGCAATGTATCTTTATTTTTCAAGTTTTAATATACACATCCTTCTATAAGATTTCAGAGATACAGTGGGGGGCCTTTTCAGTAAATAATGAGCTGTTGTATGGATCACATGGACTACTTTTATTGTACTTATGTTTTTTTTTTCTTCTATTTTATGGAACTTGTGTTGAACTGTAAACAGATTTGGAATGACACAAGGGTGTTACACAATGACATTGATTTTTGATTTTTGGTGAACTATTCCTTCAGTCACTTGGATAAATAGTGGCCACAGGTTGCACGTTGCAAAGGATCAAAACAGAGATTGATTATTGTATATGCCGTTTAGAAAGGCACCTCAACACTCAGTTTCAATGTGATAAAAGGGCTCTATTTTCATGAGTGTGCACAGCACAGCACTACGCGCAACGACCAGGCACTACATCTTATCCAATTTTCATTAGAGTGCTAATTCTAAGTGCAAGTTTCGTGCCATGGGCGTGAGTGGGAGTGTTTGCGCTATCTATGGGTGTATGCACATAAACTGTGGGTGTATTGTATGTTAATGAAGTGGCACAAAGCACAATTTGCTAGTTTTCTGAGACACAGGTCATTGCACTAGGAAGTCTGATAAGCACGTCTGTTTCAGCACAAAGTTTAAACTCAGTTCCTGCATTTGCAGTTTAGAGACTCCACTGGCAAACGGTCAGAAAATTAATGTCCAAACTCTGATTGTCAAGGACATTATTTGATGTTCCACTACATTTTCAGAGTTGTAGACAAAAAATGATGAGATTTGTGTTAAACTATCTACAGGTCATGGTTTATTTTTCAATTATTATTATTATGTTTATATTTAAAAGTGTATTTATGATCTAAGTTGTTGTGGTATTATATGATTTTTAAGTCACTGCAAAAAGGGCCGATGGAAGAAGCTGGAGAGGGTAATATGTTTGGATTTGGTATGATTTTCTTTACCATTTCATTATTTTGATTATATTTTCATTTAGTTTGAAGTGTAATTTGAATTTAGAAATATTTTTGGTTTAACTATTTCATGTTTCAATAAATGAATTACATTTTTAAAAATCGACTGGAAGAAGTGAAGTGTGTGCCAATACAAACACTGTTAATACTAGTCATGATTGATGTGCCAGTAGATGAAAATTATTAATTCACTGGGCCTGGGTAGCTCAGCGAGTATTGACGCTGGCTACCACCCCTGGAGTCACGAGTTCGAATCCTGGATGTGCTGAGTGACTCCAGCCAGGTCTCCTAAGCAACCAAATTGGCCCGGTTGCTAGGGAAGGTAGAGTCACATGGGGTAACCTCTTCATGGGGCGCATGGTAAGTTGTGCGTGGATTAGAGTAGCATGAGCCTCCACATGCTGTGAGTCTCCATGGTGTCATGCACAGTGAGCCACGTGATAAGACGTGTGGATTGATTGTCTCAGAAACGGAGGCAACTGAGACCTGTCCAGATTGAGGTGAGTAACTGCGCCACCACGAGGACCTACTAAGTTGTGGGAATTGGGCATTCCAAATTGGGAGAAAAGATAATAATAATAATAATACTTTCATTCCCTATATTTCGATGGAGTGTACATCCAAATCCTGATGAGAATTACATTTTCTAAGCATATAAAAGGACCATGTCCATATTTCTATTCTTCTAATTCATTGCATACAGTCCACTTACACTACCAACTTCTTCTGAATGTGTTGTTTTTGTATGTATCGCTGGTGCTTGAGGAAATTGACTATATAATAGAATTGTGCAATAAATAGAGAAGAACCTCTGAATTTAATTGCACTGGACCCAGCCCATTAGTTTCTCCAAACCCACTTGCACCTAGACTTAGTGCATGCTTGCACGAAAATACCAAAACTTCTTGGCCATACCCACTGACTTTGCACATTAGCAGTATTAAAATAGGGCCCTGAATGTGATTGCCGTAACGTATACTTATATAAAGCTTAAACACTTATACTTAGAGAAGTCACTGACATTTTGAATATATATATATATATATATATATATATATATATATATATATATATATATATATATATATTTATTAAAAATGTTTGAAGATTTACATTTTTAAGAATGCACCTTGTATTGTCCATAGCTATCCTTAGTGAAAATTGTTATCAAGCTTATGTACATAATTTAAGTCAAAAGATCTTTTCTGACCAGCAGAGAAATATTTAGAAAGTGTTTACTCTTATACACAAATGAATTATGAAGACAAGCAGGAGTGGATTCATATCTAAAGGGTCATGTTTGAATAAGTGGCTGTGTCTCTTTATCTCAGGACAGAATAAGACAACCCAAATGCACAGCTGATAAGAGACATCGGGCTAATTTCAGTCACACCAAATTGGAAAACTCTTGTGAGAATCCATATTAAATCTTTTTTTAATTGTAAAAAAGGCAAGCAATACATAATTTACAGTCTGAATGTACAGTTATGAGTGGATAAGTGTGTCTGTCAGTGTGAAAGAGAGAGAGAGAGACAGGTAGGTGCTACTGCAGGGTGAAGTACCTGACGAGGCTGGGGTCAGGGTTGTAAGGTGGGGGAGGGGTACAGTGAGAGGTAGACACTATAGACTGTGATGGGTGAGCTCCATTCATATCACCGTTCGATTGCATGTGGTGCCCGCCCAGCATGTTTGTCCCTGCAAAGACAAAGACACATGACATGTGTGTCATTTTACAGTATGTTTTGCAAGCCATGTATGAGAAATTCCACAATTCTTTCATAAATAAAACTAAAATCTAAAATTATTATCAAAACATTGACAGAAATGTATTTGATTACTTCATTTTCAGTTAGTATAAGAAGCTATATAAAAAATGTTTTTAATGTAATAAAGCATTTCATGTCAACAGATCATGAAAAACTAAAAAGTCTGTAGTCTGTCTTTGGTTGGAAAACATGGGCAATTTAAAACATAAAATTTTCTTGGCCAATATATATCATATTGCATATCATAAATTATTTATTATAAAAGGGCTGTCGATTTAACGCATTAATTCAGTGAGAATAATAATATGAAAAATAATGTGTGAAAAAATAATGCAGGTAATCATACTCCTGACCCGTACATAAATTCTATAATAAGGGATGTTCCTATGGGTGGGGAGCAGTCAGTGCATTTCCAGCTGTACAGGCAACACGCCTCGTTAAACCAATGAGAGCAACAGGCAGGACAGCCTTCCACTGATGACGTGCTCTTGCGCTCAATGATAGCTGGGCCGAGCACAACAGAATGCAAGGATCTCGAGACATGTTTTTCAACGTTTCAAACTACATTTAACTTGACACAGTGCTTATGACTAGAAGTGCTGAAAACTAGTAAAACGCAACACAACCAAAGTGAGACGCTCCAAAAGCATCCATCTGACACATGAGTACATAGACCAGCAATAAAAAAATAGCGCAGAGGAAGTAGGTCAATGATAGGGTAATGTTCAATGATATGAAAATATATATATATATATTTTTTGACTTTTAAGCCTCTCATTGTATTGCCTCATTGTACAATATACATTATGTATATGATGTAATCTGAATTATAGTATTTATTATATAGGTAAACTTTTAAAATAAGGTTCCATTTGTTAACATTAGTTAACAACATTAGTTAACATGAACTAACAATGAACACTATTCATTAAGCTTAATGAATCTTAGTTAATGTTAATTACAACATATAGTTGTATATGTTAAAATAACATAATATATTATAATTCATTAATAATTATATTAATTTTATATATATATATAATTATATATTATATAAAATAAATGTTAATTAAACATTTTACATGTTTAAAATCAAAAGTTGCATTTGTTAACTTTAGTTAATGCACAATGAACTAACATGAACAAACAATAAACAATAATATTTTTATTAACTAACATTAACAAAGATGAATAAATTATGTAAAATACATATTGTTAATTGTTAGTTCATGATACCTAATGCATTAACTAATGTTAATGAATGGAACATTATTGTAAAGTGTTTCCATTATATATTATATTTATAATGATTTTAATCATTATATTCTAAATTATCTTTAATTGAGGACCTTTCTCAGCAATTTTTTAAATATGCAATTAATTAAGATAATATATAATAATAATAATAATTAATTCGATTGCACATTTTAACTGATTGACATCCCTAATATCAAATGAACACTGAAAAAAAATTATTTGTTGGCACAACAACCATAACGTATAAAAATAAATTGCTTCTACACAGAAATTTACATTTTTAGCTTTACTTAGATGGACTTAGAGAGTTACATAGAGTAAATGAATAATCGTGAGTTCCTTGAACTTCTTTGGCGTGCAAATCCATAAAATTATGATTTTAAGTAGGGTACAATGTGGCTAAAGGCTCCTTTAATTTTATTTTCACCCAAAACACTAAATAGCATAAAAAACTACCAGAGGACTTTCATAAACACCTGTTTGACACTATGAACTGCAAAATTGTCCTCTTCCATGAGATAATTGCGTGTAATGTCTAAAGTTTGATTTTGAGGCAATTTGATCTAATATTTAATATTTTTTTAAATGTTGTAAATTTATGTAGCTAATGATTATCCTGGAAATTATTTTGAAACAAAAAACATATTTGTCATTTTCAATGTTCAAGGTGATTCTGTCCATTTTTTTTTTTTTTTTCGATATCTGTCCAATAAGTTAAAGGATAGTATTTGGGGTAAAAAGACCCCCTGTTGCAGGGGCTAAAGGCCCCTATTAAACACATCGTTTTTCTTAAGTTGAGGGAACAGATTTGTTATGAAGAATGTTCAAAGTGGGCTCACACTGACTGATCCAATCACAATGGAGATTCATTTGATTATAGAATAAGTTGACAAATTGTGCCCTCTATCTATTGCCCTGGTATCTACACGGTATCACTATAAACCCCCTAGGGATCTTTTACCCCAAGTGAGGGAGCCTTTTACCCCAGGTGTGGCGTAAAAGGCTCCCTCGCCACCTTAAAAAAAAAAAAAATGAATTGTACTCAAAACAATCTTCTGTTATTACTTTTCAC
This sequence comes from Myxocyprinus asiaticus, assembly GCF_019703515.2. NCBI lineage: Eukaryota > Metazoa > Chordata > Actinopteri > Cypriniformes > Catostomidae > Myxocyprinus > Myxocyprinus asiaticus. Next base: position 8,331,539 of record NC_059376.1, on the reverse strand, counting down.
TCAAATTCTGTTGCTCCATCAATATTCAAGAAAAATAAATGTATTTCTTGAATCTTGAGACACTTTGTGACCAGAAAAAAGCTAATTTTCCTTAGGGTGAGCCTTTAGCCCTGTTTTACCCTACAACTAACTAAAACAATCAAGTACAGAACTGAGGAATACCCATAAGCCCTTGCGTTTAATAATTTAAGCATGTTTGTTCAAAAGGAACTTTTGTGGGCATTTAATGAGTTGTTATTAAGAGATTTTAGCTATTTGTAGTATCACTGATGTTGTTCCCTATCTGTCACTCACTCGATGTTGTGTCGATGTAGTGACACTAGGGGTCACTCTTGGGAACCCGAGTTACCTCTGGTCTTTGATAAAAGGCCAATGAAAATTGGCGAGTGGTATTTGCATGCCACTCCCCCGGACATACGGGTGTAAAAGGAGCTGGTATGCAACCACTCATTCAGATTTTCTCTTCGGAGCTGAACAGTCATGCTCACTGAGCTGAATTCCCACGACTGTTCATTCACCTCTGCTGGATCTGACCACGCATTTCAGTGGCTTCTCCCTCCTCTGCACTGGTGCACTGCAGAGAATGCCCCTGGGCGCTTCGGCAGAAATAAGAGTATATTTCTCTAAAAGAGCATATTTCTCTAAAAGAGCGGCACACACGGAACGTCTTTTTAAAGACGCGTCTTTTTAAAGATGCCTTTCCGATTGTGTGTTATTCCTGGTTGCGCTCGTTATCTCTCACCTTCTGACGGTCACGATCACTGTCTTTCGTGTCTGGGCACTGCTCACGCGGAGACAGCGTTCGTGGATGGTCATGTACTCATTGCGAGGATATGTCCATGGCAACGATACGGTCGCGGCTCACCTTCGTAAGAAAGCAAGCCACCCCAGAGGCTCCCCGCCTCGGTCCTTTTACCCACAGGTATGAGGACAGCGCGGCTAGCACTGGGGGCGATTTGGGGACCCCAATGGGACCGCCTCCACCGGGTATCCCCCCGCGGACCTCCCATTTCCCAGCACACTCGTCTGCCCCGATCGGGCTTCCGGATGAGTCCACCGGCTCGTCTCATGGCGAGTTCGACCTCTAATTCGGAGCCCGCGAAAGTGATGAGCTCTCGAGCGCAGCATCGGAGAGCGGGCTCGTCCAGTCGGACGCGGAAGCCTCAGCTGGGCTCCTCCTTTCGGGGGTGAATTCCCCTGAGGAAGGACCTTCTTTCTCAGGGACGGGGCACCATCTGGCACCCGCGATCAGACCTCTGAAATCTCCATGTCTGGCCCCTGGATGGGACGCGGAAGACCTAAGCTGTGGTTGACATGATCACTCAGGCTAGGGCCCCCTCTACGAGGTGCCTGTATGCCTTTAAGTGGTGTCTGTTCGCTAAGTGGTGTTCTTCCCGACGGGAAGACCCCCAGAGATGCGCAGTCAGATCAGTGCTTGCAGGAGAGGTTGGAAGGGAGGCTGTCCCCTTCCACCTTGAAAGTGTACGTTGCCGCCATAGCAGCACACCACGACGCAGTCGACGGTAAGTCCTTTGGGAAGCACGACCTGATCATCAGGTTCCTAAGAGGGGCCAGGAGGCTGAATTCCTCCAGACCGCGCCTCGTTCCCTCATCGGACCTCTCTGTAGTTCTTCAGGGTCTACAGAGAGCCCCCTTTGAGCCTTTGCAGTCAGCTGAGTTTAAGGCACTCTCCTTGAAGACTGCCCTCCTGACTGCGCTCACTTCCATCAAGAGGGTAGGAGACCTGCAAGCGTTCTCAAACTGCGTCTTCCTTGGGCAAAGCCCCTCTGCCCCAGTCTCCATGTTTGTAGTAACTCCTCCCCCGTTGGGTAGGATCTACCTTGAAGACTCTCCACATGGTCGGAAAGACCATGTGACTTATTCTTCCACTTAAATATCACCCCCTCTCTTTGGGCGAGGTGTGGTCTCCGCAGTGTCTTCCTCTTGGGAGGGACACCCCCTGACTAGACCTGGCGGCCCAGTCGGATAATTCCCCTTCTTTTTTAGGGAGTGGAAAAAAAGAAGGGGAAAAGAGGCCACAACTGGGTTAGCCTGTCTCTATCTTTTGGGTAGTCGACTTGTCCCCAAAGGGCCATTCGACACTCATAACTATGTTGGGGGAGGTTACGTGTCGACCTGGTGTGCTAGCTATGAGGCACACAGTAGTCTGCCCACCACACACCGGCAGTTCACGTAACACAGTTCAGCCAGTTGTGGCGTTTCGTATAGGGACCCCTAGTGTCACTACATCGACACAACGTCGAGTTAGTGACAGATAGGGAACGTCATGGTTACTTGTGTAACCTCCGTTCCCTGATGGAGGGAACGAGACGTTGTGTCCCTCCTGCCACAACGCTGAACTACCCGCTGAAATGGCCGGACCTTATATCGGCTCCTCAGCATAAAACCTGAATGAGTGGTTGCATACCAGCTCCTTTTATACCCGTATGTCCGGGGGAGTGGCATACAAATACCACTCACCAATTTTCATTGGCCTTTTATCAAAGACCAGAGGTGTCTCGGGCTCCCAAGAGTGACCCCTAGTGTCACTACATCGACACAACGTCTCGTTCCCTCCATCAGGGAACGGAGGTTACACAAGTAACCATGACGTTTTACTGTCAATAGCTGTTTCATGTAAATTCACCATTAGTGATCCATAAGTGGTCAACTTGGATCCTGTTCAATCCATGTCATTTTTCCTTGTGCATGTGAATGTGCGTAGCTGAAGTGTATTTGCACTTCTTTGTGGAATAAAGTTTAATGCCTGACCTTAGTTATTATTATTATACTTTAGAGCCAAGTAAATTAAGTAGAAACATTGATATAAAAGTTCATTTGAAACAACTTGCTATTAGTTGCTAAATCTTACTCGTGTGACACATCTTTAATGTGTACATTTGTTTAATGTGTACATTTCTGATACATTTGTGTATATCTAACAAAAGTTTTCTAGTTGTGCTGACATAAAATGATGATAAGTTGAATTTACTTAAAAATCGTGATGCAAAAATGCTACCTATATATTTTAAATAAATCCAACACATCATTTTTTTCAGTGTACAGAAATAATTTATGAAATGTTGTCCACAAGCTCACCCATATGCGTCATGGCAGCAGAGGGCCCTGCACTCTGCTGAGTCTGCTGTGTTACCAGTTGGTTCACGGATGGAAGTTTGCTCATGGGTCCGTGAATCTTATTCATGTTATTGAGTGAGCCGTAGTGTGATGGAGAGGCAACATGACTCCTGCGAATCACACATTAGTGAAATAAATAAGTGGAATAAAATAGGTCCATCCATCCATTCATCCATCCATTCATCCATCCATCTCTATCTATCTGTCTATCTATGTCTGTCTGTCTGTGTCTGTCTGTTTCTATCCATCCATCCATCTATCATCCATCTATCTCTGTCTGTCTCTATCCAGCCATCCATCTCTCTATCTGTCAGTCTTTTCTTCCTTTCTATCTATCCATCTATCTATGTCTGTCTGTCTGCGTATGTCTGTCTGTCTATCCGTCCGTCCGTCCGTTTCTATCCATCCATCCATCTATCTATCTGTCTTTTCTTTCTTTCTTTCTGTCTGTCTGTCTGTCTGTCATCTGCAAAAAACATTGACTATCAGTGTAAGTGGATATTTTAAACCCCATTAAACCCATATCGGTCATTGTTGTGTTTGTTTAAGTACATTTATGGTGTATTTATGTGTGAACACTCACTGTCTCTGTAAGAGCTGTTGTTGCTGTTGTCTGTATGAGTCCACTAACTGTTGTGGTACAAACTCTACAAGTTCCAAACTGTCCTTTATCTTCATCAGAATGTCAAAGTTTTCCCGACCCCGCACCTTCACAACAATCCAAAAATAGCCATTTCAAAACCATGAGAAACCAAACTCTATGTAAACATTACACATGAAATGCCTTTAGAATGGTCTATGTTAAGATCTGCATGTTTCCATACTCACTGGTAGGTAATACATCTCCTCTTCTCCATGTCGCCTCTTCTTGATGTTGATGGAAGGGCCTGTAATATTGGCTGGAGTGTGTTTGAAATCTATACATTCAGAGACAGAGGTTCCAGTTAAGGCTGAAAGTAAACACATGGGCTAATCAAACACAGGAAATGGTTTAAAGGGAGAGTTTATCAATTACCAAAGGAATGGTTAGAAGTTATGGCTTAAAAAATGGCAAATTTCATCATTTCTCATCAAAAACTAGATTTCACTGAATCTCCAAGATTCAAATCTTAAGTCCTTACTTCGTTTAATGGCATTTCCATTTTTGGCCACACTGTCATTTAAAGCCTGTTGTTCTCTGAAATGATCCTCGTCTGCTTTGCGGTCCCGGCCCGGACACGCACAAATCCGTCCCTCAAACGAACGCCTACCCAGGACCTGTCCGCTGTGGAGAGACACAGAAAAGTTCAGCTCTGGCTTTCATTTGCTAATAATGAGTTAAGAACATAGTAAAGCAATACGCCATGAGAGGCGATGCGTTATGATTATTTTACTACAGTTAAAGGGGTTCTCTTCAGCACAATGCGAAACAAAGTGCTTTTAACGGCCTTAATCAAGTAAAAATGTATGTAACGCATGGCCTGTTGTGGTTTATTGCTTCTATAACTGCGGTAACAACAATATGATAAAAATATAAATATCCCATTGTATTAATAATAACAGACACAATAAACAATTCTTCCACTAATTACTATAGTTCATTGCTCAACTGTTGGACATGCTGTAGGTCACAGGTGTGCATATATAAGCTGTTTTTTTGCTTTTATTTTTTGTTTGCAACAGTTTGATATGGGGTTCATCCAATCAGATTTGAAAGGAACTGCCTGTTTAGTTAAAAAGAAGATTTTTTTTCCCCCGCCTCTACTGTCTAGAAAGAAAGAAATGACGCAGCACTCACTCTCGTGTTTCCAGTGTGATTATGATGAGGATAGGTCTGCGGTTCATTCCACCAACACAACTGCTGTTGCACATGAAATTATAGAGAATGGTTGTGAACTCAGTCCCCACCTTGGGAAAGACAGAAATACACAGAGAGAACAATGAATATGCAGTTTGCAATAACATTACAATATATTGCACATAACATTTAACACTTTTCTAATGTTATTTATGTTATACAAGTTATTGAACACAATTTGAACAGCCTAAAGACATCTAGAATAGTGTTTGGAGATCAAATTCATTCATCAACTGGTGGTTCAAAAAATGGTTTCACGGATTAAAACCAAGTAGTCCTCATCACTCAGTAGCGTTCCTGTGAAGAACTCCCTGTGCAGTATTTTGTGTCTTTTTTTGTTGTGAAATACATTTTTACTGGCATTTATCACTGAAAAAACAGAGACTGTATAGAATGTGATTGGTCACTGATATACATATGCATTGGAGAAGACGTAACAGCTGTTGGAATGGAAGTCTTTTAACTTAAAGGGATAGCTCACCTCAAACTGAAAATTCTCTCATCATTAATTTACTCACCCTCATGCCATCCCAGATGTGTAGGACTTCCTTTCTTCAGCAGAGCACAAAGAGTTTTAGAAGAATATCTCAGCTCTGTAGGTCCTCACAATGCAAGTGATAGGGTGCCAAAATCTTGAAACTCCAAAAAGCACATAAAGGCAGCATAAAATTAATCAATATGACTCCAGTGGATTAATTGATTTCTTCTGAAGCGAAACGCTAGATGTGTGTAAGAAATAGATCAATATTTAAAACTTTTTTTTACTATAGATGTTTGCTTCCGGCCAGCTGTGGTATGCGCCTTCACGAGAGGGTGGAGTTCCAAGCTTTCTCTCGTGTGACGTAAGTGCGTTGGCATGTCGATATCATCAGATCCCTCGGCTGTTCTGATATCAGCAGGGGGAAAATGTTAACGACAGACCCTCAATATTTTGAGTGACTCAATGAGTGTATTGATATCCAAGTGAACAGCGAGCAGCCATTACTTCAGTCGTTCAGGATCATTGATAGGCAATCTGTGAAAAGTTAGTCTTTCGTCTTGCAATGATACCCATGGACATAATCTTTTCAGTAGGTTGAGGCATTCAGGATAAGCACACGCAAGCACCATCTTGAAAAAGAAACAGATACAAATACAAATCTATAGCCAAACCAATTCAGCTTCTGTATAACATTTCTCCTCCAGCGCTTCTGTATTTTTCACATTTCACGTGTCAGTTCTCGTGTTAACTTGCCAACGCGCTTACATCACGCTTGAGTCGCCGTAACCTCGACCATTGTGAATGTGCATACTACAGCTTGCCGGAAGTAAAGATTTATAGATAAAAAAGTTTTAAATATTGATGTGTCTTATAAGCGTTTCACTTCAGAAGAAATTAATTAATCCACTGGAGTAGTATGGATTACTTTTATGCTGCCTTTATGTCCTTTTTGGAGCTTAAATATTTTGGCACCCATTCACTTGCATTGTATAGACCAACAGAGCTGAAATGTTCTTTAAAAAGCTTCATTTGTGTTCTGCAGAAGAAAGAAAGTCATACACATCTGGGAATCAACTTTTCCTTGATCTTTTGACATATAAGAGGTCATTGTACTATAAAAACATACTGTAAGTTTCAGAACTGAAAACTTCCTCCTTAATAGAAAAAGAGTATTCATTTAAACCAAACTTTAGAAATGGCACATTTGGAATTTGTGGAACTCGTGACATCACAAGGACTAAATAAATACACCTGCATATGACTGCCTCTTCAGCAAGACATAAACACCTATCTTTCGTCATTGCACCCTTGGCCCCACCCACTGGTGCTCAGAAACACAGGTGAAGAGGAGAGAGGTGGGCCTGTCATGGGAAATTCATCTACACTTTTAAGAGGATTTACACAGATTAAATGTTTTTTTACATAAACCTGCACTAGACCAATGGTTTTGACCGTTGTCAAGTTAGAACAGCTGTGCTGTTTCTTGCTGTTTTGAAGGCATTCTGGACCATTTTTGCACCCATCTGTGCTATTTTTAATTGTTGGCCTTTTATAAACATGCACTACATGGACATCTTTGATCGTTTTGATGCATTTCTGGCGATGTGCACCGCGTTTTAAGAGCGGTAAACATTTAAAAACGCATCTCATTCTGCTGCAGCCACTGACTGGGAGAAACACATGCATTCTTTGTGTAAACAAACATGGTAGATGTGAGATGTTGCTCCTGTGAAGATCAGCATCTTTGCTTTGACCTGTTGAAGCCGGTTTAAGCACCCCAACATCACAATGGACTGCATTACATTTGCGTATTCAGAACATTTCAGCGTGGATTGTATGTTTTTGGCTTATATCAGCACGGACTGCTTGTGAACCAGTCAATACATGACTCAAGCTTTGTAAAGGAACTGTTATTGAATAAGCATTATTAAAGATGGGGCAGTTAAAAACTCTATTGGACCCGACACAAAACTGTAAGTAAACAGTTTCATTCATGAATATTTCAAATGTCATGACTTTTATAGTTAAGGTACCGCTGTGCTTGAGTGAACAGTTTAATGTACTCGGATGCAATGTATTGGGTGTAAATTATGTGTAAACCCTGAAATTTAGTTTTATAATGTTGTGCAGCTTGTTGTTCATTTTCTTTCAACTGAGCTTCAAAAATGGCTGTATTGGAAGGCCTGCACGTTGTTAGCAAATCATAACAGTGGGCATTTATATTGAAGTCTTAAAGGGCCAGAGAGCTTAAAACAGAGCGTTTCAGACAGAGGGCCAGAGACAGGTTGAAAATTATTATACATCATACAATTTTGACTGTTTTGGTGCAAAAAACTTTACTACCATTATAAGTGGACCTAAGGGAAGACTGATAAAAAATTATAAAAAAAAGAGTATGTCATGACCCCTTTAAAAGATCCAAAATCACCTTTTTGATAGAGACATTGTCTGTCAGATTTCATCAAATGTATTTACTGGATTTCTAAAATGTATTAATAATAAAAAACCTAAATATACTATTTCATTTGCAAAAGAGTTAAGAGAAGAATAAGAATTTGAATTTTGCCTCTTTTTTTTTTTTGGTCTTAACCCCTACTGTTATGTGGATGTCTGTGGTGTATTATTCTGCAATATATACTGTATTTAAAGAATATTTAAGAATGTGTTTTATAGACTGTGTCAAATGTTTTATGGTTCCAAAATGTCACCCACCTCACAGTTTTACTCTCAAACAAAGTTCTTAGAGTCAAGTGATTTCCAAATACTTTGCGAATCAGTAAAAAAATAAAATAAAATAAATAAATAAATAAATAATAATAATAATAATTAAAGCAAATTAGAAATGACAGATATCACTAATCTCCTGAACAAATCAAGAGAATGCAATGAAACTGATGTCTTTAGGTGGCGCCATCAGTTTCATCCTCAAACACAAAATGAAGTTAACTGTAAAAAAGAGGAATAACTACAGAAAATGTTACTAAGAATCATCCCTAGGCTATTTAAAGCCAGTCAAAACAAGTTTAGTGTCCTGAATGATCATTGCATGGTTTGATTCATTACTTTAAAAAAACATGCATGTGTATATGTGTGTGGTGCACATATACATATAAGTTTGACTGAGTTCAGAAAGAACTTGCATGAATGCATAATATAAGTTTCATGTGCATGTGTGCTGTCTGTGGCTTAAAATAGCACTAGCATGTTTAAAGCATATGTGTGAGAAACACTAGAATTTTACTTTTCTTAAGAAAATATGAGTTGTGCTTGCCCGTGAGTTGTGCTTGGATTGTTGCCAAGGCAATGCAGTGTGGTTGCTAGGGTGTTCTGGGTGTTTGCTAGGTGGTTACTTCATAGGCCAAGTTAAAGAGTCCACCCCCTATGTCTTTATAATATTCTGATCTCTGGATATGGCTTGAGTCTCTTCCTCAATGTAAATCTAAAGGATTTCCTGCCAGTTTTATGCTTTCCAGCCGCATGATTTGAGGTATCATTCATGTCTGTAGCACAAATGGTGCAGGAGAGGTTGCATGTCCAAGTTTAATACCCTGGGTTAAGGGTTTGTTCGAATTCATAATCCCAAGTATATGCAATGGTAATAATAATTCTTGCCTAAGCATGCACCAATTAGGTCAGTGATGTTTGAAATTGTGTAACACAATGCTATAAGACACACTGTAATTCATAAATGCTTCTGTAACGACTAAACCAACCTGTGGAGACTCATACGGAACTAGAACACTCTGTCGGCCTGTCGCAGGGTCGTCGACATACTGACTCAAATTATTGCCCTCCACTCGTATCAAGTGACTGGCAGGAGCTGCCTGACCTGGACAGAGACAACAGGACAAGAAAGGAGGAAAGAAAATGATCAGAGTGGTTTAAATACATTAGAACATTTGGTAACACTTTACATTAATGTTCTCTTTGTTAAGAGTTTTTTAAAGGGGTTCATTAATGACTAATAATTAATTTACAAATGCATTACAAACCATTTCATTTATAACATACATAAAAGGTTGACTTTTATGCAATACCTGCAAAACAGTGAGCCATTTTTGCTCACATGTTACAAATGATTAATAACACTTATCCCAAATAGTAACCATATGAAAATGTACCTCAATGTAAAGTGGAAACATACAAAGCATTTATTAAAGGAACATTCCGGGTTCAATATAAGTAGCTTTTAACTTGGCCACGTTAGCTACCACTTTCATCTGAAATGACATTAACTTAATCTCTTCCATGCGTAAAACTCTTTAATAGTAATGTAATAGTGCAGTGTTGGGAAAACTTAATTTGACTTCTAACTGTCCCACAGGATAGAGCAGTGTATTCAAATAAATGTGACCAGATGACAGTCTGCCATGGATCAGCATTGATTTTGATTTTGCACACAAAATATCATCTTACGTGCTCAAAACATCGAGCGTGGAGAATTATGGCACAAACATAACGTCATAGGAAAGTGAGTCAAGATATTAAAGAAATAAATATAAACAAAAAGCAGAATGTAGCAAAATGACATAGTCCCTTCTTTTAATTTCACTATAATCGTCTATTTTTTGCTGCATTTTGTCATAAATAAAATTGCAAGTAATTTGCGGTGGAGTAAGGAAGTAACATAACACACGCCATAGAAGCCGGACCTTCAGTGCGATTAATTAAATAAAAAATGAAGCAAATTAATGCAATTAATCATGTCCCCGGACCGTAGTAAGGATTATTCTTACCATTGGAGCAATTCAAGTTTGAAGTACCACCTGTTTTCTCCAGGGGGCAGTAAGTGAAACTCCAGCTGTATAGGCAACAAGCATCTTATACAGAGAACAAACCACACAGCAGACGGTGTCACCCGTAAAATAGTCTGATGTCATAGCGATTCCTAGCGATTCCATTGGCTCATAGGACTTTTAATGAGTACTACAGTATATTCACTGCCTGAGTAAATATTCTACTAAATCCTTTTAAGCCATGTTTTTTTTTTTGCACCCCCTTTTCTTGCCAATTTGGCATGCCCAATTCCCACTACTTACTAGGTCCTCGTGGTGGCGCGGTTACTCACCTCAATCCGGGTGGCAGAGGACAAGTCTCAGTTGCCTCCAATTGTGAGACAGTCTATCCGCACATCTTATCACGTGGCTTGCTGTGTATGACACCGTGGAGACTCACAGCATGTGGAGGCTCATGCTATTCTCCGCAATCCACGCACAACTTACCACGCGCCCCATTGAGAGCAAGAAACACTAATCGCGACCATGAGGAGGTTACTCCATGTGACTCTACACTCCCTAGCAACCGGGCCAATTTGGTTGCTTAGGAGACCTGGCTGGAGTCATTCAGCACATGCTCTTTTATGCTGTATGTTAATATAACTTTGTAAATACGACATTTAATGACTTGTTACATATAATAATTTGTTACATATAATAGTATATTACCACTGCTATAGATCATGAAATTAAACATTTCTTGTTCTGTGTGTTTTTCAGTTAGCTTACATTTGGCAAGCTATCTGCTACAGAATTACTGAACCACAATATTACAAGATATTTTACATATTTACACACCTCACAATCTTATATGACCACCAACAATTTTGATGGAAAAACCGTTGTGTCCTGAGTGGTAACCTCCTGAAGACACTATTTCACGGGCGGACACAATTGATCCTGACACCGGCACAAGATGAGTTCTAGCATTCAAATACAGCTTGATGGAGCGCAAATCCGAATGCAGTGGTCTCAAAACATGTTTTTATAAGTTCCAATCTATGTTAAACTTGACACAGCAACTTAAAAAAGGTATGTTTATGATGAGATGCAACCAAAGTGAGACGCTCCAAAAGCGTCCGTCTAACACATGTGTATGCGCCCTTAGACAAGCCCTTTAAAAAAATCTTGGACTGTTTGACGAATACAATTCCAAAATGGATTGCTGTGAACTGTAGGCCAATGATTGGCTTATTTTCAATAATATGGGAATAAACAATATATTGGATTCTAAAGCCAATTTTTGAATTATCTTATCAATGCTTTACTACAATGCCACAATAATGTAATGCATTTTAATTATCTGAATAATTATTTTTAATAATATATATATATATATATATATATATATATATATATATATATATATATATATATATATATACTGTGTATATATATTTAAATGTAACTATTTATAATTATTTAATCATTATATATTTAATTATTGTTATTTGAGGGGCTTTTTCAACAAATATTTATAATCAAGGTTCGATGTGTTGTGCATTCTGAGATGCTATTCTGCTCACTACAATTGTACAGAGGGGTTATCTGAGTTACCGTAGACTTTCTGTCAGCTTGAACCAGTCTGGCCATTCTCCGTTGACCTCTCTCATCAACAAGGTGTTTCCATCCACAAAACTGCCGCTCACTGGATGTTTTTTTGGTTTTGGCACCATTCAGAGTAAACTCTAGAGACTGTTGTGCATGAAACTGTGTAAAGACGCTTTATTTACCAATTTATAAGTGATATATTTTCACTCATTTATGCTTCCAAATTTTACATTTTAAAAAGTACTGAAAAGCATTTAGTAGTATTTTTTAACCAAAGATAAAAATGTGTTTTTCTTAGCTTTAGAAATAGACTAGGAGATTTTCCTCATTAAGTAATGGTTTAATCACAATACACTCAATTTTCTGATTATGTAAGGCTGTACAACACCCTGGATGTTAATCTGAAACCTCTGTCCTGAAACCTGTCATCTGAAATTGTTAAACTTGAAATTCACCAGCAGCTGATTTTATGTGTTTTATATTTGAGTACAGTTGTTTTTAGAATGAAAAATAAAGTACAATCACTCATGCACATACTCTCATTGAAGTCCCGTCCGAGTTCATGGTTAGGGCACCGCTTGACCACTTCTGTAATGTGTTCGGCCTTCTTATAGATGGGCATGGCTCGTATGACACTGCCGTTTGGAGGCGAGGAAGCCAGTTTGATCTGAATCGGACAGGTCTTGGCGATCTGACAGTACAGCTTCTTGAGCAACGGAGAGTACTGCAGAAAAACAGACATGAATGACAGTTAAGAGTTAGTTTCTTCATGACTGTTATACAGTACATAAACATTTGATACTATACAGCTTATGTCATCCTGGGCCCAGGATGACAATAGATCAGTATGATAATAGTCTTTCGTGGCACCAAACATCCAGATACTTATGAATCTACTGTATATGTTTATAAATGAGGGGTTTCTTTACAGACGAAGACAAATTCATCATCATCAGATGAGGTTTCTCTTGCACACGCACGCACACACACAAAGCACATGTCAGAGCTTGCCTAAAACAATAAAGACATCCCAAATATTTCCTCTAAAAACCAAATGTACAAGAGTGCTTTGTGTGGACTTGTATTAATGTGATTCACATTTTATGAAAGGGAGATTGAAGGCCAGGTGCAACAACAGAATAAACACCATGCCACTGTTGCAAATGTACTTTTTAAAAATCATTATTTTTTTTCCATGAACTCCAGTGCATCTCAAAAGCAATGATGGTACCTGATCTAATAGAGACTTAGGGATGGGCTTTTTTTGACTTGGGACAGTGAGAAACCACCTAGCAACCATCAAGAACACCTTAGCAACCACCTAGCAGTGCCCTGGCAACCATCCACAACACTCTTGCATCAGGACAGCTCACATTTTCTTAATAAAATGTAAAACTCTAGTTTTTTATTCTCATTTGGAGAATGATCACTTCTCTGAATCTTGGCTTCAAGGTTTTAGGTTTATTTATATATATATATATATATATATATATATATATATATATATATATATATATATATATATATATAAAATCTTACTAAAGTAATTTCTGTTTCTTTATCTGCAAATTCCAAAAAAAAAAAGAACAACAAAACACCCAACAGTGATATTGATTTCTCCTAAATAACCTCAAATAGTAGCATGGTCACACGGGAAGTTGGCATGCTGTTTCCGAGAGTTCTGTTACCCTAGGATCGGCCACATTATGCCGACTTACCGACAAGCGTCGTCTCCTTCTCCAATCAGACATTTTTGCATCTGCTCTAGTGTTTTGTCCTTCCCCTGTGGTGTGACTGGCAGCACGTTGCGTCAGTAGCGTGGGAGAAGCGGGGTCGGATCCTGAATAGAAACCTGGAAGTAATCGCATTCGCATAACGATTGGGAGATTCTAAGGTAAAAATTTTCCCTCTAACATTATATTTTTAATCCACTGATGGTTAGGTTTATAGTTTGGGTTGGGGGTACAGTTTATAAAATATTAGGGCTGGGAATGTTTTTTGTTTTTGTTTTTTTGATGTAAAAAAAATTAACGAAATTAATGCAGTAAACATATTTGTTTTACTTCCTGAAACTTTATGCGATAGGAGATAGGTGTCCCAAGTTGTTCATGGCAGACTACTCAGCCTTATAGGTTCCGATTAGGGTGGGGGCGTGGCTAGAACATCTGCTGCCTACCAGGAACAAATCCAGTCACTTTTGTACAATGGGTGAAACTTCACAAATGTTTTTCCTGACTTTTGTGGCTTAAATTGGCATATATAAATTTTCAGGAGGTACACACTTGACTCAACTACAGATCCTAACACAGAAACTGATTGTGTGAAGCAGTGCACACTTCATACCCCAGGAATAATAAACATGGGAGCGGATTTACTGTGTGTAGAATGTAGAATTCACCCGCAAGCAGACAAATGATATGGACAAGCTGCTGTACCTCTTCACATCGCGCAAAACTGCTCACTGTCTTTCATCTGATTCTGAACCTGTTTCAAAAGTGAAACAGCCCGAGAGAGACCCAGCGTGTGTGCGATAAGGATGTGGCCGTTCAGAAAGCTGCAGCCAGATATACTTGAAGAGACTGAATGGCAGCCAGAGAATATGATAGTTTTGAGATTTCAAACTTCAGCAAATTAAACTTCAGCATTTAATATGTTTTAAATCTCTATGTATAGTGCCTAATAATGCATTGGCAATGTACACTTAAGTTTTTCTTGCCAATAAAGTTTGATATGGATTGAATCTGCCTATTTGATCACATTTTTAAAACAAAGTCCACTGGAAAACCCCAGAAGATTTTGCCCAAGTTGTAATTACAATATGTCCACTGATTTTATGGTATGAACACATATGCTTGTATCAAAGATTAATACCTGTCAAAATGTATTCTATCCACAAAAAAACAAAAAACCTACATTTTATCATGTAAATATTTTAATAATTACAATAAATGATGACTAACCAATTTCTTGCAAGTTCTTTGAGACAAAGTATAAAGTAAATATATGATTTTTTGTTGTTGTAATGTATCATGTACCATAATTTAATCGTGATTAATCGCAACTAATCACAGAAAAATGTGCGATTAATCAGTTAAATTTTTTAATCAGTTCACAGCCATTTAAAGTATGCATTCCTCCTCACTGTATTACAGGTTGTACAGCTAAAAACAACTCGCTTCACAACTCGCTTTTGGCACCCCTCCATGGACATTACACCCGATCAATGGAGCTCACACATGCTCGTAAGCACAACAACACTTACCACTGGGGGCAGTGTTTTGTACAAGCACAGACTGATTTTTAGCTAAAGAAGTCAACCTACTGTTTCCGCTTTCATGAGTTCATGAATGTGTGTTCTGTAGATCTAAACTAAAAGTGGTTTGAAAATCTCCTTTTTGTGTGGTATGGAGTTTATCTACGTTTATTATTACTTTACTTTCACATTTTCACTGAGAAGTGATGTAAAGGAGTAACATATACATGCTCTAACACACACAGAAGGACTGCATAAATCACTGGGTGCAGATCTGTGAGCACAGGGAGAAGTCTCAACACGCCCATGTGAAACACTTATTCACATCATCTCACCATCGTCTCACACTGAGTCCATCTACCCTTTATATATATATATATATATATATATATATATATATATATATATATATATAAACTGTTAAAACCGTTAAAAGAGGGTTAAATATTATTGAAAAATATGATTATTCTTATAGCTGGTAGAGAATGGCAGTAGCAACTCCAAGAGCATAGATTTGTTTCACAGGAAACACAAGAACTGATAAAAGTATACCTTGAATGTGCCTTGACTCACTTTGGATAAATTAAGGTTTTTCAGTTCATAGAACTGTGTTGAGCTATATGGTTCTTTGTAGATTAAAAAAGTTACTGATGTTTCATTATGGGTTCTTCAGATCAGAATTTATTTTTTGGAATTACCAGTAGATGTATAACTACACAATATACACAGTAAAAAGCTCTTAGTGAAATATAAAAAGGTTCACCTATGACACCAGATCATTTGTAGTCAGCCTGATCTCATGGCAATTACTGTACATGACTGTGGCATCATTTTTGCAAAATGACATTACATGGTTCATTACATGTAACACAGCAGTTCCAAGGTGAAATGTCCACTGTGTGGTGCTAAAAGCAAGTTAAATTTCCTCCCAAACAGATGAGGTTTTTCAGGTTAACATCTAGTTTTAAATCAACAAAACCAAACTCCCTACCCTAAACCTTAAACCTAAACCCAACTAACAGTGTCAATAAAGTCATGTGCATTAGTAAAAGGGGTTTAGATGACATAAGATAGCATTGTGTGAAAAACAGAGTGAAAAGTAAGTGTTTATGAACTGATAATCTGCCATTTTATGCGTGATTTGTGTGAAAGTGAATAAAAGTCATTATTGTTGTAGTGCCTCATGTTCATTTCAACAGGAAAATTCCTGTTGAACCTACAACGAGCCACGTAAAAATAATTTAGCACAAATGTAGGTATAGTAACATGATTCTATGAGACCAGGTTGGCTGTAACTTTTCACTGGAAGGATTTTGCTGCAGCTGAAGTGTGCATGAAGTCTACGGGGTATCTACACTTGGTCACTTCATGCGTTTTTATTGATCGGATAACTATCTGATCATGAAAAGACCAAGTCTAAATGCCCTCCAAGACGCAGGTTGTTTAAGACACATACTATTTGAAACACGGTCAAGTGTAAATGCATATGGCTGTTCAAGCCACATATGTAAAGTTTACTCTGCCCAAACAGCGCTACAGTCAGCATAGGGAAAACATGAAACATAAGAGCTGTTACCGACAGGGTTGGGAAGGTTACTTTTGAAATGTATTCCACTACAAATTACAGAATACATGCTGTAAAATGTAATTTGTAGCTGATTGCTAAAGAAACTGAACACTGACAATGAGCGCAGCTGAAGTGCATGGAAATATTTTACCCACGAGAAGCCCCGACGGCAAAAATACAGTGCAAAGTCACTTGGAATTAAATAATAATTCACATCATTTAAATTTGCTGCCCGATATTAGCATAATCATGGAAGTGAACTCTTGTTTTATTTGCATATAGCGTGGGAATTGAAGTTTGAAGTTTGGTGGAGACACATTTATGTGGCCAAGTGGAAATAGAATGTGCTTATTCAATCTGATAGCAATCCAAACAGTAAAAACACACGAAGTGAGTGTAAATACCACCTAGTCCATTCCAAGATCATGTAAAAATAAAGAGCAAAACACACAGCGGTCACACAATAAAGATGATGAAGAATTTGGTGAACTCACTCTTTAAAAAGTTTAAGTTTCACTTAGAAGCCAAAAGGGTTCACAGGAGAAGCTTTTCAAATTCCACAAGGAACTTGCTATTCTATAGTTCTAGAATTTTTAAACCTCCAAAGCAACATATAGCCAACCCATGAACCCTTTACAGTACATTGAAAAATGGTTTCTGATAAGACAGACTTATCTCACAGTGATTTAGAAAACAGTAGACTGACTTTTCTTGAGCTAAACTCGCTCTGTGCTGACCGAAATTCAAACCGCTGCCTCCAGTGGCTGAGGTGGTAAGTGTTTTTGAACGTAAGGGCGCATGTGAGCTCTAGCTTTTGGGTGAAATGCCGACAGAAGGGCACCAAAAGCTAGTTTGCCATTAGTGAAGTAAAAATGTAATCTTAGAGGGAAAATGGAACCTCCAAATCACCCTCGTCACTGATTTTGTAAACGTGATTACCTCCTGGTTTCAACACAGTACAAGAACTTGGATCTCCCATGCTGCTGATGCAACGCACTATTGGTCGTGCCACAGGAGAAGGTAAACACACTTGAACTGATGCAAAAATGTCTGACGGGAGATGGTGCTCGTCAGCAGCTGGGCAGAATGGCCTGATGTCAGGGTACTGGAACATTCAGAAGCGACATGCTGACTTCCCGTGTGATCATGTTGGATAAATAGAGGGTTCTTTACTAAACATAAGGCACTGCAAAGAACCATTTATTTTTAAAGGAATAATTCACCTAAAAATGAAAATTCTGTTAAAAGCTATTCCTGCCTGATCTAACCCTTTAAATTAGTTTTGTCGGTGTAACCTAATGTAGTCAGGTTAGACATGTTAAATCATATTTTTTGACTTGAATAAAGCCAGTCAATTTAGATGTTATCACATGAAACACTCTTTTATAAAGCACAGTCATACCAGTTTGGAATGACATGACGGTGAGTAAATGATCACAGAATTTATATTTTTGGGTGAACTGTTTCTTTAAAAGTCTGTAGAAGTCGGGGTAGAAGTGTGAATGACCAAAAATGTTTTTTTATTTTTTTTATTACATGTATAGCACATCATCACTCCGTGCAAGCATGCATTTTTGATTTGCTGCGTCGCATCACTTGCCTGCAGTGCAGACATGGTATAAGTGTTATAAGGTGGAATAAGATGATGGGCTGGAAAAAGACGGTGAGCATCGGAGAGGCGCACGTTCGGGCAGGCTCGGTGGCCTAAGTGATAATGACGAGTCTGACAGCCTGATGGACATGTTTCAGCACGCCCCCCGCAAATTCAGCCAACTCCCCATCTCCGTCAATAAATTCACAAATGTGCTGCCTATGCTAACAGCTGTGAAATTGTAGCCAGCATCACATACGCTACTGCTCCAGTTTCCCTCCTAAGACATGGAGCGAGAAACAGTTTTACTCTACACAAAGAAAAAATAACATATTTTGTTACTAAGTTCTCTGAAAATGATGGGAAAAAACCCAGCAGGTTAGAATAAATAGTCCATGACCTGTTCAAATGAGCCAGTCAGGTCTTAATCCTTATACTCTGGCAAGGTAAGCAGTGATGAGGTTTGCTTTCACCTGCATTTCTGCATGCACTGTCCTTGCTAAAGTTGAACGGCTAATGTTTTAATGCATTAAAGGTTTTAAACTGCTATTGTACATCATAATTATCAGATCTTCTCCTCTATTATTACTCAGCTAAGGAATATTTAAGCACTTTCCACCATCAGGACGAATGATTCCGAGCACAGTGAGTAACGATTCCAGAAGCATTTCCAATTGTTCATGGCTTATGGGAAATACATACAATCCCCATGAAGCAGATTTAGACAGGTGCAGCTGGGGTGGAGGTGGGTTTCAGAGAAAAACTCTTACAATGCGCTGCAGTGAAAGAGGCTTATCTGCAAAATTGCGCAATTTAAATGTTAAAAAAAGAGAGTACACAAGTTGACTTGATAACTGAATATACAGTATGTTAAAGGACCAATTATCTTGCACATGTGAGACGATTGGCTAATAGATCACAAATTCAACAAATGTCATGTAGAGTTTCATGCTTGAACTTCAGTAATTTAAACTCAAATCAATATTTCATTGCATTTATGTATTTATTTGTTAAGTAGATGTTTTATAAGTGAGATCATGTACTGACAGCCACACTGTAAATTTATAAATAAATTCCGATAAAATACTGGCAACCACAGCTGCCTATATATATATATATATATATATATATATATATATATATATATATATATATATATATATTCCACAAAACTGGCAGCTGTGGTTGCCAGTATTTTATCGAAAAAATTACGGTATTTTTTTCAGGCATTTTAGTTCTGCATATTTCACAATTCACAACCATATATATATATATAGAATTACATTAATTAATGTTAATATACAAACTACTATACACAACCGACACAATCTCTGTTTTATACTTTAAAATGTCAACAAAAAAAATAAATAAATCATAAAATAAACCCCTTCAGGTTGACCACCCAATTTATTTTGCAAAAATGATCAACTGACTGTGCATTATCACTTACTTACTTGCTGGTGATTAAGAATTTGCTGTATTTTGTCATATTACGAAAACTCTATTCCATTAGCAAGAATTTGATATTTTCAGACATATCTTAATAATCGAACCACATTGCAGACTGTAGGTTAAGTTTCAAACCTTTCAAGCTGTTCACACACTGATCACATTTATTCTCAAGTTTTTCAGATTCACGCAGAAAGAAACTGTTAGCCTCATCAGTTCAAGGTACATAACTGATTTTGATATATTTAGAGAGCCTGACTTTGTAGTTTGCTGACATGTGGAAACAAGTATTCTAGTTTAAAGGGAGAGGCAACCCATTTTTCTTGTTTTGTTCAAATACTCAACGTAAGAACATTTAGCTCCAAATTATAATTAAAGTGAAGCAAAACTGTTTTTGAGTGTTCCAGTTTAATTCTGATGTCGATATCTGAATTTACTAAATGAATACTTTGTTGGCATTTCTTTTTAATTCAACATCAAGATCTTAGGTTCATACCTGTATATGGGTGTTTCTTCAAATGTGGGCAATTTCAGGTCCCAGTGGTTGATTATTATTAAAAAGAACAGATTTATTTTTGTTATATGAGGGTCACATTAAAATGGACATGGAAACTTTTTACCAGGCCTTCATCATTTATTTTTGGTACTTTTATATGCCATTTATACATACAGGTTATAGATTGTATTGTTTTTGCATTGTGCCACACCCACACTTTCAATATTAACCTATGAAAATCCATTATTAAAGTACAAATTATTATATGTTTAAAAATATGATAATCTAAACCCAGAGTGAAATAAACATAAAACATTTCAATATTTAATTTGTGAAAATGATTTCTATCAGTTTATTTTTTATATTTTCTCATTACCAAGTCGACAAACGTATCAGTGAAGAGCATGCTTGAGATGAAAAAGTAAATGTAATTTCTAAGCAGAATACTTTTATCTGCCTTACTTCCGTTCAAGCTGTAATTCTGCCAAATGACACAAAAAATGTGAAAATATGTGTGTATTTTTGGATACATAAAATGTCAGCTTTGAAATTAGCCTTAGCAAGAAAAAATAGTTTATTTCAAAAATGTTAAAAATGTCATTTCCAACAGCTTCATTTTTAGCACAAACTTCTGTTGGTCTGCACTTATATAGTGCCTTTTTTAACCTTAGTGGTTCCAAAGTGATTTACACTGTGACTCACTCACACACCAATGATGGCGGAGCTGCCATGCAGGGTGCTAGCCTGCCATTGGGAGCAACTTGGGGTTCAGTGTCTTGCCCAAGGACACTTCGGCATGTGGAGTCATGTGGGCTAGGAATTGAACTGCTAACCCTGTGATTAGTGGCCAACCTGCTCTACCACCTGAGCCACAGCCGCCCCTATTAAATGCAAATACAGAATTTGAGATGTGCTGAAAATGGTGGGAATTTTTTATGGCCATATATCTCCTGTGATGCATGTACATACACTGTTGGACATTGTTAGTGTCAGATTAAAAAAAATAAAAATAATTAAAGCTGCAACCAGCGATGAACAGGCCCTCGCACCATGGTGCACGTTGGGGCTGCTGTGCCAGGGGAATGTCACTCCAATTTTTTTTAGCATTTTTTAGCACTTAAATGTTGTTAAGAGTGTATCACAGTGTAAAACATGTCATTTCCTGTTGCCAGTAGGTGGCGCTATGACTATAACTGAATATTGGCATACAGAAGTGTTCAGGCCGGGACTCTTATAAAACATGTAAAGTTCGGAAAAGATTGGACATTTTATGTTTGAGTTACAACAACTTCCTGTTTCATGGCGAAACATCAAACTTTGTCAGGCCACCACGGACACGCCGTTCAAAGAAAACTCAACAGCTTCACAATTTAGCATCGTCAAGGCCTTTAGATTAGACTGACCGAATATGATGTTGATCTGATTTAATCTCTAGGAGGAGTTCGTTAAAGTATGAGTTCATTAAAAACTGAGCAAAAATTGAAGAGAAAAATCACAATGGCTGACTTCCTGTTGGGTTAAGGATATGGTTCTAAGATACTTTTTTGTAAGTGTTGACATGTTACATATGCCTACTGATTTTCTTACATGTAGGTGAAACGTGGCGTGAGGGCTGCTTCGTTGAAATTTTGTAGGTGGCGCTATCGAGATATTTTGCCACAATTAATTCTAAATCAGTATCAGATATACATATTCCCCACTTTTGAGATGTGTCCAAAGTTTAATGAGTTTTCGAGCATGTTTATGCCTCAAAAATGTGACTCCCTTCAACGAAAACTCAAAAGCTTTGCAATTTAACATCACCAAGGCCTTTAGGTTAAGACTGACTAAATATAATGTTGATCTGATTAAATCACTGAAAGCAGTTTGTTAAAGTAAAAGACCTGGAATTGGCTGTTGCCAGTAGGTGACGTTATGACTATAACTGAATATTGGCACGTAGATGGATTCAGGCCGGGACTATTATCAAACATGTGAAGTTTGGGGCAGAGTGGACATTGTATGTATGAGTTATAACAACTTCCTGTTTCATGGCGAAACATCAAAATTTGTCAGACCAACACGGCCACGCCATGCAGTGAAAACTCAAAAGCTTCGCAATTTAGCATAGCCAAGGCCTTTAGATTAGAATAACTAAATATGAAATAGATCTGATGAAATCTCTAGGAGGAGTACGTTAAAGTACGAGGCCTGGAAATGGCAAAATGGCCTGTTGAGTTTAGGGCATGGGTCCAAGAAACATTTCTGTAGGTATTGGCAAGTTACACATGTGTACCAATTTTCGTACGTGTAGGTGAAATGTAGCGTAAAGCGCACATCGTTGAAAGTTTGTAGGTGGCGCTATCGAACCATTTTGCCACACCTAATTCTGAAACCCATATCAGATGTAAATTTTCGCCACTTCTGATACGCATCAGAGCAAAGTTTCATGAGTTTTTGAGTATGTTTAGGCCCTCAAAAATGCGATTCATTTGGGAAAAAAATAAACGCATAGAAGAACAATAGGGTCCTCACACCATCGGTGGTCGGTCCCTAATTAATTGAGACTATACTCTGTAGAAGTCCACAGTGGTTAAAGTGCCGATGTTGAAGAAACACCCATGTATGTTTATTCAAAAAATATTTAAGCCTATTTTTAAGATTTACGCATTTCAATTTCTAAATTCCATCAAATTAAATTGCGTAAACTTTATAAAAATTAAATTAATAAAACTTCAATAAATGTAAGTTTTATTCATTGTATTTTGTTCAAGTTTACGCAATTCGATTTGATAAAATTTTGTTATGAAACTGAAATGCGTAAATCTTAAAAATGGGCTAAAATATTTTTTGAGTGTATTTAATGTGCTTTAGATGATTGTGTTTGCATAATTAGGTCATATGAATAAAGCAGAACCAAACTGTAAAAATAACAGACCAACGGAGTAAGCAAAGTTTGCATGCAGTATTTGCATGAAATCCCTCTCATGAGTTGTATAGGTTTTGTCTTTTCGAGAGGAAGGATGCGCAGGCTTTGGGGCGTGTTTAGACCCGCTTACTGACTATGAGGGTAAAAGCTTAGAAGAGCAGCCTCAAATGCTCCAGAATGAGAGCGTGTTCAGGCTTGCCCTACTTATATGCCAACAATGAAAAAAAAAGTGTTGGGGTCTTTATTGGAAAAGCTGAGGTGTCAGAACTCATTTTCATCCCTTATGACAGCTCTTGCTTTAATCTTCTGCAATATATGTTTGAGAGTGAGCTTTTAAACAGTTATCTCTAACACACAATTTGTTTTTATGATTCACTCAGTTATATCATACCATAATCGGGGCCCTAAAAAAGCATGGAGGCAAAAGCCTAGGCAGAAATAGACATGATTAAGGAAACAAGCAGAAACTGACTCTGACAAAATCAGTTTATTGTGAGGTTTTGTGTGATAAAGAAAGCCTCGCCTTTAGGAGCACTACATGGTCATTTAGGAAATACACATGTGGAGTGAACAGAGAAGTTCAGAACCAAGGACAGGGACATTGAACATTTAAAGGAAATGACAATTCTGTGATTATTTATTCACCATTATGATGTTCCAAAGCCATATTATCTGTTTCGTTGCCCGTCTCTGCCCGCGTGTCGGGAGTGTGATTACTTTCCATTTGCTGTACGCTTATTCTCTGTGCTCACGACTCTTCAATGGAGGATTCCTCGTCTCTGCCCGCGTGTCGGGAGTGTGGTTACCTTCCAGTCTACTGTGCGCTTGTTCTCTGCACCTACACACTCTTCACGAAGGATTCCTCATGGATCTGCTCACTGCGCGGCTTCGGCGCGCATGCATCAACGAACACCTATGTCATACTTACTGCAGCCGGTGCCGGGTTCTCCACTCTTCGCCAGCCCAGTTTAAGTTACAATTTATTGTTAATAAATCCTTTGAACTGTTCCTCTGCTCTTTGTCTTGCTTTCTGACCATTCTGTGTAAAATGCTCTTTAGTCTAGTATATGGACTACTTTTGTAACATTTTATGATACTTGTCATTTTTGAAGCTCGACAGCATCTGTCCCTTTTCACTTTCCACTGTATGTCAAATAAGAGTGTAACATTTTTTCATAACACCTCTTTTTGTTTTTGCATGGAAGAATGAAAGGCATATGGGTTTGGAACTACATGAGGGTGTGCGAACGATGACACAATTTTCATTTTTGGGTGAACTATTCCTTTAAATGAGTAGATTACAGGTAGTTGTGACTTTGTATTGTTTTTTACATATTAAAATAATTATTAGTATAATAACATCACAAACACATGAGGAAGGCTGGAGAACAGTATTGGAAACATTTCCCCAATTCACAGAGGATGGTGTAATACTCAGAACTCACAAATGGTTTATCCATGAGCTTGGTTAAGAGGAATGCTGTTTCAGGTAGCTGTGAGAAGCACACTGCGGATCAAGAAGATTACAGTCAATATGCCCCCATGACTCTCCAAAAGCATCCCGAGGCTACACAAACCAAGAGGCGCTGTGTTTTAACCCTTCAGTTCGCCACACAGTGAGTCACTTTCCACTTACACAGTAATCCCACATATCCTCAGCCTAAAAGCCTTTGTATTTTGCCTGGAAATTCCCTCAGTTTGAGAATAGATTGACATTCTGCATATTTTGGCAATAATCCTTGGTAATTTTTGCCCCCTTTTTTCTTTTGGAGGATAAAGTAAACATTTAAATGGTCTTAAGAGTTGGTGAAACTAAAAACTGTAGCAAGAAAGTAGCAAGACAAGCAGCTTCTTGTCTTTTTGTGAGGGGCATTTGGACTCCGTACAGGTTCTGAGGTTACAAAATTTTGAGTTACGAGCAATAACACCATATGAAGAAAAAGTACTTTTATTACTACTTTAATTTAATAATAGACTTATCCACATTTAAAATTGCAATCTTACTGATGAAAACAGCACTAATTTATTTAGACCGATTTTGTTACCCTCTTTTAGAGTTATACTCTCCAAAACCCCGTAAAAGATTATCCTGTTTTGCATTTAAAGGTGCAGTGTGTAATTTTATTGCTCTCATGTCACCAGTCTGAACTGCACAAATAATCCTAAACGCTTCCCTTATCTGTCATTGGTCAAAAAACAAATAGTTCCACCCCAAACTCACGCCATTGTTTGATTCAATGTTGCAGTGTTGGGCTAGTCAGGGTGCTCAAACAAAAAAAGTTTTGAAAGCCCCGATGAGCCACAGGGTTCATAAAAAAACCTACATATGATTTTCTTATAGCTGTCTCTGCATATTAAGCAGGCATAGGAGAAAGTATTTTGCGTCTATAACTACGTTTCCATCCAAGGATTTTTTGCGGAAAAAGTTTTAGCGCATTAAAATAAAGCTAATGGAAATGCAAATTATCGCTAAAATTTCACAAGTTGTCAACATAATATTTTTCTGTTTAACTCTAGCGCATAAACTCTATGTTGATACTTCAAATGTCATGAAAAACTGGTTTGGAAACACTTTTTGTCGAGAAAATTGGCATTAACGCAAAAATGTAGTGTCACATGGCAGAATTTACCCCAATCGTAAGCCTGTGTTAATCATGACGACAGGGAATACATCCTTGAAAGCCAATTTATTGTACGTGATTATGGATTGATCTTAACAGCATATAGATCCGATCACTGCAAACATGACACTCCAGGAGTGCCAACGCAAATATCTCATATCATGCACATTGACAAGTGCACGGAGAACAAATTAATGGTCACTGTTTGCGATTAATTTAATCCATCCGTTTATTTATTAAAGTTGCTTTTCCACACCATTCAAAATAATAGACGGCAGTTATGGAATTAGCCTACAATACAAAAAACATATCATTTCTGTGCACAAAGATGTTTTAAATTAAAAATAAATACACAATACTAGGAGAAAAGCTTCAGTGTGCTTTTTCTGAACACTAACATATAGCCCAATTCTATAAATTATTGTTTAGCTTACTTTTGAAAAAAATGCAGGCACAATTCCCTGTATTAAATTAAATAAATTAGCCTACCAAATGAATAAAGCATTAAATAAAATAATTAATTACCAAACTAAAAAAAAAATATTTTTAGACCTATATATGCCTTTTCTTTACACAAACTTAAATGAGCCTTACCCTGTTCTGTTGATGAATATAGTCAGCTGATTGACATTCTCAGAATATTCTGCACTTTTTTTCATAAGTATATGAAACTATCAGAACTATTTGTCCAATGCTGAGTTCACTTTCAGAAAACGATCTTTTAAATATTTTAAATCTAACCCTCTTTACCTCAGATCGCATTTGCTGAGATTCTTCAGAAAATGTAAATTGCATTATGATGCTAAAATAAATTTTATATGACAATCATTAAAAGCTGCTGGACAAATATGCGGGACATAATGCAGTTGTGATGGCAATGCTTTAGATGATTGTTCAAAATAGTCTATTGAATATCAGGAATGTATCATATGTAAACCCTGATATTACACCGCATCAATGTTACTTTAATAGCTGTGCACACAGCATATACACATCGATTGATGGTCCTTATACTAAGACCGAAAGTTTCCCCCACTACTTGTTGCAGGTTGCCAGCTTGAAAAGGGCCATGACGATTTGCTTTCGTGTCGGAACCGGTGGCAACCTGCGATAGGCGCAACATCAGGACCAATATTACAGTCCTATCAGAAGGGCAACTGTTCCCTTTTGATTGCAATTCCGTCTTCTGATTGCATTTATTTGTGAAATTAAAATGACATTAAGCTGGCTAATTCCAATGAATTGTCTCAATACTGTCCCCATTTTACCAAAACTTCGGAGGAAAAAATATTAGGGACATCTGGGAGGTGAAAGGTACACAATTAGCGATAAACACACATAACGGCTTAAGAGCAGATTTCTTTTGCGATAAACCAAAACTTGCGACAAAAGTGTTTTTTTAGGCCTGATGTCATCACGCACACTGATTTTATTAATAAAAGGCTATTTGAATGGAAACAGGCAGAAGATGGCAAATTTCGCAATTTTTTTTTATGCATTTTCACTTTGTCGATAACAAAATAGCGCGAAAAGTGGATGGAAACTAGGGTAATCATGGATTAGGTTTTAAAGGGCTATTTTAAAAATATAATATAATGTGAGGTTATTAAAAACACCAGAGCAATGAATTCCAAACAAACCGTGATTGTACAAAGGTGCCCTGAGTTGTTCCTTGCAGGCTTCTCAGCCTCACAGGCTCTATATGGTTGGGATTTGAGATGGAGGTGGGGTTTGGGCCTCTGCTAGGATTCCCTGCCAGGAACAATTTCAGGCACCTTTGTACACTGGGTGAAACAAACATTTACAGTACCCATCACTGACATTTTCAGCAATGTTTGCACCACATGAGGTTTTTAGAATTCAGTAAAATTTGGCCACCTCAGCAAAACAGGCATTTGTCTCACACAAGGCCATTATGAAATTTCTAATCAAATTGAATTGCATTTGCATTATTGTGTTAACTGATCAGAGGCACTTTTGTCATGTTACATCAGCTAGAAACAATACTAGCAAATGTATTTCAAAAAAAGGATCTGACATGACAGGAAAATTAATAGTCTTTTTTTACTAATTTTTTTTACTCTAAATCTCCACTTTCACTTTCACATCAGAAAGTTAAAATGGAGATTTAGAGTAAAGAAAATGACTTAAATACTGATCTGTTTCTCACCCACACCCATTATATCACTTCTGAAGTCATGGATTTAACCACTTGAGTCTTATGGATTACTTTTATGTTTCCTTTAAGTGATTTTTGGACCTACAAAGGTCTGATCACCATTCACTTTATTTGTATTTACCTACAGAGCTGAAATATTCTTCTAAAAATCTTTGTTTGTGTTCTGCAGAAGACAGAAAGTCATACACATCTGGGATGGCAAGAGGGTGAGTAAATGATGAGAGAATTTTCAGTTTTTGGATGAGCTATCCCTTTATGAAATGAAATTATTGTGAACAAATCTAGTTCCTCATTTCATATTTATTTATGCAATACAAATGACTGACATATGTCAATAACCTGGAATACATTTACCATGTCTCGATCCAAACTCTGATGTTTTCTTTTGTGGTACAGAATTTTCCTGTAAATCATGGTTAGGTTTAGGGTTATGGTTAGGGGATAACCTTAGACAAAAAACGTTTTAAAACCATACATTGGTTCATTTATTTTTCTCTATGGAAGTGAAAGTTTTTTTTTGTTTTTGTACAAGCCCACTTGTAAATTTTTTTGCCATCTTATACTGTTATAACTTGTCATGAGACTGGGTTAGTTATGTATGAATTTTAAGAAATGTCATACAGTTGGGTTCAAAAGTCCGAGACCACATTGAAAATCTGTGATGCAAAATCTAATTCAAACCTTGAAACTGAAAAAAAAAGGGGGAAAAAAGAGAGAAATATTTAAGATCCATCAGGTTTTGCACAAACTTGTGGAGTCTATATGAGCTCAAGTGCTTGCTGACATTAAAGCAAAAGGCAAACCAAATACTAAGACATTCTGAAATTAATATTCATTTTACAATTCAGCTTTTAACTCAAATTGTTAGGCTGATAATACAGTATAATCTATAATGAAAACAATATAGTAAAGTACAGTAAAGCAAAATAAAATCATTTTCATTAGTGGTCTCACATTTTTGGACTATGACCTTCACATCAGGCATATGTGAAAAAAGATATGCAGGTCCATTTGGAATGGGAAAAGAACATTCCCACAGAATTGTAATGGAAAGTCAATATAGAGACGACAAGATTCATTGTACTGTATGTGCCAGTATCATTGTTTAGCTTTGCTACTATGATCCTAACAGAGGTGCCTAATGCTCAAATTTAGGACCTGCTTCTCTTCTCCTTAACCGTAAACAGCAATCTGCGCTTGTAACTCAGTCCTGCCCATTTTGGTAGCTTCTCCTCTTGTTATTGCTGCTGACAGAGCCCGTCTTTGAGAATAGAGCGGAACGTGACGCGTCAAAGGTGACAGTCTTCACAGGCAGACACTGAGTGATGGCCATAGCACTCACCTTCCTGGTACCGCTATCACCTTACACTTCCACAAAGTCAGAGAGCAAGCCTCACGCCTGACTTCATCCAACAAACAGCCTAAGAGCCACCCGACACAGGAAAAAGCCTCATCTCCTGTTTCAGAGGGTCAACACTATGACAGACTGATGTAGCACCTTTCTGCATGGCGACACTCAACATGGGGGAAAACACTGACTGCTCTGGTTTCAAGACTATCTGCTTGGCATTACTGTGATTTTTTTCCCTCCCTCTGTGGACACCACAAAGGTACAATAAAAGTCAAATGCAAGCATCACTGTAAGAATTGCTCAGACAATTACTATTTCTCAGGGATTTGAACAAACTTCAGCACATGACTTGTCCCACAATGTTTGCACTACAGACCTGAATGATACCTCAAATTGTGTGGCTTGTTGAGGAGAGGTGTGCTTTGACTTTTCTAAGAGATTAGACTGAGGATTTTTGCCTGGTGGATGATAAAAGATAAAAAAATCCCCTAATTGAAGGAGCGACCCAAGCCAAATCTAGAGACCAGAATATCAAAGAACCATTTGACTGAGTAAGCAACCATCTAGCAATGTCCTAACAATCAACGCCCAAGCAACCACCCAGAACACTCTAGCAACCAGACAGAAACATCATAAAAATGACTTTGAACACCTTAGCAACCGCATAACTGTAAAATGCAAAAATCTAGGATGTTTTTTACACAGCACTGACATTTTTTTTTTGTCAGGTTGCTTCATATGGTAACATCTAAATTAACTGTTTTTATTCAAGTTAAAAATATTTTTTAATCTGACTAAATTAACCTGAAAAATTTGTTTACGCCAACAAAATAAATTGTTATGGGTTAGATCAAGTAGAAACAGATCCTTGAGGTGAAAATTGCTACCAATTTGTTCAGTGTACAATAAAGTTTAAAATGGTATAATCCAGATGTGCCTTGGTTCACTAACTTGGCAAATTCCTCTATATCTGACAAAAAAACAAAAACATAAAAACACATCACAAATTCAGCTTGTTAATTAGAGTAGCCTAGTTCTTTAAAGTTTGCATATAACTTCCATAGACCAAGACACATCTTAAAATTCAAACAAACATGTTCATAGACTTTTTTTAAAGTCCCAAAAGGTAATAGTCAACACATCTTTGTTGAGGCAAATTAAACTGACACTATGAAATAAGGTTTCACACTTTTAATGATTGATTAAATAAAAAATATTTTTTTAAAAGATGGCGGTTTACTTTCAAAACTACAATCATTAACATACACGTGGTGTGGACTAACCGAGAAAGTGAATAATTAGGAAAGCATTTAAACAGCTATTTAATTTAATGAAACATGTTAAAAGAAGGACAACAGAGGGAACTAAGCCTAAATGAGAGCAGAAAGAAAGTGTGAAAGTGTGAAAAAAGAAAGAAAGAAATTGTGTGAAAAAGTGTGAAAGTACAAAAGAAAGAAAAAAGTGCGAAAGAAAGAAGGCAAGTGTGAAAAAGTGTGAAAGTGCAAAAAAGTGTGATAGAAAGTCAGAATGTGTGAAAGAAAATGCAAAAAAAGCACACAAAAAAGAAAGTGCAAAAGAGTGAGAAAAAGTGCAAAACAGTGCAAAACAGTGAAAAAGTCCCAAAAAGTGTGATAGAAAGTCAAAAAGTGCTAAATAAAGTCCATTAAATGTGAAAAAATAGAAAGTGCAAAAGTGTGAAAATGTTAAATAAAGTGCGAATGTGCGGAAGTGCGAAAGAAAGAAGTAGGAAAATAAAGTAAAACAAAGTGCAAAAGAAAGTGAAAAAATTGGAAAAAGAAAGCGAGAAGGAAAGAAAAAAGTGTGAAAGAAAGTGTAAAAGGAAGAAAATGTGAAAGTCCGAAAGAAAGTGCGAAAGAAAGAAAGTGCAAAAGAAAGAAAGGAAGAAAGTGTGAAAGGAAGAAAGAAAGTGTGAAAGGAAGAAAGTGCGAAAGCACGAAAGAAAGAAAGTGCGAAAGAAAGTGTGAAAGCACGAAAGAAAGAAAGTGCGAAAGAAAGAAAGTGCAAAAGAAAGAAAGAAAGAAAGGAAGAAAGTGTGAAAAAAGTATGAAAAAGAAAGTGCAAAAGTGCGAAAGAAAGAAAGAAAGAAAGAAAGGGTGTGTATACAAACAACAATAGAAAAGCAAAAGTTACGTTCGGAGTTTGACAGGAAGAGTGTCAGTCAATATGGGTTTGTGAATAATATTGACAGCATTGCTCACGTGATACAATTGCACCACAGCTTCTGCGAGATGGTCTACTCACCGTCCAGGTGGCTGACTTGGCGGTGCTAGACTGCTGGAAGGTCACCTCGAAGTTGTGCGGCCCAGGGTAGTCTGTGTTGGAGGGGATGGCTGGGGCTGGAGACATGGCCTCAAAGGTCGAGTTTGGCTGGGAGTAGGGTGACGGTGTTGGCACGTTGGAGGTGGTCTCGGAGCTGTAAGGACTGGTTGAAGCCGCTCGGTTCCCCAAACCCTGTTCCATACTGCTGCTCAGTAGGCTGTACTGAGACTGAGTGGGGAGAGAGAAGAGAAGCAGGGTGAGACAGGTAAAGCAGTGGGAGGGTGACAGGTAAAGGAGGGAGGCAAAGAGTTGACACTGAAGGAAAGGAGGAGGAGATAAGAAACAAGTTGAGGAGTTTGCAACCATCCACTCCACTCCTGGAGCTCCAGTTACACTGTGTTGGGAAGTATGTGGGAAGAAGCTATGCCTCCAGGGGAAGGGTAGGTTGTAAAACACAACCGTAATCTGTCCGATGTCTAATTGCAAAATACACTAACTCACAGATCATACCCACCACTCATAAATTATGAAGTGCCTCCATGTTTTGTGCTTGCAATGGACAGGTGATTTCTTTGAGGAAAGTGTTTTAACCAGCAGTATACAGGGGGAGCATTTGGGAAAACAGTTTGACAACAGTCAATTTTTGCATTATTTGAGGACACTTGTGGCGTAGATACAGACTGATAACATTGTGTTCGGTGACAGTAGGTTTCTGCTACTAAAATCGGTCTGTGCTTACCGCAATTCGAACCACTGCCCCCAGTGGCTGAAGCTGGAAGTATTATTGAGATGAAATGTCCACAGGGTGGCTCCAAAATCGAGTTGTATTTTTAGTTGTTGATGTAAAACAATCAAAAGGAATGCATATTTTATTAACTTTACCCCCTGACCCTAATCCCAACCCTTAACCTAACCAGCAGAGGAGTAAAACGTAAATTTTATAGCGAAAATGCAACCTCCAAATCATGCTTGCAATTGTTTACGAGAACACGGTTATTTTCTGGTTTCCACGGGACCAGAACCCATGTTGCAGAGATTGTACATGCAATATGCATCAATATTGCCACAGGGAAAGGAAAAATGTTTGAAACAAAAATGTCTGATGGAGGGGCCTGGGTAGCTCAGCGAGAATTGACACTGACTACCACCCCTGGAGTCGCGAGTTCAAATCCAGGGCGTGCTGAGTGACTCCAGCCAGGTCTCCTAAGAAACCAAATTGGCCCGGTTGCTAGGGAGGGTAGAGTCACATGGGGTAACCAAGTACATGGTCCAAAGTGACAGAATAATATGTCCTCTAAAGTCAAGCGATACTCTGATAAACCCAAGGGAACCTTAGCGAGTAAAACATGGTTAATATTAAACTCTCCACCTCAGAGGGGAAGCTGTATCTCCGTAAGAACTCTCCTCTATGGAGTCATGATCCTTATGGACAGTGAATGAGAGTGGGTGGAGTCCAGACGGACAGTGGACACAAACCACATATTGTCCTAATTATGGCATGCTCGCAGTCAGACAGCACATGCACAAGTGTGCTCTTGTTGGAAGACACTTTATCAAGCCTAACAAGGTTTTTCAAGCCAACATAACTGTAATACAAAACTAGATTTTTTTGTATTTTCTTCTGAAGTGAGTGGTACCTGCCCATGCAAAACTCGAAGCCATGATGCTACAGTGTTGTGGGTGGTTGCCAGGATGTTGCTATTTGGTTTCTAAGGTGTTCTAAGTGGTTTTTGGCGTGTTGTATTATGGTTAATAGGGGTTTCTAAGTATTTTAGCACATAATTGGGTGTTCTGGGTGGTTGTTATGCGGTTACTTACTGGCCGAAGTCAAAAGATCCCACCCCCATATCTCTGCGATATTCTGGTTCGTTGATATTGCTGATGTTACTTTCTTCCATGAGATATTTGTTCACCCGTTATACTATCACACGGCAGATGAAAACTGAATTCACTTCACTTTGTAAAAAAGTTCTAGCACGCCTCTCTTCAACACGCCACATGTTTTGAGGTATCATTCATGTCTGTGACACAAGCAAACAACAGAACAAAGTTAATAGGTTTAGGGGTTTGTTCAAATCAATAAGAGTAAATATGAGCATGTTGTCATGTAGACTGCACAATAGATTTCTAAATTAGGGGGCTTTTCCTAGGTATGGGGAAAAAAAAACCCAGCACTGTGATCTATCAAAAATGGACAAGTACCTGTGAGAAACACTGTTTCAGAGTCAACCACACACACACACACACAAACACGTTTTCATATCATTGTGTGGACTCTCCATAGACTTCCATGCATTTTATGAATTTTATACAGATCTAATGATAATTTCTATCCCCTAACTCTACCCCTAAACCTAACCCTCACAGAAAACATTTTGCATTTTTACATTTTCAAAAAAACATTGTTTAGTATGTTTAATAAGCCATTTCCCTCATGGGGACCGCTGGCTGGGCCCCACAAGGTAGATGATCTCAGGTTTTACTATCCTTGTGGGGACATTTGGTCCCCACAATGTAGTATAAACATGCACACACACACACACACACACACACACACACACACACACACACACACACACACACAGAGTCAGGTGTGCCTCATATCTAAGCCTAAACATACTCTATGACAAGCTGAAACAGAACAGAAGCATTGTGTGTATATGCCTGTACACAGGTGTGTAATGTGTAACCATAAGGAAATATATTTAACACATTTAGCAATTCAACATTTATTCACTCATTCACTGTGTGACTGTGCAAAAAGACTTTCTAATGTGCAAGAACAACACAATAATAAAAAGTCCCAAAAGTGCTGGAAAAACACGACCAAAAGCATAAAATGAAACTTCCTGAAAGAGAAATGCCAGAATATAGTATGACAACAGGCAACTTATTTAACTGAACATTTCAAAGCATCTTTGACTTTGATAGATCTCTGTCAAACGCACTCAACAGAGGATGAAGACATGTCTGTGGGCTTAACAAAGAGAAGAACAGCTCCATCTGCTGATGTTTCTATAGCTTTGCTGCAATCACCAAGCATCTATTTCATGTAACTACATCTTGTTAATAACCCAATGAGTTTATGCATTTTTGCCAGGACATCCTAAATACTGTAGGTGTATGTGTCCAGTTCACTTTTTATCCTGTAAAACAAGATTGCAAACCTTAAAATGGACTACACTAGCTTAATTAAAATCTAGTTTTGAGAAATCTAAAAGAACCATATCTCAGTGAACTAACAAAAACCAAATTAAATGCTAATTTTGCTACTTTCACCAAATACTATTTCCCAAATTCAACTCAATTTATAAAAACCACAACCAATATCATGTGCATGAAGGAAAGTCAACAGGTGTTTGTCCTAGATGTGTCCTGTCTGTGCAGCATCAAAACAGCTAAGTGTTTTCTGTGCAGCTCCATAGATCAAATTTTATTTAAATTGCACAAATTAAAAGTTAACATCAGATGAATTTCAGTAAGGCAACTTCTCGATGCATAGTTCATAACAGAAATCTATGCAGTTTATAAGTCAACTACTATTAGTTTTATACAGTATTTGTATTATTACAGCTTTTAAAATGAATAATAATTGATAAAATAAATAACAAGACATATAAAAAAATATAATAATACAAAATAAAATAAATGTCTTACTATAATACTATAAATATACCATAAATAACACAGCACTGAAGAGCCTTATCACATAGTGCCTTTTCAAAATATGGAGCCTTAGCATATCAGTTATTAAATTAAAGTTAATTTAATAAATAATAATACATAATAATAATTCATGAAAAAATCGATTAAAATATTAAAATAAAAAGTACTTTGCGCTCTCTAAAATGGCTTTTTAACTTCACAAGCTAAAAATGAATATTGCTCCTGAACAATCGAATGAATCATTGTGAAACTGCTCACCTACCGTGCTGTAGGAATGAGGCAGGTCATTGATACACAGCATTGTAGCGATCCCGCAAGGCAGGCAGAAGACAGGGGAGATTCTCCCGCTGGTCTGGTCATGTGACCTCGCAATGAAAACAGGTGAGTTCCCCAAGTCTCACTTCTTTGATGCACTGAGTAAAACTACCTTCATGCAACAACTCCCGAAAAGCTAACGGATTATAGGTTGCTTTTTCTGATTTTCTGCCAGTTCTCCTCGCCCTGTCAGCTTCTAGATGCAGCCAACAAACAAATCTTTGGCCCTCCCATTTTTTGGCCTCATGACTATTCATTAACTAAAAGAGCAGGCCTAGACTTGCCCACTTGTGTTTTAGACTATAGCATCTTTTGTTTCAAGGGGACCATTAGTTTGCTCCGCATTTCCAATTAAATGATCAATTATCAGCAAGGATTTGGAGATTAACTACACCTTTCATTGCTAGATCTAAAAAAATAGGGGATGACCAAATGGTTTGAGCAATTTTCCCTGAAAGTCAGGTCATTTCAGATCAGTGCACGTAACTGGTAGGAGATCCTTAGAGAAAGACAAGCAAACACTTGAAAATCAATACGTTCTTGAAAACGCATGTCCAATTCTAAACAGCCAAAACATTTCAATACAGAGAAAATCCATGTGTCCTAAAACAGATAGTGTATTCACAGCAGAGGCAGAAGGTCAAAATACAGACAGATTGCCAAGAAATGCACAAAATGATATAATGACTTCTTTTAGACAAAATTTCACAGCAGTTTTGATTTAGCAAATTGGGTGAATCTCACAAAACCTGTTAAGAAGATGTCTGGGTCAAATTTCACCCAAAAATACAAAGAAATACAAAAGAGATCAAGTTTTGCAGAAAGAAACGTCAATAACGGCATTGTACCATTATTTTCATGACAATTCAAAGTAAAAAAATATATAATAATAATAATAATAATACAAAATAAATAAATAAATAAATAAATAAAAAATAAATGTAATTTTCATACCTGTATTTGAAAAAAAAATTGTTTTATATATTATTCAAATCGTATTTGTACAAGATGGTAGTATTTGTTGTAACCAGTCCAGCAAGCAGCATTTTTAATATCATCCTGGAAACTGCCTAGCAACCAGATGGATTTACCTTAGCAACCATATAGCAAAGCACATATCTCTGCACCACAACATCGTAGAGATTTAAAGTTTGGTTTATTTGACTCAGACCAACAAGGAGTCTTTAAATATCATGCTGGACAACACTTAGGCACAATCTAGCAACAATTTTGTGCACCCTAGCAACCAAAACCCATAGACTTCCTTTAAAATGAGCTTAGATGGATTAGAATATCATAAAGACTTCATTGTACTGCCTTTAAAATATGCTTATTTATTAAAAAAAAAAAAAGAAACACTGAATAGTTTCCTTTATATGGTAAAAAAAAAAAAATTATGTAATACAGTAATGTGAATTTGATGAGAATCATCATTATCATGAAGAATAATGAAAACTAAATTTTTTTTTCTTAAAAGACCCACCCCCCCCACACCCCCACCATTTTTAAATACTAAAATGTTATAAAAAGTGGCTAAAAAGTAAAACATCCTGGCTCATTATGGTAATGAGAATTTGGGAGGATGGGGTGGGGGGCTGCCTAAAGGAATATTCTGGGTTAAATACAAGCCAAACTCAATCGACAGCACTTGTTGCATAATTCTGATTACCACAAAATTCATTTTGTTTCTTCACTCCTTTTCTTTAAAAAGCAAAAATCTCCACCCCTGGAGTCGCGAGTTCGAATCCTGAGTGACTCAGAAGAATGAATGCAAGTGCAAAACTTATAATCTACAAATGTTTGCCTTTAAATCCTTAACAAATTGTCCCCATTCACTTCCATTGTAAGTGCTTCACTATAACCTCGATGTTTGCTTTTTTTAAAGAAAAGGAGGGGCAAGTCTAAATTTTTGTGGTAATCAACATTATGCCACAAATGCTGTCGATTGAGACTAACTTGTACTGAACCCAGAATATTCCTTTAATTGTCATAAAATTACGTGCAGTTTCAATCTTAATGCTCCTAAAAACAGTCAATAAATTAATTTCTTTATGCATATATTTCTATATTTTGGGGTGTAAAGTGACTGAGGCATGTGTTTGTTTGTTTTACCCCACTATCCCATTCTCATCCTTCCATCCACCTCTCTGTATCTCTGTCCCTCTCTCTGTTTCCTGGAGCGTGTGCCCCAGATGGGAGGCAGCAGCAGGTGTCATGTTCCTGGCTTGGCTTTTCTCTCTAATTAAGGCATCACAACCTCCCACTACACCCTCCACTCATGTCCTCTGGCCCACTACAGAGCCCAAAGGGAGGGAAAAACAGCACAGCAGAGGGAAACCAGGAGCTGAGGAGGGTATCCTGACGGACAAGGAGGGAAAACCAACCAACTAAACTAATTTAAGTATTACTGGTTGATTTTTGTTCGGACTTGTGGCTATTAACGCTGAATTAGAAGCAGAACACAATAATGTGACCCAATTCTTCTGTAAAGCTGCATTCACTTCTCTTGGACTAAAATTAGATTGAGATTGCATTTTGTTTTGCAATTACAAATGCATTCTGTTTGCAAGCGTTTTTCAATGATTTGGTTGACACAAATCTGTCTTTTAGGGAGTTTCATATCTGCCTCTTACCATGACATTGTCGTCCATGTCTCTCATGTGGTAGACGTCCATGCAGACTTCAGCGCGGTTGCTGGGCTGGCTACTAGAAGCCACCCTGTCCCCTGAGTGTCCTGTCTGAGGAAGCTCAAAATATGTGCTGTCGGGCTCACTGTAGAAAGAGATACCGTGCATTACAGCTCCACATTAAAAGCTCATGGAAAAGATTTGCTATATATCTTTTATTTGAATATTTGAATATTCAAATTAACCCAATCTTGAATATTTGGTTTACATTCTTGACTGCTGATATCAGAGACATTATTGACAATTGACATGACATTTCAAGCATCCAACTGCAAGGTGGTTTCATTCATTTGCACTAGATTCTCATGCTTAAAATTCAAAATGCATGATATTCAGATCAATAAATGGATGCAAATGCAGGTAAATAAACTCACAGGGTACTCCACAAGTGTTCAAAGGTTGTACCCTCATCAGCGGTGGATGACTGTGACATCTTGGATGTTAGATAATCCACCACTGGATAGATGACACTGCAAATCATAAACCAAACAAGAGTTACATGAGGTACATGCATAAAACAAAAACACCCCCATGGCAGTAAAATGATCCATTGCAATCAGTGGCAAACAGTATATATATACAACTGCTGACCAATAACCATAACTTGCTAAATATACAATATAATGCATGAGTTTTGGACTAATATTATGGTACTTTTGTCCTTTATAGAGCTTGAAAGCATCCACTCCACACTTGTTGCACAGAAAAGTGATGCTTGGATATTCTGCAAAACATCTGTGTGCCACGGAAAAGCAAAGTCATGCAGTATAGAAAGACACATGGGTAAGTAAATGGTTACGGAACTTTTGGATGAAATATCCTTTTAAAATAGATTGTGAGTAAATTTGTCATTAAATAAGGATAAATAGCCTAAAATGTGGTTCCAAGTGAATGAATTGCACTATTAACCCTGAATAAATGTATAATGGATGGAGGAAGTACATTATTGATGAACATTTTGAACATCTATAGCTGCTCTATACAACAATAAATATTACACATCTTAAACTGCATGATTGTGTAAAACTAGAACACAAAGAATTTGTTTTAAAAGTAATTTCCACCTTGCTGCCCAATGCATCTTCTGAAGACTAAATCACAGCAGATTTTGAGGCCGGATGCAGAGATTCATAATAAATATGCCAGACTTGACATGCCCAAACCTGCTTGGCACTGTTCCACTGTGACATCTCGCTACAGACCACAAAGGCCACTTCCTACATCATATTACTCACAGAGAACGAGGGCTATAAAAGTGTATCCTACCCAGACCAGATCAAATCAACTGAGAAAGTGTGTGTTTTGTAGTTGTGGACCAAAATATAACATAGGAGGCGCAACCAAACCAAAATACTCAAACTCCATGGACAATCATGGATCTATGATAAGCTGTGGAAGTCAGGTTATGTTAACACTTTATTAACATTGGTCATGTTTTGCACAACCTTACGCGCATTTGAAGCTATTTTTGTGTTAAAGAAAAAAAAAAAAAAAAAGAAGCAAAAGGTCCAAGACACGAAGATCCTCATTTTAACTGCCTATGTTAAAAGTCTTTATTTATTTATTTTTTATTTTCATTATTACTGTAAAATAGTGTTTACACCCTTCATATTGTGGATACCATTTAAATTGCACTGTTTATTTTAACTTATATTAAGTTCTTATTGAAAACTCCATAAATTTAAAGAACATGAATTTCACAGAGCTATTGATAGGCCTAATATCATATTAGGGTTGTTTTCTCGTAGGTTGAAAAAAGCCCGGGAGACAATACTCATTTTAACTCAGGAACAAAAATCAACTTATTTTAAAGCATTGTCCCTGACACAAAAAAATGGCAATATACACTCTGGGTATATAGTCTATATATAAAGGCCTATTTATTTATAAAGATCAACGACACAAAAACCCACATTTTAAATATTTGCCTATTTTATCAATTAAATAAAATACAAAATTTTCCAAATAAAACTTAGATAAGAAAAATTTTCCTTATTAAAAAAGTGCGTTCAGATATATAACGCATATTTACCAGTGCGCAATGTGCGCGTCGCGTCTGTTCCCTAGGTAACGCCGCGTGCCAAAGACGGCCTTCATTTGTAAATAAGACAACTTATAGTATAGTACTAAAATTGAACAAAGTAGTTCAGGAACCACTGCATGTTCACCAAAAATGAAAAAAGAAATTATTAAAACAAAATTTATTGTGGCACCTTCAAACAACCTTCTCCACTAAAATGCCTTGAGATTTAATCCAATCTTAATTTAATTAAAATTGAAATGCAACATTAGTGCGTGAAAAACAACTAGCCTATACAAAAATCCAACGAACTGAAAATGGAGGGCCGATGTGTGCGTTTATCACATAAATATCAAGTTTTTAGTATACTATATAGGCTACTTTATATACGCAGCAACAGCGTATTTACTAAATTTGACCTATATTC
Source organism: Myxocyprinus asiaticus (assembly GCF_019703515.2). Taxonomy (NCBI): domain Eukaryota; kingdom Metazoa; phylum Chordata; class Actinopteri; order Cypriniformes; family Catostomidae; genus Myxocyprinus; species Myxocyprinus asiaticus. Next base: position 8,290,947 of record NC_059376.1, on the reverse strand, counting down.
CCGTGGTAGCTGCTACCATGAGAGAAGTTAAAGCTCTGGCAGCAATTATACAGAGACATTGGGGGATTCAGGTGGAGAATTGAATTATCACTTGACAAAGGCCTTCGTTTTCATCATTCTATTTTACAACTAATGAAGCTGTAGCTTACCGATGCTCAAACTGATCTTTTGTAACAGCCCCAAAATGTTTCATCCATCGCCACAGAAGTCACTCACAGGTAGTGCGTCATGGAGAAACAAGTGCAAAATTCTTCCTCTACTCTTTAACTCAAGGTCGGGTTTTAATATATAACATCTGCCAAACCAAATTAGGTCGAAGGCATATGAAAGGTCTGACAAAAAATGCATTTAAAGACTACATTGCCCTTTAAGCGACCATAACTCCACACAGCGCACTACTACACTGATAGCAGCACCCTTGACAACGAATTACACAAAAGCCGTCACACACCCCCTGGCTTTATTTCACCTCCCAACACTTACCTGCAAATAAAATAAATCACATTAAAAAGAATAATAATAATAATAATAATAATAAAGTTAAAAACGGCGTTTCCAAACATTAGCTAATATATTTTACAAAATTGAAATAAATAAAATAAAAATAAAATAATAAAAAAATAAGAGCCTACATTTTATATACATTAGAAATATGTCATTATTTATTTTTAGTCAATATAAGTCTATATAAAAATATAATTTCAATTTATACATTAAAAAAACAACATTTTACATTTAAACTAGTAGAAAATATGCTAATCTATACTACTGAGTAGTATTTGCTATAGCCGAATTTACTATAAATGACGTACATAGATAAAACTGTTGTTAAAAATAGGCTATATATAAGATCATTTAAACAGGCTAAAGCTTATCACAAAAAAAGTTGGCCTAAACCAATTTTAAACAAAAATGAACGAAAATCAATTTAAATGGAAAACCAGGAAATAGATGGTGGTTAATACAATTGGAGTTCAATGAAAAAGCACAAGCGCTCAAGTACATCAGTTCTTGTTTTTATCTAACACGAGGGTTAGCCTACTGTACTTGCTGACAGACAATTATCATAGTGAACTCTGATCACTCATCACTTTTGCGGGACACATAATCGATTCTGTAAAACAGAAAAATAAAAATAAAAAACCCGTATAACAATTTATTTCAGCAACAAAAAAACAAAACAAAAAAAATCGCACACTTTCTTGTGTTTTTATGTACATATTTGAAAGAAAAAAATAAACTGATAAAATACATTTAAAAATAAATAAATCGTTTGCAAAAATGAATCGAAGAAGGTAGATTGCATTTACGAAAACATCTTTACCATTATTAACTTCAATAAATGTCAATGCACCGAGTTCGCCAAGTTAAAATGAATCTTAAGCTATTTGAATAGATGATGAAAACATGAGGAGCGCTTACTACTATAATAGCCTATTTAGTGGGTGGGTTTGTGTTAAAGGCTGCCCTGCTCGAAACATACCTTCAGTAATGTGAACATTTAATATTTTCAAGAGTACGCTTTATTAATGCTGTCTTTTTTATTGTGACATGATATTACACTGACTGTCACGTGTCCACACTAACCATAAACAGTATTTATGATATGTCATATTTACTTACCAAACAAGTTATGCTCTTCAATTGGAATAACGATGTCCCTGGATCCCAAACTCAGTTTATTTAACCTGAAACTGACCCTTGCAAACTAGAGCGGAAATAGGCTGCTAATTAATCCATTTAACACCAAAACTGCAGCTTGAATCACTTCTTATAGATAAAAGGCAAGATCCACGAGAGAGGCAGATGAGGCTGATTATGCAGGTATAGGGTAAATAGGCTGGCTGAGTGTGAGTGCACTTGGCTGTGGAGGGTTGGGTTGTGGGAATTGGGGGGGACAGGAGGAGGCGTTAGCCGCCGTTAGGGCTCACACGAGCGGGAAACACTAATCCCACATGAAGAGCTCGCTGAAATGTGATTAGAGCTTGAAATTTCCATTAATTCAATTCACACATTACAAATGATGTATGTATCTTCTCAGACTGTATAAAGACTTAAACTTTCCCAAACCACATGCCCCAGACGACGATTTATATGACCTGTTTCTCGTCCTGACAGCATAATAAACGTTTTACACATCCTTTAAAAATACATATGCGTCTATAAGTCATTCGTAGAAAGCAAAAGTCATAAAATTACTTGGCAAAAGCAAGAGAACGTTTGCGAACGTTATTTCTGGCGCATACTGGAAAATGAACATTAAAACACCATTTCCCAGAATTCCCATGTGACGACAGGAAAGCACGTTGCTGATTGGTTTTCAGCCCTACACAAATGACGTATGCGTTCGCGTCAGTTCCGAAACAACAGATTTGGTTGAGACCGTTGGTACTCTTGAATGACTTTCTGTTAGATGCTCCAAGGGTCTTAGTAACCGACCAATAAACTCCTCTGAACAACGCGTACTTAAACAAAAGGTAAATTATTAAAACGCATACACCCAGCATTTTGTTAGCGCAGATATCAGACATGCAACCAGCGTGCTCACTTTAGTAATCAAACTGATTCGGAGTCGTTAACGTTTCCGAAGTCCTATAAAGGTGAATTTATTTATTATTGTAATGTAAAATGTTATGATATGTGTATCATTATGTTGGAATCACACTTATTTTGGCCGTGTCACAAATCCCAATGATCTGCCAACCGAGATGTGTAACGGGAGCCAGCTGGTAGGTAGCTGTGCTGTATGTAAACCTCACTCCCCTTGACTCAAGAGGCGCACTGGCGAATGACGTTAAAAACAATTGCTTTTAGCCTCCTCGTTAGCGCGCCCGCCTCACATGCCAGTGACAACGGTTCGAATCTCGGTCGGAGTGGCTCGAGCACGACCGACGCATGATTGGCGCGTATGGCAGTTTTTGTCCTCGTACATCATAAGCTGAAGCAGGCAGACAGCAGACACAGCCTTTGTACGTAGGAGCTAAGATATTCTTCTAAAAATCTTCATGTGTTCATCAAAATAAAGGAAGTCATACACATCTGGGATGGCATGAGGGTGAGTAAATGATGAGAGGATCTGCATTTTTTTGGGGTGAACTATCCCTTTCAGTAATCGCCCTGTTATTGGACACTTTCATGCATGGAAAAAATTAATCATAGCTGACTGTGAATAGTGAATTTCTACAATGGCATTTGTAACTCAAAACTATTGAGTTTGAATGATGCTGCATCCACGCCTCCAGGTGTCAGTGTAAGTTTAAGATGACAAACAATTAGGCCTACTGAGTGCACCTTTAATTTTAGTATTTGACCTGTCAGCACTTAGTATGCAATGTATCAAATATACAGAAACCCACAGTAGGTATGAAATAGTGATTGACCGATAAGGGTTTTTTAATGGCCGATGCCGATATCCAGAGGGCATGGTGGCTGATAGGCCGATACAATGCCGATATATCACATAATTTATTATAGTAAATAACAAAAACATAAAATAGCTAAAAAAATGAATAAACTCTTATTTAGCACTATATTTACTCAATTTCACACAAAACTTTAACTTTGTAAAAAAGAATCTTAAAAAATTATATTGTATTTTAAATTGTAGTTTAGAAATCAGCAGTTTCTTCTGATTTCTGCTTAGTCATAAAATTTTAATAATTTGCCCATGAAGAAATTGTTAATATAATAGGAAGAGGGAAATAACAGTACACACAGTAGTTCAGCAACCATGGATGGCATGTGCGCATTAACAATTGCATTTTCTCAAAAATGATGAATCAAACCAATTGCACATACAGTGCATAGTGAATAAGACATTTACTCATAGCGCACGTGAAGCGCTTTAACTTTGAAGTTGCACTAACGCACTCATGTGGATTCAGCACGAGCAGCAATCTCCTGACAGTTTAAATGGCCTGGATCACCTGCTTTGATTGTCACGGACTGACCGTCATTATTTGTGAATCAGAGGAATTTTGATCCTGATCCTGAAGATTTGTTCTGGCTATATATTTGATAGTATATGCGCTTCAGATGAAAATATTAGATGAGCGCTAGGCTGGAAGAAAATGCTGGATTTTCGTGAATTACATCTGTTTTAAGTTACAGGGAACTGTTGAGGAGAGACTGTTAGAATACATGCTTCAGGATACTGGATCTGCTCAAGTTGTGTGAGGTTGGTTTATTACATCATATTACAAATGAGATATGCGCATATTTGCAGATGGTATATGATATTAGTTTTATTGATATTTACCTTTTTCATTAGACAAGACAGTTCAAAGTTACAGGGAACTGTTGAGGAGAGAGAGGGAGAATGAAACAGGCAAGCACTTAATGAGCTGAAACGCATCTGTTGCGCGTATCTCTGATATGCGGACCGTTTAAATGGGACTGTTGCACACCGGTCTATTATTGTAGTAACATGATGGCACGTAACAAGAAAATGAACCGTGACTGGTCGTTTACATGTCTCAGTCACTTCACATGCAAGCAGCCAATTCTCAGCGCCCTCAAGAAACAAATCGGCCAAACGGGAAAATGTATCTGCCGATGCGATAATTAAAAAAATTCCGAATATCGGCCGATTTATCAGCCGTTGCGATACATCGGTTGACCACTAGTATGAAATAGTCAATATATTTTCAAACATTATCTGCAATGTAATAAATAAACCTGAAAATGTCCTTTCAATCACAGAGTCGCCAAATTTACTGTTTTTTCCAGTAGGACTTACTGTTGGTTCCAGTAGCATGAATTTCTCTGAGGTCTTCAAGCAGTCCAATCAACTGTGCAAAGTTTCTCCAGATGGAAAATATTTGGTAAGATCATGTTTCTATCACAGCCGTCAATGTCGTCATATGAACCTTTTTCTCATTTTCAGGTTTTGGAACATGGAAATAAACTATAGCAGGGTTAACTGCTTTGGTGGTAAATGGGAGACCACAGCAATTTTATTTTTTCTTAGCCATTTGCTCTAACAGCAAAAGAAAAAACATACTTTTACATTTCCACGACTTTCCACAAGAGGACAAATAAATAAAAAGAGCGCTGGTTTATGACAGTGAGAAGAGAGAAAGATGCCAAATTTACTGTCACTCCCTCAGTAGCTGTATTAGAAACCCCATCGCAGCTGTGGTAACTATAAAAAAACACAAAGCATATTGTTATAAATTTACACTGCATCATTTAAAAATTGAAAATATAAAAAGTTTGCAAGCGTTCTGCTGCTAAATAAGGTGGAAATGCATCATCACAGTCTGTGAAAATGGTCTGTTGTGATCAGCATTGCACATTGCAAATAGATCTTTCCAGTGACCACCGCAGTTCTTTTGTTTTACCTAATTATACCATATGATCTTAAACCATAGGCCACCTGTGTTCAGTACCGCCTTGTTGTCCGTGATATCAACACTCTTCAGATCGTGCACCTGTATACATGCCTGGATCAAGTGATGCACATGGAGTGGTCTTCTGACTCTCTCTTCATCCTTTGTGCCATGTATAAGAGAGGACTTGTGCAGGTACTGTAGGTTGCTCATTGTGTTTATGATGCACATTTACCTGATTTCAGTTCAAAGGAATTCAACCCCTTCCCAGATGGTCCTGAAAAGCTTTGAAATAGTTTGAAAAACATTTGCAGAATTGTTTTTTTTTTTTTTTTTTTGAGTCACCAACCCTTTAAAAGTAACTTTGCCTACATTAGGTTAATAAAATCTAGATTTTAAAATTTTTCCTCAGAAAATGTGCTTGCCCATGTAAAACCTGATGCCTTTTGCTTGGGTGTTTTGGGTGGTTTTTTTACTTGCCTAAGTCTTAATAATATTCTGGTCCCTTCTTCAAGTCTAGGTGATTATTTTCACCTGATTTATTGTCTGCCTGGCAAAAATAGTAAGTCCGATTGCTTAGAAAAGTAATAGCACACCTCTTCTCAACAACTGCATTATTTGAGGTATCATTCATGTCTGGAGCATTTACGTTGTGGGCAGAGTTCCATGCTGAAGTTTAATATTTAGGGTTTAGGGGTTTGTTCAAATCCCTAAACCTAAGTATCAGCAATAGAAATCGCAATGCTTGCCTTAGCAAACACCACTATTTATAACTTTAAAGTATAAAGTACTATCTGTAAGACCAGTAGTTTTATTTCTAATGGACAGTTTGATAAGAAACAGATGAAAACTCATGTTTAGTTGAACTAAATGGACCTTACCTTTGTAGTGGAAGCCAGCACCAGTCTTTCGTGTTGAGCCATTCATTGGAAAGCCACTGGGGTCAAATATGTTTGTAATTAAAGAAACTGTTTGTGTGTTGCTGTTTATTCACTTTCAGGTGTGGTCTCTAGAACAGCCAGACTGGCATTGTAAGATAGACGAGGGTTCGATTGGACTAGTTTCATCACGCTGGAGTCCTGATGGACGTCACATACTCAACACCACTGAGTTCCATGTAAGTATGTAGGGGGAGTCTATCCTGTATTGTATCAACTGTTGCTACCCATAAATAAAACCTGAAAAAACCAGACGGGGCTGAGTTCTGTCTCATAACTCTCAAATGATACATTTTGTGACATTGTAGAGTTCAGAAAAGTACTCTGGTGGTACCATGATACAGTGATCAGATGTTAATGCCATGGTAATTTGATGAATGTACCTCTGATATACACTGAATGATTCCCATGTTCTTGTACCACAGTATATATATATGGTACTCCAATCAGTATTTCAATGATGGTACTACCATAGTCCAAACGAAATCATGGAACTTGTTTCATGTATTATGTAAATCTCTCTGTTTTCTGTCTGCTCCTCTGTCTGTCTACACTTGAGCTGAGTGCCACAGTAGTTGTCTGTCACCTGAACTTGATTCCAAGAATTACTGACAGGTGCTGAGATGCAGGACAGCTGTGTGTGTGTTCTCTATACACGTGGAATGAACTGTCTGTCTGTCAGTGGAATTCTTGCTCTTTCACCCTGTCTACACCGGAAGAGAGCTTCGCCTCACGTCAAAAGCATATAGATCCCATTATAATCAATGAAGCTTTCTACACTGGAAGTGTCCATTGTGACACGGCAACAGTAAACGGATGTCCCGTTCCACACACAGGCGCTACTCCTGCCAACAAGACAAATAAATGGCTTAGAACGTTCACTTCATCGCGTCCATTGTAGACAGCCTCAAGCCGTTATGGCACGTCGTGCCCGTAGTAGACGGTGTTAGACTAGAATGTCTGAGGTTGAATGAATGCTCGACATTTCACTGTTCTTCCACTTGAAAAACTCAGTTAAAGGTTTAGATAAATTACAGAGCATTATCAGTTTTAAAGGCATCCAGTGTTTACGAAAAAAATAAGCCACATAAAGCTGTTCGTTACTGTACCTTTACCATGTGTACATGGCAAAATATGTGTAGTGTACAGCCTTGAGGAACTTATTACTTTACAAAAACATCAGCAACGGCAGTGTCCTAAAATAGGTATCTCTAACTAGATAGGTGAAGTTTGTCAAGTCAGTTTTGATGTTGGCTTGACAAAGCCTTGTCTGAAAGATTAAACTGGTTTTAAAAAATTGAAGTTTGAAGATGGATGGATGGACAGACAGACAGATAGGTCTTATGTAGGTTTGTTTACATTAGAATTTTTTTGACAGTTGGAGTTTGAATTCTGTTGGCTCATTTCAACAATCCATCAGTGTAAAAATATGGGATTTTAGGGATTTTTGATCGTCTGCATCAGGAAAACAGTTAATTCAATCAATTAGAAAAGACATTGCTAGTCAGAACAGGCTAAGTTCTGTGCATTAGCCACGCCCCCTCATTCCAAAACCCCACCCTCCAAAGATAATTTTGAGACCAAATCCGAGCAAAAGAGCAGCGTTGTTTGTTCCTGTGGCTGTCAAATTCAACAGTGGTACAATAGCGCCCTCAGCTGACAAACATTATGAATCATAGCCTCAATGATCTGCTTCAAATACAACACTATGAGAACAAGCAAAATGATTGACAGGTGAAAAGTGTCAATATCCGTGGTTCACGGACACATTTTTGTTTGCTGTTTACAAAGTCTACAAGTCTTCTGTCACAGAGACCGGTGAGATATCTCAGGACACCTATTTCATTAATATCTTTAAGGGAGTAGGAACAGTTTTTGCATACCTTTCCATGAAAAAAATCGCTTACAGCACCTTTAAGGATGTTAATGTAAACAATAACAAAGGAATTAAAATGCGTCTGACCCTGAAGTGTTTCCAGCGTCATTACTGGATCCTTTAATAAAGGCTCTGAGTTAACATATTTTCTCAAAGAACATCAGTCGTTTCCCTGAAGTGACTCGCGTTTTGTTGATAATGAGCGTCTATGTGAGAGAGGCGATTTTGTTGTAGTTTAGATGCTCAAAATTATTTCCTCAGCGGAAAGATCGGGGATTTTGGATCGCTCTTATTCTAATCAATGAAGATGTTCAATAAAACTGTCTGTGCGAACTGTGGTCAAGGTAAGGATTTCTTTTTTTAACTATAAAAATGCTTTTCTTGTCTCGTTCTTCTGCGCTAGCTTCTATACAACTCCAGCTACTCTGAGAACTTAGCAGTTCGATACTGCTAAGTTCGATAATCGTTTCGGATAAAAGCGTCTGCTAAATGACTAAATGTAAATGATTTGCGCAGCTTAATTCGTTATAATGGGAGCGATCTATAGTCACTTTTAGAGCTTTTCCTCTCAAACTTACAATTAGTTTGCATAAATGTCATTCACCTACCAGAGATAAGACATGTGCTACAGTTGTTAGTACTGCACATACTGTTATCCAGCCGTCTCGATTCATTGCTGCAGTCCATCTGTGGTTGCTCTTTCGTTAATCTTAATACTTTAATTTCCGTTAGTTCCAGGCATCCAGGGGGCATCCAGCCTCCGAACAACACCGGTCCACATTTTAATAATGTGATTTTATGACAATCGTCAAACACTATTAACATCTATCGTGTTAAAAGTCACTATGAATGAAGTACCTCCCGCTGTTGTTTTGAATGGGTTCGACAACTAGCAGGAAATGCTCAAGGGCCAAAGACGTCACTTCCTTAAACCAGTGAATAGTCCTTGAAATGGTCTATACTCTTTATGGTAACTTAGCAACCTGATGTATTAATATACAGTAGAAATCTACTGATGTGCAGTCACTTGTGTGTATATATTGGCTATTTTACAATGGCTTTGAAGTATGTTCATTTATAGTTGGAGGAGAAGCATCTTATCAGGGTTTTTAAGGACTATTATTATGAACCTCTATATTACCTAAAATACATATTTATGGCTGCACATTTGAAAATTGGACAGGGCTGAAATCACACACACAACCCATGTCAGTCCCTTGATCTAGTATGCCACCTAGAGGATACAAAGTGATACCAGGACTATACCAGGGGTCTTCAACAATTTTCAGGCCAATGACCATTTGAGAGGGGTAAAGAGTTGCATTTTAGGCCTGCCCTATAACAACACGCATATTAATGTGTTTACTTAAAGTACTTTGTAAGTAGTTCATATGTTGTAGATATTTCATCCAAACAATGAAAATTCTGTCAGCATTTACTCACCCTCGTGTTGTCCCAAACTCATATGAGTTTCTTTCTACAGTGGAACACAAAAGGAGATATTAGGCAGTATGTTAGCCTCAGTCACCATTCACTTTCAATGCATCTTTTTTTTTCTCTCTCCATGCAATGAAAGTAAATGCTGACTGAGGCTAAAAGCCTGCATAACATCTCTTTTTGTGTTGCACATGAGAAATAAACTTAATTTATTGCCTCACAGAATCATCAGATTTCCAGAGTTTTATTAGAAAGGTCTGTATTGAGAGAATGTTATTAAATGACAAGTAAAAGTTTCAGTCTGCAAGATTTCAGCACGTCTTTTCACCTCATCATAAGCAAGCAAAGTGGGGGCAAGATGCTGCTTGTTATTTTGGTCCTTCTGTACTCATGTGCCATCTTTTGGCATGGTTCCCTGTTTTCCACTTGGTGTGAAGTGTTCTAAAGCAGTGTGACATGATCACTCAGTTGTCCTCACTTGCTGCGTCCTTGTCAAAATCTTGTCAACATTATCAATACTTTATCCAAGGGATGAAAGTTAATCATACTCAACGCATACATATTTAGCTTTGTTTTACTGTTATTTTGTTGTTGAGGGGTTTTTGGGGCTTCCTAATTTGTTACGTTTATCACTGGGATTTGCGAGCTCATGTTTAAACTAATTGGTGAAAGTTTAGACTGAACATGCAAAGTAATATGTTTATATTATTAAAATGTTTGAAAAGTTCATTAACATTTTACAGAATTGCTGTTTTAATTTTATTGAGTGAAACAATGAAATATTTTGGCTATTATTTTTGTCGTGTGATGAGGGCTTAAATAGATTTTGTTCCCATAGCAACAAGATTTTTACCAACTGGGTAAAAATAGTTTCTTGTTTCCCTCTTCCTGAGGATAAAGGTACATCAGTATCCATATTGTCATGATATACTGTCAACTGTTTGTGCAAATGGTAAGTTTTATTTGTCTGCAAGTTGTCTGATGGATTTCCTGGCATTTAAACCTGCTCACACACCCCAACGTTACAAGACTTGTGAATGCTGTTGGAATTGACTCCATTAAGGCAGTCGTTCTCAAGCAGGGGACCTCAAAAAACATCTTAGGGTGCCACAAGGTGACTCAAAATTACTTAAATGAGTTATATCAAATAATCTAACTACGTAAATGGAAATGCCAAAACTGGTAAAAATCAAGATGTAGGCCTACATTAACTTCCTGAAACTTCTTGAATCAAAAATTACGATTAATTATTGACATTCCTAGTTTCTTGGGGGACGGGCTGTCAAATATTGTCTTGGACACTGAGGCTGCTTGGAGTAAAAAAATTTGGGAATGTGAATAGTAAACTTTTAAGTCAACATTTCCTTAACCATTTTTGTGTATTATCTTAACAGTTAAGAGTAACCATCTGGTCCCTCTGCACAAAATCTGTATCCTACATCAAGTATCCTAAAGCCTGCCAGAAAGGTGAGTGCATGTGAGTGAATGTAGACTGTCAGTATCTAAAAGCATTCAAAGGTATGAACTGATCCAATCTGAAACTTAAAGGGATAGTTCACCCAAAAATGAAAATTCTCTCATTTACTCACCCTCATGCTCATCCCAGATGTGTATGACTTTCTTCTGCAGAACACAAATGAAGATTTTTAGTAGAATATCTCAGATCTGTAGGTCCATACAATGCAAGTGAATTGTGAACAGACGTTTAAAGCTCAGAAAAGCAGATCAAGTCAGCATAAACATATTCAGTGGGTTAAATCAATGTCTTCTGAAGCGATCCAGTTGTTTTGGGTGAGAACAGACCAAAATGTAACTCCTTTTTCACTGTACATCTTGACAGCAGTCTCCTTGACGATCATGATTTCAAGCTCAATTACACTTTCTAGTGCCATCTAGCACTCTGCACATTCATCAAGCACTAGGAAGTGTAATCGAGTTTGAAATAATGATCATGCCTAGAGACTGCAATGGCAAGATGTATAGTGAAAAAAGAGTTATAAGCTGATATTGAAGAACATCAATCCTCAGCTGGCAAGTTAGCTTCGAAGCAATGGAGTTACTACTGTGGATGGTTTAGTCCGTCTTGGGCAACAGCTGGAAAAGGACAGGGAAATCCAGTTACAATATGAACAACGGAAAAAACCCTATTGGAAACCCAGAGTAACCAGCGCTGCTCCTATTCAGTCGAATAACCCAGTACTAGCTCAGTTACCACAAGACTCCACTAAAACTCCCTTCTGTTGGAGGTGAAAGGGCCCTCACTCTCCAGCTTCTTGTCCTCAGAGTGGTGCTGTTAAGAACAAAAACTATAAATCCTCACAAGGCCAACAAAGTTCAGATTCTGCTAAAGGCAACCATCCTACCACTATCACTGTCACTCACAGGCAGTCTGTGTGTTTACCTGCTCATCCTTTCCCTCAAACTCTACCTCAGCAGTTGATTGATCCTGTAAACATTGACTCTTGGCAGACACAGGATCCTCGTATACACTGCTGAATGAGAAATTGTGGCTAATAATTGGCCATCATACTGAAGAGCTCAAACCCTGGACTGAGGGTCCCATTTATGTAGCTGAAACCATTAGGATGGAGTGAAGTACAAATTACATTGCAAACTCTAACAATCATCATACCTGTAGCTGTCCTTGCCCCACAGATGCTTGCTTTTCCTTTTGTAGCTGTCCTTGCCAAACAGATGCTTGCTTTTCCTTTTGTATTTGGTTTAGATGATCTTTTCTTCAGTGGTCTGCAAATGGATATCAGGAAAAATGGTTACTGGTTTCAGACTGATCAAAGATATTATTTTCTAAAAAGTGGAGCTCAAATCCATGACTGGAATTATTCCTCACATCTTGCTCTCTTTTCTGCTCTTCCCCCGGTACTATGAAGAGAGAACCAGACCATCTGCAGTTAGCATGCCAAAACACCTACCTAGATGAGAGAGGAAAGGAACTTCTTTTAATACAACTCAAACAGAACTCTGATGTCTGTACAGATGTTTTGGGCCAAACAAGTGTTTTGACACACCAAATTTATGTCACTCAAGATGCTCCTATAAAACAAAAACCTTACAGCATCTCTCCTACAAAACAGAAGGTTATCATTTATGAGATGTTAGCTGCTGATGTCATCGAGACTTCCTCGTCAGCATGGGCCTTCCTAGTGGTACTAATTTCAAAGAAAACTGGTGGTTACCATTTCTGTGTAGACTACCGAAAGGTAAATTCAGTCTCCCAGTCAGTCGCCCATCCCCTTCCTACCATCCAAGAAATGTTAGAATCCTTGAGTGGTGCTGTTGTGTTTTCCACCTTGGACCTTAATAGTGGCTATTGGCAGGTTCGACTGGAAGAAGACAGTCAAGACAAATGGCCATATGCAGTCAAGAACTATTACATTATAAAATCATGGCCTTTCTTCTCAAAAATGCCCCAGCTATCAACCAGCGGCTCAAAGAAAGAGTCTTGGGAGAGCTGCAAGGAAAGAAATGTTTAGTCTATTTTGACGACATAATTATCTACTCTCCATCATGGGAACAGCACTTCCAGGACATCCAGGCTGTTTTGGACAAATTGAAAGAGGCCAACCTGACTTAATATGAAGAAAACGCATTTCTTCCATACTTCCTTGAAGTTTCTTGGCCACATTGTGACTGCTAAAGGAATTGAGGCAGACCCAGAGAAAACTAGAGTGGTCCAGGAATTCCCTGTGCCAAAGAACATTAAGGAAGTCCAGAGGTTTTTAGGCATGGCTGGATGGTATCATCGGTTAGTCCCCCACTTTTCTCAAATGGCGGAACCCTTTAGTGCCTTAAAAAGGAAAGGTGCTAAATTCCTTTGGACTCCCCCAGTATCAAGCCTCCTTTCAAACCCTAAAATAGCTCCTTGTGTCTTCACATGTGCTGGGAAATCCTAACCTCAATCTGCCCTTCGTTGTCTACACTGATGCAAGTGAGGTTGACCTTAGGAGCTGTCCTGGTGCAGCAAACGGGACTGGGCACCGAGGAAGTCCTTGTCGTACCTTGAATCCAGCAGAGAGAAATTACACCACTACCGAGCAAGAATGTTTGGTAGTTGTGTGGGCCCTGGAAAAATGGAGATACTACCTGGAAGAAAAATTCTTTGCTGTGGTCACTGATCATTCTTCCTTGATGTGGGTCTTCAAAACTCAGAAACCTAACACCCGCTTAATTTGGTGGGCACTTCGACCCCAGGAATTCAACTTTACAGTGGAGTACAGAAAAGGGAAATACAACACTGTTCCAGTTGCCTTGTCCAGAGCACATGTGGACATCAATAATCCTGACCTACTGACATGTTCCAACATGTTATCCCTGAAGTCGAAGGTGAAACCAGAAAAAACAGAAGTTCTGCCAATCACTGATTATGACATCTGGAAGGTACAGCAGGCTGACCCAGACATCTGGCACCTGTATGATGACATAATGAAATCAAGAGAAATCACTGTCCTTTCTTCCACCAAATTCTCTATATGAGAGGACAGAGTCTACAGAGTTGTCCAGTTTCAACACAAAATTGTGTACCAAGTGTACATACCAAAAACTGTCCGACCTCAACTCCTCCAGTCCCTTTACGAAGACCCTCTAGCTGGACATCTTGGCAGATTTAAAACCTTCAAAAGATTACAAGCTTTGGTGTAGTGGCCTAATCTATACCAAGATGTCAAGGAGTTTGTAAAAACCTGTCACATTTGTCAGTGTTACAAGCCTGAATGCTGTCGGCTGCCTGGCACACTGGAACAAACCATTGTACAACAACCATGGGAGATGCTGGGAGTAGACTTGATGGGTCCATTCCCCGGGAGCTCATCTTGGAATGTGTATTTGTGGATTACTATTCTCGATGAGTGGAGCTCTTCGGTCTATGAAAAGCCACAGCTGATATGGTCTCACAGGTACTCATCAGAGAAATACTCACTCGATGGGGTGTCCCAGATTACATCTTGACTGATCGAGGATCACAGTTTGTCTCCTCCGTGTTCCAGAAACTCTGTACAAAGTGGAGCATAGGACAAAAAATGACAACTGCATATGATCTGCAGACGAATCTCACTGAGAGGATTAACTGTACACTCAAAATACTGGTGGCCTCTTATGTCAGTGACAACCATAAACACTGGGACAAGCTCCTACCAGATGTTTGCACTTAATTCTACCAAGTTAAATATCAATCACTCACTCAGAGGGCCCATGGATGTGTTGTTGCAACAATGAGATGTTTCTCCTGAGGATCCTTGCTATGATAAAATGACAGAATTAAATCAGATGAAGTATGTTGAGAAAAGACTAAATACAGCTTGTCAATGTCAAAAACGGAACTATGACAAAAACTGGAGAGAAGTTGTGTTTGAGGAGAATGACGGAATCTGGATGTGCACTCACCCTTACTCCAAGGCAGAGAAGTATTTTTCCACAGAAATTGCTCCAAAATGGCAAGGGCCCTACCGGATAGTCCAGAAGTTAGGACCCCTCAACTATGAAATTGTTTTGGAGGAAAGTGGAGAAGACTTAAGTGTGGTACACGTCTCCAGACTGAAACCTTGCTTTCCCTCTGCATAGGAACTTGAGGCCCAACAATGACATTGTATGCTAAAAATGTTTAATGAGGGCAGTGACGAGGAAGAGTTTCTTGGATTCACTGAGAAAGACATTCAAGAGATTTAGTTTTATGCCTTCCCCATACTAGCCAGCTTTGCTTAAGAAGGGGGGAGTGTGACGATATCGTTATAAATTAATAAACTTCATCTCTCATCTATCTTGGATTCATCACTCCTCACCTATAATAATCATCTACCATTTAAATCATGTTTATTCCTTTATCTTATTACTCCATAATTACTCTGTAAACAGTCTCTGTGACGATTATTCAACAACAACAACAACAACATCATTCAGATATACAGCCAATTCAAACCACCTTATTATTCATACTTCAGATCCCCATTCATTCAGTAATTTCGATTGACCAAAACAAAGATGGCGACGTCTGTAGACCAACCCCCAATTTACCTTTATCTGGATGATGTGAGACAGAGTAAAGATGGCAGCAGTGTGCGACGTTGGGGAACAGAGCTCCTCCTGAAGACTCCAATTGCGGTTTATTTGTTTTACCCATGGCGAAAAGTTAATTTCGTCGGCGGTATTCCTTCATCGCGATCCCAATCACAGCAGGAAAAGAAAGGAATATATCCTATCCGTTGCAGTAGACTGTTGTGGAGGCGTGGCATGCAGAAACCCTGGTTGGCACCACAGCATTTTAAATTAACATTAGAGTAAGCAAACAATAAGTCATCAATAATTTTTGACAATTTTTCCAGAAGAGAAATATAGATGACCTCAAAACTAGTACACGTGGACTAAAAGTCACGAAACTCTAAATTAGATTTTTAATATAGAATTCAATTGATATGCAGTCACAAGTGTTTTTGTGTTTGGGAGAGGAGACCTAATGACATGGTCATAGATACTTTCCCTGGAAGTCTAGCCAGGCATTCGCTGTCACAGAAAGCTGTGGTAAATGGCACGTAGTCCTCATAACCCCCTTATCAACATAAAGAGAAGTTACGCTTCACATGACATTAAATTCAGAAAAGACATTACTGCCATAGATCACTGCACTGGAGCACAGCACTCATTCTTTGGTCAGCCCTGTGTGGATTCAGCTGTCTGTCACTCCTGCCATTCATAGATTGAGCTGTAACCATCAGATCATCTAATGGAAAACTTGTGTTAAAAGGTGCTTCGATCTGAACATGTGTTGTCTGTGTAACACAGTGAATTATAAGCCTTTCTTAGTTATTTATTGTCTGCAGTTTGGTTCAACTTTTTGGGTCGCAGTTCAATTCATTATATAACTGACTTTAAGGTGCCAGTGTACTTCTGACAAAATCGAAGAATGGGTGTGACGTCATTTCGAACAAAATCTGGCCAGAGACACATTGCGGCGGTTGGAAACAGCTTGCCAGCACAAACTTGCCAGAACACTTCGCACCAGCTTTTAACACCGTTCTTACTGCCATGTCCAAAATTATAACGTGACCGGTGGGTGTGACCTGGGGCACCACCTATGCAACATACACTCACCGAGCACTTTATTAGGAACGCTATGGTCCTAATAAAGTGCCCAACGTGGTCTTCTGCTGTTGTAGCCCGTCTGCCTCAAGTTTCGTCATGTTGTGTATTCTGAGATGCTATTCTGCTTACTACAATTGTACAGAGGGGTTATCTGAGTTACCATAGCTTTTCTGTCAGCTTGAACCAGTCTGGCCATTCTTCATTGACCTCTCATCAACAAGGCCTTTCCGTCCGCAGAACTCCCACTCACTGGATGTTTTTGGCACCATTCTGAGTAAACTCGAACTATTGTGCGTGAAAATCCCAGGAGATCAGCAGTTACAGAAATACTCAAACCAGCCCGTCTGGCACCAACAATCATGCCACAAGGTCGAATTCAAAGAAATCACATTTTTCCCCCATTCTGATGGTTGCTGTGAACATTAACTGAAGCTCCTGACCCATATCTGCATGACTTTATGCATTGTACTGCTGTCACATGATTGGCTAATTAGATAATCACATGAATAAGTAGGTGTACAGGTATTTCTAATAAAGTGCTCGGTGAGTGTATTTTTCCGGTTAATTTCTTCACTCATTTGAGATCATAGATAATAACATGAACACACTGCAGTACAGTGTTGTCAAGTGCAAACTTACCTACATATGTATGGTTCTTCATTTTTTTGTTTTAGTTTAAGATTAATCCACAAAAGGAACCAAATCAAATACTCTTAATCTGCTGCTTCATTCATGTCTTTGTCTGCAGCCTTTTAGTCATTCACACTTCTGCCAAAAGTGAGACTCATTGACCATGTTTACATGGTCTTACATGGTTTAAATAGGGTTTTTGCAGAAAGCAGCAGTCTGAAATGTCTTGTAAACGAGAACGCTGTTTTCCTTACGCTACTCTAGGTTTTCAGAGAAAGTGGTTTAACACACCTGGGTTTGTTCCAGAGAACACGGGTTATGTGGTCATGTAAACGCATTAGCAGCGTTCTTACGGGTTTTTGAGAAGTGCGCATGTGCGTGAACAGACCTGATAACAAATGATCTAGGATGGAGCCCAATAACGCAAGTCAACACAGCGGAAAGTATTCAACATTTCTGGGAGTACAGTGGGAAAAGCACACACTATAAAATATACACATTTATACACACCAATGTGAAATATCAACTGTCCCTCATATTTGCGTATAGGCACTCGTACATTAGGGATCCCGGAGTTTGACGTATGAGGAAAACCCCACTATTGCAGCGCAATTGCGCTGCAGGTCACGATTGAAAGCTAAGGAAACAAACACCGCAACAACTCTGGAATATCTGGAAATAAACTGAAGCAACGGGAGAATAAAATAGTGAAGTCTTCCTCAGATCCCATGTTTGTTATTTTCACAAGAATATATGGGTGTAAAGAATACGGCGCTTATACAGTGCATGTAGTGCACTTTCTCGCAATAAGCCACTTTGTGGTGTCCATGTAAACATAGTCATTGATATGCCTCTAATCATTATTCTCATCTGTATTCTACCCATTGACACCTGTCTCCATTATCTGTCTGCTACACTTTTATACACACATTTTTGCAGTAGTATCGATGTCTTTCTTTAAAACAAACAAACAAACAAAAAAAAAAGGATAAAATACCTTTTTCATGAGCTTACATGGATTATTTTTTACAAAAAATCATCATAAAATACAAAAATAGAATGTAACCAGTGCATATGATCAGAGTCAGAGATTATTTAGCAGAGATGGGCTACTTCTATTAAAATGAATTGGAGAAATCGGAACGCCCAACCAAGGATCTCTGAGTGCCCAATGGTCAACGAATGTAGAAAGGAAGTCCCGCCTTACAGTTAAGAGCCAGTCACCTTTTAGATACAGACATCACCTGTCAATCAACTCAAGAACGCACATGCGCATTAGCTAGACAAGCCGGGAAATTGCTTTTTTTAGTGTAATATGAGGTAAAGAATCACAATTTATGATTCCAGTATTGTCGATTGTTATTGCTGATTTGAATTATGTTCTTTGATTGTAATCTTGACCAACTGTTTTAGAGATTTCGGTCTTTCTTTATTCAAATAGATAGGAGCTGCACTGGCATGACTGGAAATAGCCTCCAAGCATTCCAAATATGGCCGACAGTGGACTGACTTTCTAGAAAGATTTTGATATAATGCCATGTATAGCATGTTAGCATTAGTGCCATGAATACAGAATGTAAACTTGACAAATGACACATTATGCATAAACATTACTTTGAATTATCACTGAGTGATTAAAACAGCTTCTTTTACTGATCTCATGTGGATTCTATTCATAGAATGAGGCATTTAGTCATGGGTAACATTTAAAAGTCACAGTTTTGATGAAACGCTCTTTAAATAATATTTAAATGCTGTTCTTAAAGCCCCAGTGGCCTTGGCGGTGTCTGAATGTTCGCAGACAGTTTACCGTTACACATCTGTTGCGACATTCTATCTTTGAGAGAAAAACGAAGGGGAACTTCGCCATAAGTGTATCAGAGCCTTTTTTTGCTGCATTTAATAGTTAATTTTCACCCCAAAATCAAAATGCTGTCATCATTTACTCATCCTCATGCCGTTTTATGTAGTTCTGCCAACAAAACATTAAAAATGTGTCTTTAGAAAACATTGGGTTTGTGACAATTATGCCTAAATGTCGAAACATACTTCACGCAAGTACGCAAATGCAGACGCGAGCGCTTGGCCAAAGCGTGGTCCCGTTGTACATACATTATGTGCGCTCTTGCGTTGCTCTGGCGGTTACAAACCTCAGACCACAAGAGGACAATAGATTTTTTTAGGTGTGACCACGAAACCGGTGCTGTGTCTGAAACCTTGAAAATGCCGCCTTCAGAGGCTGTATACAGAGACATGATGAAAATAAGGTGCTTTTCAAAGTGTTTGGAGACCAGTTTCCTTAAGAGTTCCATTCGTTCAAAACAGCTGTCAGTTAAGCTATTAACTGATTAGAAAGCAAGTCAGCTGCCTACGTTTTCGGATGCAGCCCAGATGTGGTAGATGAGTCGATTAGTTGAGGAGTGGGGAAGAGACACGGAGAAAAAACATGTTCGTTTGAATGGACTGGGGACAAAAAGTCGTATATATTTTTCGAAACGTTTCAACTCAAATTGCTGCCCGAGTCCGCCATGACAGTTGTTGATTGAAAGAAGGAAATCTGCTCTAGTGCCCCTTGCAGCAACATTGAGAATGCAGCGTGTACTTGCGTTGGGTTATGAATTGAGCGCTGACACATTTCACAACGCAATGACACGTGAAATCGAGGTTGCATAGCAAGGTGCATCTGCGTTCATGTACTTGTGTAGAGTATGTTTGGGCCTCAAGAAATCAATACAGTGCAACCTATTGAACAGACTGTGCTTTGTCCATCACAATCTTCATGCCATATTAAAAACAGCGTCTACTTTTACTAAGATCTGTTGCTACTCCAAACTCAACAGCTAATACAAATGTCATACAAGCCCATATTCTATAGAATATATGTTTATAGCATTATATACTGTTTATAGCATTAAATGTATAAATGTGTGGTTTCAGGGATGGACTTCACTGCAGATGGTCGTTATATGGCGCTGGCGGAGCGTCGGGAATGCAAAGACTACATCAGTGTGTTTGTGTGTGATGACTGGCATCTTCTCAGAGTGAGTTCTGTTCCATTCTCTCTATCAAAAGGATGATTAGAAGAATATAATTGTGTCATGGCCATGGCCTGGTGGCTGAGCTGTGGTGCTCATGCGGCAGACACCAGTTCAAATCTGGCCTGTATTGAAGATAAAAAAGCCTCTTTCTCAATTTATAATCCTGCACATGCAGAATTAAAACGGCGAGGGAAGTTAACCCTCAAGTTGGAGAGAAAATCGCCATTAGCTAGTAAATTTTTGTTTTTACTCACCAGACTTTTGACGACATATAAGCGTAATGCAACTGAAAACTCAAAGATATTAAGCAAACCAAGAAGGGGGCATCTTTACATGTATAAAGTTTTCATATATACTTTATATGACTCCACGCGATATAGTATGCGACATTGTACATTTTATTTAGCTTTTCATCATTTCAATCACATTTGAGCTTTTTTTTATATGTACAAATTTCACATTCTATCAATTTATCTGATGTCATGAAATTGCATTTACAGTAATGAGACAAGCTGTTGTCACTGTTTGAAAATGTTGCATACATTTTAAGCAAAAAAATCACAAGGTTGGAACCTAATAATTAAAATAGAATTCCACATATAACAATAATTTAATAATTGTATTATACAAATAATAATTTGTGCTACTCTATCAAAACCATGTTACTGTATAAAAACATTTTTTTTTTAAACCCTGCATAGATGCTGCAAGAGCCTGTTTGTCAAATTCTTCCTTATTTACAGTGTTTGTTGAAGTTAAAATATTTCATAATGTATGATTGTCCCTTTATTTATATTTACACATTTATTACACTTACTATAATACTGCAATTTGTTAGTGTTTGGGTTTTTAGGCTGAATCCAGCTTCTTATTAATTGTCAGCTTATTCAGGAAAAGGATCAATGTGCTTAAGTTCTTCACCAATACACAACTCAATCACTGTCCAGTGAAATCTGAATATTTACTAGCCAGTGGCTAATAACAGACGTATTTTAGTGCGGAATTTGGTCACACATGCGAGTGATTTTCTTGCAGTATAGGGGGCTGGAAGATCATTTGATAGAATTCTAAGGTAAATGAGAGAATTCTGCAATTACCAATGTTAATGTTTTAAGAGAATCACATTTCTCCCACAGTTGACCAACAGGTATTTTAATATTGGATAATATTTCTCATCACTTTTTGTGTTGTTTTGTGTAGCATTTTGAGAGTGAAACTCAAGATCTGGCAGGGCTAGAGTGGTCTCCGAATGGCTGTGTGCTTGCGGTGTGGGATAGCTGTCTTGAGGTGAGCTCCTTGTATGTCAGCTGTATCACCGGAATTGGATGTTTCATTATGCATGGAACGATATGTTAATGGAACGTTCCACAGAAGTTCAGAATTATTAGCTGAAGAGAGAAATGTGTCTTTCTTTCCTCAGTATAAAATGCTATTATATTCGCTGGATGGTCGCCTGTTGTCCTCCTACAGTGCTCATGAGTGGTCTCTAGGCATCAAGTCCGTCGCTTGGACTCCCAGCAGCCAGTTCCTGGCAATTGGCAGTTATGATGAAAAGGTGTAAACTTTGTGTGTTGAAGCGCCATTTAAACCCTAGATTAGTTTTGTGCATGGAACTATTGTATTAAAAAATACTTAACCTGCTGCATCAGGGATAGGGATTCTTGGTATGAGGTTTAAGAGAGCTTTGATTGGCTTTCCAACAGGTTCGGATCCTGAATCATATCACCTGGAAGAAGATCACAGAGTTTGAACATCCAGCCATCATCAGCAACTCCAAAGCTGTAGGTTTTTTGTTCCTGATAATGTGTGTGTTTTACGGGAGCTGGGTGTGAGGGGATGAGTTTTGGGGTGGGAATATTTAAGAGACAAAAACAACTTTGTATTAAGTAGCGCCAACCCCTGTTGGAGCCATGACATTTTAACCTCAATATATTTAATATATCATTTGGCCATTCTTTGTCTTGCGAGTATGAGAGTGTTTAGACAGGAGATATTTTTGCTGCATCTAACAGCCCTCTACATAGCGAGTACTTGCACACTTGCATATGTGACCAAAATATGAATTTTATTAGCAAGAGATTGAGTTGTGTAGTGGCGAAGAAGAAATTGAGTGCCCCGATCCTCTTACTGAGTAAGAAGCCGGCGAGTAAGAAGCTGGAATCAGTCTCGTCTATTATAGTGTGTTGTGTCTTGTGAGCATGTGCCCTGAAGGAAATTGACCTTATTTATAAATATTTGTACAAGCAAGTCATACACATTATACAAGTAAAAGTTTCCTTATGCTTCGTTTTGTGTATTTTGTATCCAAAGACGAGACCCAGGCACCCCATTTTCATTTCATGTCTCTCTTAATATCCTTTCCGTTATTTAGTCAGTTGGTGATCAAAAAGATAAAAAGAAACATTATTTATAACCATACATTTGTACGGATGAGGAAAAAACAGCTGTGCAACTTCTCTATTGTTAATGTGCGCTGCACCAAAGTCTTTCTAACAAGTCAGTCCACTGTCGGCCATGTTTGGAACGCTCTCGGGAGGCTATTTCCAGTCATGACAGTGCAGCTCCTATCTACTTGAACGGAGAAAGACCGAAATCTCAAAAAGGGTTGGTCAAGATTACGATCAAAGAACACATTTCAAATCAGCAATAAAATCTGACAATACTGGAATCATAAATTGTGCTTTACCTCATGTTACTCTAAAAAAAAACAAAATTTTCCCAGCTTGAATAGCTAATGTGCATGTGCATTCTCAAGTTGATTGACAGGCAGTGCATGTATCTAAAAGGTGATTGGCTCTTTTACCTGTAAGGCGGGACTTCCTTTGTACTGTACATCCGTTGAACGTTTGGCGCTAGAACTCCTTGGTTGAGAGTTCCAATTACTCCCATTCATTTGAATAGAAGTGGCCCGTCTCTGCTAAATGGTCTCTGGCTGGGCTCTCTCTCAACTAAACACTTGCTTGTGGGGCAGCCATTCTCTTAAAGAGACAGTACCAATTTAGTACTTGTTATACAGATCAATGTAAACTCATAAAAAAGTGCACATAAAAATATTTAAAATGTAGTAAGTGTAATAAATGTTTAAATACATGAATATTTAAAGGCACAATCATACATTGAAATATTTTAACTTCAGAAAACACTGTAAATATGAAAGAATTTAACAAATACTAATCTGTGCAAGGGTTTGGTAAAAACCAAATTTTTTTGCATAGTAGTTTTGATATAGGAGCACTTAAATTATTTTTTACAAAATAGTTATTAATTCTGTTTTCATTAGGTTCCAACCTTTCAATTTGTATGAAATTTCAAACAGTGACAACAGACATATAAATTGATAGAATGTGAAATTTGTACAAAAGCTAAAATGTGATTAAAAGGATCAAAAGTGAAATTTGAAAATGAAATTAATATATATATATATATATATATATATATATATATATATATATATATATATATATATATTTTTTTTTTTTTTTTTTTTTCTTAATATCTTTTTTAGTTTTCAGTTGCATTACGCTTACATGTTGTCAAAAATCTGGCGAGTAAAAACCAAAATTGACTAGCCAATGACGATTAATTCTCCCATGTGTCCATAGAGGGTTGATCTATGATTTAACGTTCACACTGTAAATATATACTTTATATACATATATACAGTATATCAAAACAATAAAAAAAAAAAATATTGAGAGAGAATGTTTTTGTTAAATATTCTGGTGAATTGTAATTTTCTTATAGGTGTTATTTAAGGAAATGGAGAAAAGAGCTGTTGTGGGTAGTGAGGATCTTTCTATTCATCAGCTGACTGTGGGTAACACTCTCTTCAGCACACAGAGCAAATGTAAGTTTCATTAATCTTGTGATGCACAGCTCAAAACATAGTTTACCTATAGCAAAAACTATGTTCATAATGTGAGGGGGGGTCTCTATTGTGTGTGTTTGCGCTAATATTACCTGCTATGCAGACAGAACTGTCTCTGTGGTGGCTGTAGTTTGGAGGCTCAGCGTGGCGGCAGGTCATTAAGAATGATGAATAACTATTTTTATTGCTGGACTTTTGGTCTGCTGATGCCACTACATAAATCTTACCAGCAAAAATATGGCACTTATTGTCTCATTGTAACATGAGATCAGCACTACTTAGCCCCCAAAACCCATTTTAAAATGCCCCACGACAACACCTTCTGTGGTAGGTATGAAAATAGCAAATAATAATGTATAATATAGTTTATAATATTATACATTTACATCGATCCCCACAGCCACCACCATTGTGTCATTGAGCAAGGCACTTGACTCCAGGTTGCTCTGGGGGATTGTCCCTGTAATAAGTGCACTGTAAGTCAATTTGGATAAAAGTGTCTGCCAAATGAATAAATGTAAGTCAACAAAAGTGTCAGTGAAGAGGATGCACATCATTTTCATGACAATGAATTAAATATTCTTCCCTCAAATTTTCTGTAACACACATCTGGATTTTTTTACTTCTGCTTGTTTTTGTTTTTTTTATTATTCTTTGATTTTTATTAGATTCTTATTACTTCAACAATCTTTAGTGTATGATAAATGTTTTTAGTAGAATGTTTCAAGTCTCAGTTGCCTCCACTTCTGAGACCGCACCCGTCAGGTGCCCTACTGCATAATATGCGCATAGGGAGCGGTGGTACGGATAGGTATGCGTATATATGTCTCACCACAATTGTATAGAGCGGTTATCTGAGTTACCGTAGACTTTGTCAGTTCCAACCAGTCTGGCCATTCTCTGCTGACCTCTCTCATCAATCAGGCGATTCCATCCGCTGAACTGCCGCTTACTGGATGTTTTTTTGTTTTTGGCACCATTCGGAGTAAATTCTAGAGACTGTTGTGTGTGAAAATCCCAGGAAATCAGCAGTTACAGAAATACTCAAACCAGCCCATCTGGCACCAACAATCATCCATGCAATTATCTAATCAGCCAATCGTGTGGCAGCAGTGCAGTGCATAAAATCATGCAGATACGGGTCAGAAGCTTCAGTTAATGTTCACATAAACCATCAGAATGGGGAAAAAATGTGACCTCTGTGATTTGGAACGTGGCATGATTGTTGGTGCCAGATGGACTGGTTTGAGTATTTCTGTTACTGCTAACTATGAATGAATCAAAAAACATCCAGTGAGTGGCAGTTCAGTGGATGGAAATGCCTTGTTGATGAGAGAGGTCAACAGAGAATGGCCAGATTGGTTCGAATTGACAAAGTCTACGGTAATTCAGATAACCGCTCTGTACAATTGTGGTGAGAAGAATATCATCTCAGAATGCTATTCTGAGATGCGGGTTGGCACTGTTGTGGCGGCACGAGGGGGACCTACACAATATTAGGCAGGTGGTTTTAATGTTGTGGCTGGTGTGTGTGTGTGTACACACATACATACATACAGTATACAGTGCATCCGGAAAGTATTCACAGCACTTCACTTTTTCCATATTTTGTTAAGTTACTGCCTTATTACAAAATGGATTAATATGAATTTGTTTTTTTTTTTAATGAGTTTATTTTTAATACATTTGCAAAGACTTCCTTTCACATTGTCATTATGGGGTATTGTTTGTAGAATTTTGAGGAAAATAATGAATTAAACCATTTTGGAATAAGGCAGTAACATAAAATATGGAAAAAGTGAAGCGCTGTGAATACTTTCCGGATGCACTGTATATTTATATTATAGGCCCTACATATTATAATTATTTGCATAATCATTTTTATGCATAATTTATATTGAATTATATTTATTCGGTGGCCTTTCTCAGCAAATGATGATAAATGCAATTCATTCATTTGATTAATTAATCGCCATGTTTGATATAAAATTGCACACTTTGGCAGCCATTGCATAAATATTTTGCTTTGTGGCAGATGAGTAAAGCACTGATTAGACAATACAAAAAAGGCTTTAAAAGTCAATATAATGTTTGTTTTATTCCAATATTAATTAAACGTATGCCTACAGTCGACAGCAAAACATTTTGCTTTGAGTTCGTCAATCTGTCCTGCTCTCACAGACTGGATAGACACGTTTGAAGGGTCTCACTGGTTTTCTGTGTCATAAACGTTGTTTCTAGGATCCTGTATCAAGTTAAAAGTGGTTGAAAGTTTGAAACTTTTATGTCTCGAGATCCCTGCATTCTGTTGTGCTTCGCCAAGCTGTCAAGAATGCGTCCCGTGTGATCAGCTCTCATTCTGTGGCTGCGTTGCTTGTGATGTTTGAGGCGTGTTGACTGCCCCCTGCTGTTGTGTCTTGTAAAAGCACATGTACTTTAAGCTTGAATTACTCCTATGGTAAAAAAACAACAATATATTTTTATTACAGAATTTACATATGGGTCAGGGGGCATGAGTATTTGTGTTAAGTTTTTTTAACACGTCATATTTTATAGAATTAATTGCACTAAATAAATGTGTTACATCAACAGCCTTAATATATTCGCATTACAGTGATGAGAATGAGTACTTTAACATTTGATCTGCAATATCTTATTTCAGATGAAATCACACAACTGCCAGCCCAAGTGTCTGTGGTCAAGCCGGATCTAGATCGTGCCAACCCAAAAATCGGCATCTCTGCTTTGGCTTTCAGTGCAGATAATCGCTACCTTGCTACAAAGAATGGTGAGAATGTTTTGTCTCTCATATTTAACAATCATGTGTCTTGAATATAAAACTTTCCATGTCTTTGAAGTTTGTATTAATTTTCATGATGGCCTGGCAATCACAATGTTTTAAATTCCCTGATATGTAAAGGTTTTCAGTGACTGAGATAAAACACCTCCACCTAGCTAAGTAGTTCATTTTTCACATTTCAGACAGTATGCCTCATGTTCAGTCTGGTGACACCGGCAGTTTTGAAAGGCATTAAAGTGTTCCAAACTGCGTAGTTTGGATTTACACAACCATTTGTTGCCTTGCTTCCTGATGTATTCCCTTGTGTTCAATACACAGAACTTATTCTTGCCATTGATGTGTTAACAAATGTCCTAACAAGTGTGCAGGGCTCAGCTTTAAAGAAGGCTTAATGGCCCAGCACCAGTGAGTTTCGGGCATGTTAAAGGAACTGTCACTTTTCCTATCGGGCCACTGCTGCATTGTCACAAAGTCTTCCATATGTTGATCATGTACATGTGTTTTTCATAGACTCAGGTTGAGGTGTGTGTGTGTCTGTGTGTGTGGTATTAATATTGAGATGGTGACACTGTGTAAATCCACCGTCAGATAACATGCCTCAGAGTGTGTGGGTGTGGGACATGCTGAGACTCGGTCTGCTGGCAGTGCTGGAACACACGGCTCCTGTGCGCTGCTTTGTCTGGGATCCACGCAGACCTCGACTGGCCCTCTGCACCGGAAACTCCAAAGTATATCTGTGGTCACCAGCTGGCTGTGTGTCTGTCAATGTTCCAGTGGAAGGTACAGATTCACCACAGTACATGTCACAGCTTTTTATTCACACAAGTTTTCACACTTTTCCTGAAAAATAAATTGTATTTACTGTATTCTGAGAGTTATATACTGTAAAAGTGTTATATTTCTATGTTCCTATGTGTTGTAATAAGCCATGAGCAGCTGTGCATTACACTGTGACCAGATAAAGTGACAAATTTTGACAGAGTTTTTGTCCTAATTAGCCACAACAAGTGACAGGACATTTTTTTGATGGTTTGGTTTCTGCTACGTCACACAAGGTAGCCCCGCCCACTGTGAAATCTCATTGTTCCAAAATCCTGCTCCACATAACCGTGCATTAAACATCTGATATGTTCCGAATTGGCTTTGATTGTGGCGGGTTGCGCAGTAGTTTTGTTTTCGGTGTTGACAGACATGTTGCTTGTCGTTTTAATTTTACGGTATCGCGTTTGGTTAAGACAGGGAGTCGCATACAGGACACGTCTGGCGGATAACATACAGTTGCTGCATCCAAAAACGTAGGCAGCAGACTTGCTTCCTAATCAGTTAACAGCTTAACCAACTATTGTTTTCCATGAATGTATGCATACTTGTGCCACTCAGCGTCCGTCGGTGGCACCCAGTTAGAGATGGGCATTTTCGGGTAATTTTGTTAAGTACTCTAGTCTAACCCACACAAAAAACAGGTAACCGATTACTCGAATATTAAAATGTAAAGGCCTTTTCACATGAACCTTCGATGCGATTTCTCGCCGCGATTTTTTTTTTTTTTTTATGGAAACAATGGATTCCTAACGAGCCCTTCCCACCTGGAACGAATGTGCGCGGCAACAAAGAGGAACTTTTTTTTTAACGGTGAGTGGGTCAAAAAAAAATTCTTCGCCCGGCGAAGAAACGCCCCGACCAATAAAATTTGAGCTGTGAATCACGTGTCAGGAGTTGCTGCAGTTCCCAAAACCAGCAGATCAGGTGGTGCTAAAGCACAGAAAGCTGTTTTGAACACTGACATTAAACGCTGAAGCAGTGAGGAAGTGTGTTTCATTTGCATCAAATGCCTTAAAAACGGAAACGGGGTTCTCTTAACATGTAAATGATATTGCTGCATCACTGCCTTGCATCCCCTTTAAAAAGCTCTCTGATCTTACATGGATTGTCTTCATATATTGCTGTATGTTTTCCCTTTGCATTTAATCTTACGTGAGTTCTCTTATATCTCTTATATAACATATATCGCATATATATTTTAAATAAACAACTCTACAGATATATAGTGTTTTTACTTGCCAAATATTAATAAAATGAATGCTGTGACTTGAAGTGCATTGTATGTCTTTGTATCAAAGTGCCTTTGACCAAAAATTTTATTATTGTCTCCTCAAAATCGTTATTTCTGTGCAATTGTTTAAAGTCGTTAACAGCTGTCGTTGGCAAGTATTAGTATCTAATAATGGGTCAGACTGAAGATGGTTTCGTTACATGTGTTGTATTTCTTGCATTATATAGACACTTTGGCCATTTGAATGCAGTCACGTTTAATTAGTAACATGTTTTGAGAAAATTTATAGATACACATGCAATAAGATACAGTCAGTATAGTTCAAACTGACAACATCTGTTACAACTAGGGCTGCAACTAATTATTATTTTGATGATCGATTAATCTTCGATTATTTCTACAATTAATCGATTAATCGGATAAAAATGAAATTTTGTTTCCTGTATTTTATTAAAATATGATTTTTCAAAAAACTGAAATGATAAAGGCCGTAAGGATTTGATTTACATTACTGAATTAACGATTCTTTACTCTCAAATGAGTTTTGTCATGCAACACATTTTTCACTGGGCTGTGAGGTGACGTCACTGACGGGGCTTCTCCGTGCTTACTGCAAATATCCAACTAATCGATAATGAAATTTGTTGTCGATGATTTCCATTATCGATAATTATCGATTTTATCGATTAGCTGTTGCAGCCCTAGTTACAACAGTCATTATGTGTGCGTTACGCAGTGAATAAATAGATGTACTTAACATACATATGTGGCAGTGGCATATAATCACTCTTATTTCAAATGGTAACGTTTTAACGGTTAATGTTATTTTTTTTTACACTTGTAATCACCCCTCAGATTGTATACACATGAAAATACTGCCAGTCAACACGTCCAGCAGGTGAACTAAAATAGTTTGAAGTGTCTTGAATATTTTCTTTCTCATTGAGTAAATCAACAACAAACACTTCATCACTGCTGCAGCTTGTAGAGAAATTGGTTTTCTTTTTTGATCTGCTTGTCAAGTACCTCTTCTCATGGACCGTCATGGGCAGAGGGCAGACCAGCTCAAAGGTGTGCTGAGCCACCTACCGTACCGGGGTAAAATTGCTTGTCGATTAGTGCTACCTATTGTAAAGGCGTGAATATGCCAACGGCGGCCATTCGCTTCGCTTTCTATGGGAAAGGGGCATTCACTGGTGATTCGCCTCTCGTTATCGCATCGTGTTTGGTGCGAAAAGGACTTAAGATGAAAAAATGACACACGTGTAGGTGTGGGCCATATGATCAAAATTGTATATCATGATATGAGTACTTTTATATCATGATAACGGTATATATCACAGTATAGTTACATTTTCTAAAAAAATAAACATATTGTAATGCCTGTTTTTGAATAATCAAGTTTGTGAATTAAAGACTTGATAAAAAAAAAATCTTTATTTGGAACTTGACAAACATAGTCAAAGTAAAAAAAAATTAACAAAAAAACAAAACAACTAAATTTGGTTTTAAATTAACATTACCATAATGCTCAATTTCACATTATGCCACTTTTGAGTCTGATGTTGTTGACCAATATTATTATTATTATTATTATAAACTTTCCTTAAGAAACTCGACATCTTCACAAAGCAATGCAACAAAGAAAATAATACAAGTAAAAAAATTCCTATGAAAATCAATACTTCATTAGACTCTAAATGATTTAAGTCATCTCTGTAGGGAATATTTGAGTATCTGAAGGCAAACATGGACTTTTATTTATTTATTTTTTAATATCTAACATAATTTGAGCAGAATTGTATTAAGGGTGATGATGGCCGCATGGCTGTTTTCCTCGTCAATGGTGGTTAGAATAGGCTGTCTAACCATTCAAGATGTTTGACTTCCTCCATGGCGCTTTGTTTCAAATGGAATTCAAATGTGTCACGTAAAGTTTTGTGGTCTGCGGCGCGATATAGAGAAAAGACGGAGTGAGTAGCGCGACTGATCCTGCTCTGCACCCTCCTGTCTCTGGAGCACAAATGGGAAGCCTGCTGGACTCCCGCGCACTTGCGTGCTCCAGAGATAGAGTGCATGACAGTCACGTGAAACACAGCTACACGTGTCAGAAGATAAGCATTTTTAGAACGCAAGATGAATGCCATTGAATTTGCTATGGCCGCCTAAAAATTGTCAGTGCCTGGAAAAACCCTTTCCATGTTTCTTTAATACACTCCGCCTTCCTCTACCATTTCTCCGACAGAATGTGTACCGTATACATGCACGTTTCTTGCCACGGAGTGGCGATTTTGCGTAACCGCGAGAGAGACAGTAATCCAAAATGTATACCGGTTGTCAAATTTCTAATGATTTATCATTTCTATTGTTACATAGCCCACCCCTACATATGTAAAATTTATATTTTGTTTTATTCACAAACATTACCAGGGACGGTTTCAAATAAGCTAATTTGAGCAAACTATGCTGTTCTTTTTGGAAAAAAATGAATAAAAATAAAATAATGTAATAAACAATATGCATTCATAAAAATGGGGAAAAAATTAAATAACAAAAACAAACTCAAGTCTAAATAAGTGCTTTAACATTTTATTGTTTAGAAAAACAAGTAGTAAAAGTTGGCTTTTTATTAAATGCGCTCCATCTGTGTTTCAAAGATTTCGCGCACATACAAACATACTAGTCTGGTAAGCTTCCGAGTTTCTCGTACTGCTTAGCATTTTCTTTCCGCCATAAAAGCAGATCCTCATCCATTGGTTTGTATGAATCCAACAAGAACCGAATTCCCATACAGTGTAATTCAATAAGAATCAAAATATTACATGTATTGACACTCTTGACTTTGCTTGAAAGCAGAGACACCATCATATCTTCTCTCATTCAACACCTTGACAACATACATCCACAGCACCCCCAGTGGACTCAGTTGTAACTGCGAAAAAACGAGTAACCGTGTAATTCAGCGTTGCTCACGGCAGGCAAATGTGCAAAGAAAAATAAATGTGCAATATTCGAGTAAGGTTTTTAATAGTTGAGTAGCTGGTGCAGAACGATTACTCGATTTGTTGATCACTCATGCACACCTCTACCCCTAGCTATGACTCCGGAGGCTTGGAAGAATTCTGCCACTCCCATATATTTCATTAAACTGCATGGAAATTCGACCCAGCTCATCATCAAGAGGCATTCATTATTTAACCTAGGCTAGAAGATATATTGTAAAAAGGCAATTCTTCTGAAACAAGTATGTCTTTTCGACAGCGTTGGCTATGTATAGAGAAATTTCATAATAAACGTCCTTCATTCTAAAAATGGCAGTTCCTAAAGTTTTAAGCCAACTGCGGAGTAAAAACAAAGGCCAAAGCCAATTTTTAATCTCATTTAACACTTGACGAGTGTGAATTTTGGACCTTGGTTACAGTGATTTAAAGTTGAAAGAAATTGTTACCCCTTATATGTGGTAAAATCACAATAAAGCACAGCCTCTCGTGGCTTATTATTTTTTATAAAATGTTGGCAACAGCAATATAAAAGACACAGATGTTTAATAAATAATCACAATAATCAATTCGAGAGCTCTACAAGAAACTGCTTCTGTGGAAACATCTCACTTATTATTCTACATGTGTTTCCTCACAGGGAGTTTTCAGGTGCAGTCTCTGTTCTGGCACTGCAGTGGCAACTCACTCATTCTGCTCTCGAAAGACCAGCTCTGTCTGTGTTACATGGACACAGAGGAGAAATAGACCAAAGCACTTGATCAACACACTCGATAGATTTCACAGTATAGGGCCAGTTTCTGCAGGAGAGATTTGTATGAGATCAGGTTTCCAAAGAACACTAGGAAATACACTGTGTGCCTGCAAAAATACCTCAGCACTTGATATGATTTTGTATTGTTCAGGAAGGATTTTTATGGCATTGCTTCATCTTAATGAATTTATAAAATAAATAAAAATAACCCAAAAAACATTGACATGAAAAGTTAAATAATAAATCATAATAATGGCAATTGTCAATACCACTCATGCTACAAGGTGTCACTTTCTAGACTGTTAGGCAATAAAATGTGGTACATTCTGTGATTGTCCACCTATGGTAGTTCTATACCTGCTGGTAAATTCAGTCTCGCTCTGTTCCTGCTTTGTTCTCATGCAGAGCACTACCCAGGAGAGAGAGGTTTATGAAATATGTATTATTCCTCAGCAGCAGTCCAGTTCAAATGAACTGACTGATGCATTTACTCAGATCTGTCTTGGTGGCCTTAGACAAGATACATAGATTTTACACATGCTTCATGAAGGACCAAACATTTAATTAGAAATGCATCAAACGTACGTGAGCTGTATTTTTAAAAATGAATGTCAGTTGTGAATGTGAAGCTTTTGCTTCATGAGGATAATATCTGTGTTGTTTTGAATGTCTGTATTTATATTACCAGGTTTACTTGTGTACAAATATTTAATATGTTTGGAAGCTAGGTTTATTACTATTTTTTTTTTTTTTAATAATAAAATTAGAGCTATTTGTATTAAAGTTTTCTGTATTGATGTTTCCCTTTTATTTATACTTTTTATTTTATAGAGATTATGGTCAATGAATTTCACAAAAATGGCCAAGGACCAATATTAAAGTCATATTTATTTATTTATTTTTATATTTTTTAGCCTATTTTTTTTTTTTAATCTATTAAAGCTTATTGTTAGAATCAAATTTTATGCAAAAAAAAATAAAAAATATCTAAAAAAATACAACAAAAAAATACCACTTAATGTGTATATTGTGTGTGTGTATACTAACTATCAAGATAGATATAGATAGATCTAGATATCTATATCTATATATACATATTTATGTATGTATATATACACACACACACACACTAAATATGCTGACTTATGTTATTTTTTTGAACTTCAAAGATTTGGACCCTGTTGACTTGTATGGACCTACAGAGCTGAAATATTCTTCTAAAAATCTTTGTGTTCTGCAGTAGAAAGAAAGTCATACACATACACAGTAAATGATGAGAGAATTTTCATTTTTGGGTGAACTCCTTTAACGCAATAAGTTTGGGGAAATTGTGATTGTCATAAAAATACTGTCATAATGCAAAACTTCTTAATAGTCCTAAAAAATAGGCTTTGTTTTTGTGCAAAATAGAATACATTATTTTTCCTTTTGATTTTTCTGTGAAACATGACCTGAACATGTTCTTGACAGGTTTTGTGAGATTCACGCTTACATGGACCATTTCGCATAAATGAAATGGATTAACATCATTTTACTTGAAGTATAATGTTTATACTACATTATTACAAAAGACAATAGTGATAATGGTAAATCCAGACTTCAGTTTTTAAAGATTCTAATATCCAGTTCAAACAGACCTGAAGAGAGACCAGAGCTAGGCTTGATTTGGTGATTAAACCGTCTTTTAATATAATGAATTGGCAAATGATGAAAAACATAACACAGAGACCATGATCAACAAATTAGACATTTTAAACCCAGTAAGCTGCAGGCACAATCATCATGCACAACTTCGCATAAAAAAAATAAAAGAAAAACAGAAATACATTCTATGGAGTATTTAAAGAAAATCATGACATCATGAGTACGACTGTATCTCTATGGCTGCAGATAAAGCGAAATAGGGGCTTGGCCAAAAAAAGTGCATGTGTGTGAAGAAAATACTTCAAAGTTTCAAAACCCGTAATCACTCAACAGTGGACAACCTCGATGATCGGAATTTCCCACTTTGAAATACATCCTAAAGCAAACAGATTAAAGCAAACTTGTTGAACAACTTGACCTGAGGAAATCTTCACTAATTTCTATTCCTTATCAATTTTCCTTGGTTAAAAATAAGCTAAAAGCCTTTAATGAAATGGATTTAGTATTGTCCATGTTTTCAGTAACTGAAGCACAAACATGTATTTGTCTACTTAATGCCAACTTTCACTTCTTCAATCTTAGCAGTTAATAAAACACACACACAAAACATAAAAATGTAGCAGTAGACTTGCTTTGATTAGGTTTACAGTCCCCACAATTAGACCTGAAATTCACTTTGAAATCTGCAGTTGCAGGGATTTGAACAGGTTTCAAATGTGAAAATAATAAATGTTAGGTAGGTGGTGTTTCCAGTTGAAGAAAAAAAAAAAAAAAAATCAAGAACATATCTGGGTCATATTTTCACAAATGATATTTAGCTTAATTAAAAAATACACAATATAAATGATTCGTTTATAAATAATATTAATGATTAATACTATAATAATTATATTATTAACAATAATTATACATTATTCTTGATAAAATAATACTATTATTAAGTGTTGGGTGTAGTGAATAATTTATGCTCATATAGTGAATTACTGTATTACAGTGATGAGTGACATTTCACATTATAGTAATGACAGTTAGGTTTCATTTTCTTCAGGCAAAATATAATTTATTAACACTACAATATTGGTGTTTTAGAATACTTTTTTAAACAACACACATTAGAATATTATGCAAGGCTTTAAACATAATTAGTTAATATACATGCAAATACAGAAATGTCATAAATTGTATTAAAATATTTCTTATAAATATATTTACATTTTATGAACTATGGATCTGTTAAGCATTATGTAAAGTTAATTTTATTTATTTAAAAAAAATTTTTTTTAAATCATTATGATAAATGATAGTTATTATAGAGACCTTTTTTCTTTTGGAGTGAATTATGACCCAGGTTTATTCAGGACTTCATGAGATTCCCCTTTTTAACAAAGTAGTAGTAGAGCAGTCAATTTGAAATATAAATTTCAGGTCTTGGATGTAAGCAATGTGGCACAAAAGTAAAACCACAACTATTATCTTCAGAAACAGTTCAAATCAACTGCATTCAGAACTCTTAAGCTTTACTGAAAGATGATAGCTGTCATTTGATTTTTTTTGTTTTGTTAGCAAGCCTCACATAGCTGCAGTACAGTAATGTGACAAGTGGAACAATATTTTGTAAAGGCCAAAGCACTGCATCACAATGTAAAATAAAGAAAATACAATTTATATAACACAAGCCTCAGTAGTTTTTATTTAATGTAATATTCACAAGACATGCAGTTTGATTTCATTTTTTTGAACATTAGGCCTCATTCATAAAATGCCAGCAGAGCAAATTTCTTTCCCCCTTTTTCTCCCAATTTGGAATGCCCAATTCCCAATGTGCTTTTGAGTCCTCGTGGTCGCGTAGTGATTCGCCTCAGTCCGGGTGGTGGAGGACGAATCCCAGTTGCCTCCGCGTCTGAGACCGCGCATCTTATCACGTGGCTTGTTGAGCACGTTGCCACGGAGACATAGCGCGTGTGGACGCTTCACGCCATCCACCGCGGCATCTGCGCTCAACTCACCACGCGCCACACCGAGAACGAACCACATTATAGCGACCACGAGGAGTTTACCCCATGTGACTCTACCCTCCCTAGCAACCGGGCCAATTTGGTTGCTTAGGAGACCTGGCTGGAGTCACTCAGCACGACCTGGGATTCGAACTAGCGAACTCCAGGGGTGGTAGCTAGCGTATTTTACCACAAATAATAATTTTCCCATTAAATCGCAATCTTCATTTGAATGATTCCGATATTGATTCTTAACCTTAAATTGATCTGGGAATTTTTTTTAAGTACAATTTTGGTTGTTTGTGTCGATTATAATATCTGTTAAAAAATAGCAATTGAACTGCATAGGTTGGGCTCTATTGTCACTTTATTTATTTATTTATTAATATTTTCATGATGAACCAAGTTAGAAGGTTCCCTGTATAATTTACAGCATTAACTGAGAATTTCTTCCATATGTAAGCAAAATGGACATTATAATTGAAATATACCCAAATTAATCCAAATCGAACCATATCGAAATCGGAATCAAATCGAGAGCTTGTTTCATTTATGTAAGTTTTGGTTTCACAAACAATTTAAACAAATTCGTTCTTCTCGTTTCATGAATGAGGCCCATAAAAGTGACGAACCTCATAACTCCACTAGTTTTTATTGGAAAGCCAGTCAGTCCAAAATGCAACACCAGAAAAATGCAAAACAAGTCTTTCCCAAACCATATAACTTGGTTAAGTGGGTATACAGTAGGTTATAAAGCTTGTAGTTAACTTATGATCTGTGAGCCCAGTATATTAGTGAGGATTTCTTATCACTGCCCAAGACTTCAGCCTTTTCAAGACTGCCTCAAAAAGATACAAATGTTCAATGGTCAACAAAGCATGCTAGTAACAGGTTAATCTGGACATCAAATGAACATCAGTCATCATTGTGGTCATGGCCATACACACACTGTGTTTCCAAACCATTCAAGCACATTAGAAAGGCTGTGTTAATACAGAGGGGCATGGACAGAGGAAGATTAACACTGCCTATGGAGAGGGCATGTACATCGGCATCGGGGGCGTCCAGGCACATACTGATGCAGTGAGCACACCTCACTGCCTGGCACATCTCACACGCCGCATACATCCAACAACAAAATGAGAAGGATGTTTTCAACTCACATACTCAAATGTTGCAATATCACGCAAAAACAGCACTTAACTGAAGGATGAGTACAAGAATTCAGCAGTTAAAAGCCAATTTTCCCCCTTGTCATTGAGTAACCCAATTTGGCTTCATTGTTGATAAAGGACATGATGCCCAGGTAAGTCTCGATCAGGAGTGGGCGCTCAAGGATCAAAACACCATTGGCTCGGCCCGGAATGGGGCATTCTTTATGGGCTTTCTTCACAGCCTGGACGAGCTGCGTTTTGAAGTTCTCAAGCTGAAACATGAGACAGAGATGTCACAGGAGGATTCATTAGGAAATGTTTAAAGAGGAGGAAAACTTTATATGCTGAAGAACGTGATGTCAAATCAACCAGCCAAAATAGGTTAAATATCCTAACACGGGAAGATATGTATTGTAAAGTGTAAGGCATTATCAGAAGTACTGAAATATTTTTTACTGCTAAAACGTCTTTTGCTGCAATTTAAGCGTTATGGATTATTTTGTGTCAACTCAAACGGAGCTCCCAGGCTCAATTTTTTTTTTTTTTATTTATTATTGATAAAATAAAAATTAAATAAAAGAATTAAAAAATGATGATGAAAGCTAAAATAATAAATATCATGGTTCAATATTTACATCTGAATGCATTATTTTGCAGAGGGGCAATTTTTGACAGTGATTGAAAAAATATATATATAAACTCAGCAAAAAAAGAAACGTCCTCTCACTTTCAACTGCTTTTATTTTCAGCAAACTTAACATGTGTAAATATTTGTATGAACATAATAAGA
This sequence comes from Myxocyprinus asiaticus, assembly GCF_019703515.2. Lineage (NCBI taxonomy): Eukaryota > Metazoa > Chordata > Actinopteri > Cypriniformes > Catostomidae > Myxocyprinus > Myxocyprinus asiaticus. Next base: position 8,252,553 of record NC_059376.1, on the reverse strand, counting down.
TTCAGCAACTAAGACATAAACTGAACAAGTTTCACAGAAATGTGACAAACAGAAATGGAATAATGTGTCCCTGAACAAAGGTTACAGTCAGTATACAGCAGTGCATCTCCTCCTCATGGACTGCACCAGACTTTCCAGTTCTTGCTGTGAGATGTTACCCAACTCTTCCACCAAGGCACTTGCAAGTTTCCGGACATTTCTGGGGGGAATGGCCCTAGCCCTCACCCTCCGATCCAACAGGTCCCAGACGTGCTCAATGGGATTGAGATCCGGGCTCTTCGCTGGCCATGGCAGAACACTGACATTCCTGTCTTGCAGGAAATCATGCACAGAATGAGCAGTATGGCTGGTGGCAGTGTCATGCTGGAGGGTCATGTCAGGATGAGCCTGCAGGAAGGGTACCACATTAGGGAGGAGGATGTCTTCCCTGTAACGCACAGTGTTGAGATTGCCTGCAATGACAACAAGCTCAGTCCGATGATGCTGTGACACACCGCCCCAGACCATGACAGACCCTCCACCTCCAAATCGATCCAGAGTACAGGCCTCGGTGTAACGCTCATTCCTTCAACTATAAATGTGAGTCCGACCATCACCCCTGGTGAGACAAAACCACGACTTGTCAGTGAAGAGCACTTTTTGATAGTCCTGTCTGGTCCAGCAAAGGTGGGTTTGTGCCCATAGGCGTTGTTGCGGGTGATGTCTGGTAAGGACCTGCCTTACAACAGGCCTACAAGCCCTCAGTCCAGCCTCTCTCAGCCTATTGCGGACAGTCTGAGCACTGATGGAGGGATTGTGCATTCCTGGTATAACTCGGGCAGTTGTTGTTGCCATCAAGTACCTATCCTGCAGGTGTGATATTCGGATGTATCGATCCTGTGCAGGTGTTGTTACACGTGATCTGCCACTGCGAGGATGATCAGCTGTCCTACGGACATTGTAATTTATTGCCCTGGCCATATCTGCAGTCCTCATGCCTCCATGCAGCATGCCTAAGGCATGTTCACGGAGTTGAGCTGGGACCCTGGGCATCTTTATTTTGGTGTTTTTCAGAGTCAGTAGTAAGGTCTCTTTAGTGTCCTAAGTTTTTATAACTGTGACCTTAATTGCCTACCGTCTGTAAGCTGTTAGTGTTTTAACGACCGTTCCACAGGTGCATGTTCATTAATTGTTTATGGTTCATTGAACAAGCATGGAAAACATTGTTTAAACCCTTAACAATAAAAATCTGTAAAGTTATTTGGATTTTTACAAAATTATCTTTAAATTACAGTGTCCTGAAAAAGGGACTTTTATTTTTTTTCCTGAGTTTATATATATATATATATATATATATATATATATATATATATATATATATATATATATATATATATATATATATATATATATATATGTGACTTCAGTTGAAGTCAGAAGTTTACATACACTTAGGTTGAAGTCATTAAAACTCATTTTTTAACCACTCCACAGATTTAATATTAGCAAACTGTAGTTTTGGCAAGTCATTTAGGACATCTACTTTGTGCATGACACGAGTAATTTTTCCAACAATTGTTTACAGACAGATTGTTTCACTTTTAATTGAATATATCACAATTCCAGTGGGTCAGAAGTTTACATACACTTAATACAAGTTAACTGTGCCTTTAAGCAGCTTGGAAAATTCCAGAAAATGATGTCAAGCCTTTAGACAATTAGCTTCTGACAGGAGGTGTACTGAATTGGAGGTTTACCTGTGGATGTAATTTAAGGCTTACCTTCAAACTCTTTGCTTGACATCATGGGAAAAATCAAAAGAAATCAGCCAAGACCTCAGAAAAATATATTGATATATTGAAGCAGCATCTCAAGACATCAGCCATGAAGTTAAAGCTCATCGCAAATGGGTCTTCCAAATGGACAATGACCCCAAACATACAGCCAAAGTTGTGGCAAAATGGCTTAAGGAAAACAAAGTAAAGCTCTGACCTCAATCCGATAGAAAATTTGTGGGCAGAACTGAAAAAGCGTGTGCGAGCAAGGAGGCCTACAAACCTGACTCGGATACACCGGTTCTGTCTGGAGGAATGGGCCAAAATTCCAGCAACTTATTGTGAGAAGCTTGTGGAAGGCTACCCAAAATGTTTGACCCAAGTTAAACAATTTAAAGGAAATGCTACTAAATACTAACAAAGTGTATGTGAACTTCTGACCCACTGGGAATGTGATGAAAGTAATAAAAGCTGAAATAAATCATTCTCTCTACTATTATTCTGACATTTCACATTCATTTCAAATAAAGTAGTGATCCTAACTGACCTAAGACAGGGAATGTTTTCTATGATAAAATGTCAGGAATTGTGAAAAACTGAGTTTAAATGTATTTGGCTAAGGTGTATGTAAACTTCTGACTTCTACTGTATATAAATATATACACTGACGGCCAAAAGTTTGGAATAATGTACAGATTTTGCTCTTATGGAAAGAAATTGGTACTTTTATTCACCGAAGTGGCATCTTGTTCTGATCACAATGTATAGTCAGGACATTAATAATGTGAAAAATTACTTTTACAATTTGAAAAACATTTTCAGAACTTCTTAAACTACTTCAAAGAGTTCTCATCAAAAAATCCTCCACGTGCAGCAATGACAGCTTTGCAGATCCTTGGCATTCTAGCTGTCAGTTTGTCCAGATACTCAGGTGACATTTCACCCCATACTTCCTGTAGCACTTGCCATAGATGTGACTGTCTTGTCGGGCACTTCTCACGCACCTTACAGTCCAGCTGATCCCACAAAAGCTCAATGGGGTTAAGATCCATAACACTCTTTTCCAATTATCTGTTGTCCAATGTCTTTGTTTCTTTGCCCACTCTAACCTTTTCTTTTTGTTTTTCTGTTTCAAAAGTGGCCTTTTCTTTGCAATTCTTCCCATAAGGCCTGCACCCCTGAGTCTTCTCTTTACTCTTGTACATGAAACTGGTGTTGAGCGGGTAGAATTCAATGAAGCTGTCAGCTGAGGACATGTGAGGTGTCTATTTCTCAATCTAGAGACTCTGATGTACTTATCCTCTTGTTTAGTTGTACATCTGGCCTTCCACATCTCTTTCTGTCCTTGTTAGAGCCAGTCGTGATTTTGTCTTTGATGACTGTTGTTGCATTCCGTAATGTGTGCAGTTTTTGCTGTGCTGTTCGTGTTCTTACTGTGTCTGTGGGTGTGTCTTCTGCTCTGAGTGTCTGCAGGTGCCGCTGATTTGCAGATTGGCCATTTATGATTGTGTGCCTATACAATCCCTGTGCTGCCTTTCAGATGGGAGCTGTTGTGACTTTGGGCTGGTCACACTCCTCCACGCTCCCCACCAGCCGCCAGACCAGTTTCTCGTGTTCTTGAGCTGAAAGTTTGTTACATTGTTGCTCTTCAGAATTGGAGTGTTTTCTGAGCTATAGCAGTTAGGTTTGTAGGGGTGACCCTGCTTATTTGATATTGTTCGCTCTGTGTCTGTTAGTGAAGTCTGATTAGTTTAATTGTATTTTTATTTCCTTCTTTAAGTTTGTTATTTTCTCCTTTTTCTTTCTAGATTGTTTTGTTTATTATTTTTGGCTAGGGGTCACCCTGAAGCCCAAATACCTCCTGCATTACATCTTTAATACTTTATCTACTTCCAATAAAAACAAATATTGGATCTATGATCTTGTTGTCTTGGGTTTTTGGTCTGACGGTTGTGCTGGAAGCACACCTCCCTTTACTTTGCATCCTACCCCTAGGGGACGTTACAACTGTAGTGTAACCTTTGTATGAAATCTTCAGTTTTTTGGCAATTTCAAGCATTGTATAGCCTTCATTCCTCAAAACAATGATTGACTGCTGAGTTTCTAGAGAAATCTGTTTCTTTTTTTTGCCATTTTTGACCTAATATTGACCTTAAAACATGCCAGTCTATTGCATACTGTGGCAACTCAAAAACAATGTTAAGCTTCATTTAATGAACCAAATAGCTTTCAGCAGTGTTTGATATAATGGAAAGTGATTTTCTAGTACCAAATAAGCAATTTAGCATATATCACGAAATAATTTTACGCTTAAAACATCCGTGTCGCAAATAAGCACCACCTAGAGGTAAAGTCATATCAAACTAAAGCTCTCATTTGCAGGAAGGCAATTATACAGTTTATTTTGTTGACCTAATACCACAGTTTGAAAGATTCTCAAAAGAATCACAAAGTGAAATATGATTTATGTAAGACATCAAATACAATCTTTTATGCAGCAATCACTGCTGCTTTAAGCACCAAATAGCTACAAACTTTATAACTGCTCTTACTATATTAATGCAAAGGGAAGCATCTCATCTTTCTAATGACACTTAGATTGAGCTTATAGTCCACTCAGAGGCCGAGATATTCAATGAAACTATGGGGGTGGTGTATGAACTGAAAATTAGACTATGTTTATGGCTGAGCACATCTGCGAGAGTGCCACCTACATTTCAGATCTGCATATTGTGATGGAAGGCGATAGAGGAAAAAAACAATTTCCTAGTACTTGCTGCCATATTGTGGAATGAAATAAGACTTTTTGCAAATTGGTAGATCATACAGAACCAAAATTACATGCTTACAAAGTTAGGACCAAAAAAAAAACAAAACATATACAATATTAATTATGACTCTTAATTGGACTCTTATTTTTGTGTGGGATTTCTGAAAAATTGTAATTTTTTTAAGGTTTTGTCACAATTAGTCCAGAGTACGTATGAATCATAAGCTTTGAAAATTCATCTTTGATATTGTTGAATGTTAAAATGGTTAAGAGGTAAAAGACATGCAATGAAACCAAATAGTCCCCTGACCAAATTCTGGAACAGCATATTTAGTTTGTCAAAAAAATGGAGGAGCAGGAGTGTTTGATTGCATTATTTACTGTGTGAATTAATGTATTATTTATTATATTTGTGTAGGTTGTGTGACATTTTTTATTTACATATTATAGATTGTCATCTGTGACAAGTGATTATAATCAGCACATTTACCTGGCAGAGGGAAGCCACCTTTTCATCTGCGTGTGCCATGGGGTGTTCAGTGAAGGTGATGAAGGGTATATCAGTGGCCCAGGGGTTCCAGCGGTTTATGAACGAAGGTCTTGGCCGCTTATCCCACTGGACACGGATCCCAATTCCCCCTCTCCTGGAGACATTCAAACATTATAAGAAGGTTTTTAAAGTTCAAATGAAGCAGCATTCACAGTCCATTTTCCTAATGTAATTTTCAGTATTAAAGACTGAAACAGGAAATTCAACGAGAAAAAAATCAAATAAAAAATAGGGTGGGATTAGATTTTATCCATTTGGAATTGACTGGATCATAAAAAGTGGGCGCTAGCTACATATCAAAATGTAGTCAGGTGGTTGGAATGGAGGGGTTGCAAAATAAAGAGGGCTTGGTGACATCAGCTGAAAAAGAAAGTTGTTTCAAAGTGGAGGAAGTCAATACATTTTGATGAAACGTTTTTTTCTTTCTTTGGAATAACATCCGTTGTGCACAATAAAAACATTAATGTGTATTAAGGAAGTAACAGGGTCAATTTTGATTCCTGTTGAATTTAACAAAGTTAAGACAACCCTCAGATACTCAGTCTAGATGTAGTGCAGCTGTAGTGGGTCAAAAATTACACACAGATTTACAATATCACATCACATGAATTCAGTTTTCTGCTCTTGAGAATTAAAGTCTTACTTGTTGAGTGATTTTGGAGGAAACTCAAACTCGCCGACAGAGATTGTGTCCACAGCGTTTAAGGAAATTCTGATGACCTGCTGACACTGGAGGTTTATGAAGTCATATTTGCACACCAGTAAAGATCTGTAACATACCAACAGCTCATTCAGAATTGCCTGCCTCAGTTTCCCGTGTATTAAAATACCATTATCAGAGTTGACTTTCTTTCTTACCTCTCAGTTATGAGTACCAGTCTTTCTTTTTCATTGTTCCAATGATCAATTCTGTGGCAATACATAAAACATACATATAGTATATAGCTGGATGAACTGACATTAACTGTCAATGAGCATTTTAATAAAATAAATTCTCATTCTGCGAAGATCTTTGCCTTGAGGAAAGCCAAATGCAATTGTCAAGCTAAAATTTGTAATGCAGAACAATATAATACAATACACTGTATATGGCTGGATAACTCTTATGAAGAAGTACTTTGGCAGTACCATTATATCACTTGGTATAGATTATATATATTACATGGTATTTACATGGTACTCAAAGATATTTAAAAGAATATAATGGTACTACCATGTTACATAAAACCATGGTAGGATCCAATGAAGGCATTTCTGTTTAAAATTTCTATTTAAAATTGCATGCAATGTTTAAAACAATGCTAAAAATAATACTGTGCTTCAGCCTGGGGATGTACTAAGAAAGAGAGACTCACTCTGCTAGAAGCCACACACTAAGGACTTCACCATCTTCTGAAGGCAAGGCAACTGTGCGGATATCATTTACCGCCTGCTCAATGGTTCCCGGCTGAAACAAGAGCACAACATTTAAACTAGCAGGAATGTTAAAAAAAAGCTGAAAATATCCTAATGAGGATGATATCAAGCCAGTATCTAGTGCGAGTTAATGAATATTCCAGGCTCAGTACAAGTTAAGCTCAATCGAAGGCATTTGTGGCAAATTGTTAATTAACACAAAAAATAATTTTGACTCGTTCCTCTTTTTCTTAAAAAAAAGAAGCAAAAACCTGGGTTTCAGAGAGGCACTTACAATGGAAGTGAATGAGGCCAATAGGTAAATGTTAAAATACTCACTGTTTCAAAAGTATAATAACAAGACATAAACAATATGCATGTAAACATGATTTGAGTGATAAAATCTCTAACCTTTTCTGTGTAAAGTTATATCCAATTTTGCAACTTTGCTGCCATGACGATGTAACGATAACACCATTAACCCTAAAATGACTTGCTATTTAACTTTACAGCTCAAATAATACACAGGCTTTAACAGAAGAATTAATGTAAGTGCTTTTATAAAACTATAAGCTACACATTTCTGCCTTTAAACCCTCTAAAAATTGGCCCCAGTCACTTCCATTGTAAGTGCCTCACTATACATTTAAATAAATTTGTCACATGACATCATTAATAGCCATGCATGACCTTACTAAACTTATTGTGGATTCCGTTATCATCCCAAAAAAAATTAAATAATTGTGTGTGTGTGGGTGTGTATATTATATATTTATACACACATACATACACACACACGTGTTGGGGAGTAACGGAATACATGTAATGGGATTACGTATTTAAAATACAAAATATAAGTAACTGTATTCCACTACAGTTACAATTTAAATCATTGGTATTTAGAATACAGTTACATTCAGAAAGTATTTTGATTACTGAAGAGATTACTTTTTGCATTTTATTGTCATTTGTTTCATTTAATATTTAGTGCTTTCAGATGGAAAACATTTAGACATATAAATGATGCGATCCAAAGTGCATTTGAACAGCATTGAAACATTTTCTTATGATCTGTTACATTCATACGAGCAGACAGAGAAGTAAGTTTGAAGTAAGTTTGGAGCAGAAGAAATAGAAATAAACCTTGTGTAAATTGTCAGCTTTACACCAAGTTAAAATGCTATTTCTAGCCATTTTACATGCACATTACCAGGCGCGATTCAACTTTTTTATCAAGAAAATTCATGTTGGATCATAATTAATTTTTTCTAGTAAGACCTTTGATATTAGAGCAAAAATCATATTCTTGATAATTTTTGTATTGTTTTCCTGTAAAAATATCAAAAAATCCTTAAAACAAGATCAGTTTGATTTATCTTGTTTTAGAAACAACACTGCATAAGATATTTAGGTTTTTCAGAGAATGTATTTTTAACATGTGTATGTTGTCTTACTGTACTGGCAGAGTTTTTATAGTCAAAACAAGTGAAAAAATCTACCAGTGCTGAAGAAGTAATCCAAAGTATTTAGAATACGTTACTGACCTTGAGTAATCTAACGGAATACGTTACAAATTACATTTTACAGCATGTATTCTATAATCTGTAGTGAAATACATTTCAAAAGTAACCCTCCCAATCCTGTATATACAGTTGAAGTCAGAAGTTTACATACACCTTAGCCAAATACATTTAAACTCCGCCTGATGGGGCGCGCGAGGGATAAAGGCGGCCGGGGACGACAGTTCGAGAGAGAGAATATTACAGGCAGCTGTACTGTGTGTGTGTTTATGATTGTGTGTTTTTAAGTTGTTCATTAAATTATTAAGTTGTCAAACCGGTTCTCGCCGCCTCCTTTCCCTCGAACCCCCTTTCACTGACATTTAATCATAGAAAACACTCCCTGTCTTAGGTCAGTTAGGATCACTACTTTATTTTAAGAATGTGAAATATCAGAAGAACAAAATCTGATTTATTTCAGATTTTATTTCTTTCGTCACATTCCCAGTGGGTCAGAAGTTTACATACACTTTGTTAGTATTTGGTAACATTGTCTTTAAATTATTTAACTTGGGACAAACATTTGGGTAGCCTTCCACAAGCTTCTCACAATAAGTTGCTGGAATTTTGGCCCATTCCTCCAGACAGAACCGGTGTATCCGAGTCAGGTTTGAAGGCCTCCTTGCTTGCACAAGCTTTCTCAGTTCTGCCCACAAATTTTCTATCGGATTGAGGTCAGAGCTTTACCTTGTTATCCTTAAGCCATTTTCCCCCAAATTTGGATGTATGCTTGGGGTCATTGTCTATTTGGAAGACTCATTTGCGACCTAGCTTTAACTTCCTGGCTGATGTCTTGAGATGCTGCTTCAATATATCCACATAATTTTCCTTCCTCATGATGCCATCTATTTTGTGAAGTGCACCAGTCCCTCCTGCAGCAAAGCACCCCACAACACGATGCCGCCACCCCCATGCTTCACAGTTGGGATGGTGTTCTTTGGCTTGCAAGCCTAACCCTTTTTCCTTCAAACATAATGATAGTCATTATGGCCAAACAGTAAAATTTGTGTTTCATCAGACCAGAGGACATTCCAAAAAAGTAAGATCTTTGACCCCATGTGCACTTGCAAACTGTAGTCTGGCATTTTTATGGCAGCTTTGGTGCAGTGGCTTCTTCCTTGCTGTGCAGCCTTTCAGGTTATGTTGATATAGGACTCGTTTTACTGTGGATATAGATACTTGTTCACCCGTTTCCTCCAGCATCTTCACAAGGTCCTTTGCTGTGGTTCTGGGATTGATTTGCACTTTTTGCACCAAACTACGTTCATCTCTAGGAGACAGAATGTGCCTCCTTCCTGAGCTGTATGATGGCTGCGTGGTCCCATGGTGTATATACTTGCGTACTATTGTTTGTACAGAAGAACATGGTACCTTCAGGTGTTTGGAAATTGCTCCCAAGGATGAACCAGACTTGTGGAGGTCCACAATTTTTTTTCTGAGGTCTTGGCTGATTTCTTTTAATTTTCCCATGATGTCAAGCAAAGAGGCACTTTTGTTTGAAGGTAGGCCTTACAATATATCCACAGGTACACCTCCAATTCATTGCACCTCCTATCAGAAGCTAATTGGCTAATTGCCTAAAGGCTTGATATCATTTTCTGGAATTTTCCAAGCTGCTTAAAGGCACAGTTAATTAAGTGTATGTAAACTTCTGACCAACTGGAATTGTGATATAGTCAATTAAAAGTGAAACAATCTGTCTGTAAACAATTGTTGGAAAAATTACTTGTGTCATGCACAAAGTAAATGTCCTAAACGACTTGCCAAAACTATTTTACTTTTAATACTTTTATTGACTTCAGCCTAAGTGTATGTAAACTTCTGACTTCAACTGATAGATATATATATAAATATATAGCAGTTTTTATACAATTTTGTGTAAATAAAAAGTCAGAATTCTTGAGTGTCTGAAGTCCGAACAGTGGCTGTACTTTAATACTTTTAATAACTGTATTTTAATAAATTCTAGATCATGTCACACTGGAAATGAAAGGTTGAGGGCATTTTAATGTGTGAGACAGTAGTTGTATACTGCATAGTTTGGCAAATGGCAGTAGGTCATTCAAGTATTACATGCATCCAGAAAATTCCCACACTGTCCACAGTATACATACTGCAAAAAATGCACTATTATACTATTCCAAACATAGCCTTTGAATGGTTTATCATTGCATAATGCATACCGTTTCATATACGCTACTATATAAAAAAAATATAATAAAAAAAATATAATTTGGCAGTGTACAGTATACTCGGCCCAGTATGCATGCTAGTATTCAAACCTGTATACTATTCCAAACATAGCATCTGAAATGTTTATCTTTGCATAAGGCATACTGTTCACATAATATATATATTTATTTTTACATTTTATGTTTGACATATACAGTATACACACTCCTGTATGCAGACGTTTGGTATTCCATCCCGTACACAGCCTGAGAAAACTTTGTAATTTAGAAAATCTAAATTAGTCAATCGGTCAGTCCATCTCAAGTGGTCAAATACAGGTTGCTTGACCGTTTTTAATTGTCCTATCATTTTTTTTTTTTTTTTGGTGATTACCTCTATGTATTGGTATTGCAAAACCACCAGTTTTTTTTTTTTTATTGGTTTAACCACGACGGCCATCTTGGTGTCATTGCACACGACAAATTTTGGTTATACAGCTGTTTACGGAAACCTCAATATCTCGGCTCAGGATGGTCCTAGTTCCATGGAACAAAAACTGATCTCTAGAGTACATTACAAGGTACATGACCATATATAAACATGTTGCACATTCTTATTTCATAGACTTAGAACTTAAGTCCTAATGTAATGCTCAAGATTGCTCAAAGTTCCAGTTTTAGGGTCAGTTTATAATAGGAAGAGTTTGAGTCTCAGTCTCAATTTTTTTAGGGGGTAGCTAGGTAAGTATAGTGTGCATGCAGAACATTTCAGGTGCGAGACTTCTCTTCTTTTTTTATTTTTTTATCACAGACGAGAAGGGAATTTTAAAAAATTGCACTATATGCTACTATAGAGAACTTATTTCTGTGAAAATTTCAGGATCCTATCTGGTCCCCCACCAGAGACATTCAACCCAAAAATGATGGGAATTTTACTAAATTGCACTTTCTCGCCCCCATAAAAAAACAAAACAAAAAAAAAAACAAAAAAAAAAACCAAATACAAATAATAAGAGAAGTCTCAAACCTGAAATGTTCTGCATGCACACTATCCTTACCTAGGTACCCCCTAAAAAAATAACACAGACTCGAACCCTTCCCATTATAAATTTATCATAAAAGTGGAACTTTGAGCAATCTTGAGCATTACATTAGGACTAAAGTTCTAAGTCTAAGGAACAAGAATGTGCAAAATGCTTATATACACTGGCAGCCAAAAGTTTGGAATAATGTACAGATTTTGCTCTTATGGAAAGAAATTGGTACTTTTATTCACCAAAGTGGCATTCTGCTGATCACAATGTACAGTCAGGACATTAATAATGTGAAAAATTACTATTACAATTTGAAGAAAAAAAAAAAATTTAATAAATAAAAAGAATTGTTCAGAACTTCTTAAACTACTTCAAAGTGTTCTCATCAAAAAAATCCTCCATGTGCAGCAATGACAGCTTTGCAGATCCTTGGCATTCTAGCTGTCAGTTTGTCCAGACACTCAGGTGACATTTCACCCCACACTTCCTGTAGCACTTGCCATAGATATGACTGTCTTGTCGGACACTTCTCACGCACCTTACAGTCTAACTGATCCCACAAAAGCTCAATGGGGTTAAGATCCATAACACTCTTTTCCAATTATCTGTTGTCCAATGTCTGTGTTTCTTTGCCCACTCTAACCTTTTCTTTTTGTTTTTCTGTTTCAAAAGTGGCTTTTTCTTTGTAATTCTTCCCATAAGGCCTGCACCCCTGAATCTTCTCTTTACTGTTGTACATGAAACTGGTGTTGAGCGGGTAGAATTCAATGAAGCTGTCAGCTGAGGACATGTGAGGTGTCTATTTCTCAAACTAGAGACTCTGATGTACTTATCCTCTTGTTTAGTTGTACATCTGGCCTTCCACATCTCTTTCTGTCCTTGTTAGAGCCAGTTGTCCTTTATCTTTGAAGACTGTAGTGTACACCTTTGTAGAAATCTATGAAAACGGCAAGTGATTTTCTAGTACCAAATTAGCAATTTAGCATGATTACTCAAGGATAAGATGTTGGGAGTGATGGCTGGTGGAAATGAGGCCTGTCTAGATTTGATAAAAAATTACATTTTTCAAATAGTGATGGTGCTGTTTTTTACATCAGTAATGTCCTGACTATACTTTGTGATCAGCTGAATGCCACTTTGGTGAATTAAAGTACCAATTTCCTTCCGAAACAGCTAAATCTGTACATTATTCCAAACTTTTGGCCGCCAGTGTATGTACATGTACCATGTAATGTGCTCTAGAGATCAGTTTTTGTTCCATGGAGCTAGGACCATCCTGAGCCGAGATATTGAGGTTTATGTAAACCGCTGTATAACTAAAATTTGTCATGTGCCATGACACAAAGATGGCTGTCATGGTTAAACCAAGTAAAATAAAAATAAAAATCTGGTGGTTTTGCAATACCAATACATAGAGGTACTCACTCACACACACACACACACACACACACACACAAAAAAAGACAGGAAAATTAAAAATGGTCAAGCAAGCTGTACTGGACCACTTGAGATGGACTGACCCCAATGTCTTACATACTACTATTACTACTACTGCTAATATTGGCTGCATAAATACAGTTACAGTTTGTTACAAGGCCTAATTTTATACTAAGTTGGCAAGTAGTATATGTCTCAGCTAAGGACTACAATGTATGTCTCAAATATTAGTGAGCTCCCAATGTAGCCAGGATTTTCTTGCCCACAACAAGTACGTCAGCTTTTAAAAACGCATCTCCAGACCCCTTTCATTATGTTGCATTCAGTTGCACTCCGTCGTCGTTGAACGACAGAACGTCTCCTGTGTGAACGCCCCCAATGGCAGAGTGCAGAACGCAACGCGCATACAGAAGTACGCCCAAAAATGCTGTCTAGGAAGGCAGTTTCCTAGGTTTTGAGATACAGCCGATGTCTATTTCACTCATAGAGAAAAACAAAACAAAACAACAGATTTCCAATGGATCAACGCTGTCTTGCAGCGATTAAAGGCATAGTCACTCACCCTAAAGACGAAATAATCTTTGACTTTGGCTCGCATGGTTGGGTTGTGGACATGGAAAGGCGTAAGTGTTTGTAGCGGGGTGCAGCAGGCCACTGAAGCTCCAGCCCGGGCCGCCACCTCCAGCTCATCATCATAGTCCGCCGGGTGTAAGACAGCTGCACCCGGGCTCTCCGGATCCACGCTGTCATTCAGCTGCAGCATCTTACCGAGGAGTCGATGAAAAGCTGCAAAGACCTAAAAGCAGCGATTCCGCTCGGCTTTAGCAGCTGTGTTGTGCTGTGTTGTGCCGTGCAGGAAACGCCCACCCTTTCCGCTTCACTCAGGATTTAAAGGGGCCCTTTCAGTTTGTGAGTTCCCAGAAGCATTCGCTATTTGATCACCCTAATTATTAATTATTATTTTCTAACTCTCATGTTCCAACCCCGTATGACTTTCTTTCCTCAGCAGAACATAAAAGGAGAAATTTGGAAGAATGTTCATACTGCTCTTTGCCATATAATGACAGCATATCCGTTTCAAGGAAGTGATGCACTCAGTGTCAACAACATGTCTGGATGAGTCACTTCAGATTAACGTTTGACGTTCTTTGAGAAAATGTGTCAACTTGGAGCCTTATTTAAAGGATCCGTTAATGATACCAGAAATGCTTCAGGGCTAGTAGTGTTCTAATTCCATTGTTATTGTTTACATCCTTGAAATGGTATGTAATGATCAGGGTAGTGTTGCACCAGCTGTACGTAAGGTCTTACTTTTAAGTTAGAATATCCGGCTCCATATGATAAGCAAATGAGAACAATTAAGCCCGAAGTATACTTTGCACAGGTCCCGTGACACAAATTATGTCATTAGCAGTGTGCTCGAACACTGAACAGTTTATAGTGAGCAGGAGCTGTCAAGCTTCATAAAGGACAAATATTATAAAGCACTATTAAAGTCTCAGTACAAAGACATCATAACAGTAGTCCATATGACTTGTGCACTTTATTCCAGGCTTTCTGGGGCCTTACAACAGCTTTGTGTTGTATGGACTACTTTTATGGTATATTAATAATTATTTTTTTCTCTTTGGACCTTGACAGTAGTGCTCAATATGAACTGTTTTTGTATGGAAAAGAGCAGCGTTAGGATTCTTGAAGAAAAGTTTGTGTTAAGATTGTACTGGGAGGAAAAAACAATGAGGGACAACTTGAGGGCAGTAAATCATTTTGTGTATTTTCTTTTTACTAGCCAGCTGACACAGTCATGTCATTTTACAGATACATCAGTGATGAAAAGAAATTCTAATTATATTCATTTTCTTGACATTTTATTTCTATATTTCTTTTCCTTGAGACAGCCAGGAAAGATGACAGAAGACGGTGTTTGTCTTTTACTGTGTGAACTTTAAAAATACATGTATCTTTTAAAACCAAAAATTATATAATTTTGGGCCTTTATCGCATTTCAAGCCTTTATTCAGAAAATTATTGAATTCGGCACCTTTAAAATATTAAAGTACCAAAGAGGACCATTATATTTGTGACCTCAACACCCGTGACCCCTCACCCCCCCTACAATGTTCAAGACATGGTTCAGTCTTGATGAGCAGACATTCATTTTGTGTAACAGCACCATCTAGTGGGGGCCGACTGATTGTACAGCACACCAAAATCTCTTTGAATGTTTATTTTTTATTAATTTAATATTATTATTTTTTTCTTTGAATGTTTATTGTAAGGCCTAACTCAGGTCTAATCTGCACTGATAAACGCCCATTCATACGCATACTTTATTTGAAATAACAAACACTATTCATATAAAAAGCACACAGGTTTTTATTGCATATCAATTTCATGTATAAATTCTTCATAGCATTGGAAAGATTACATTTGGTATACATATCTATTCTACAGAATTAACATCAGAATCATGTCTTTTCCATGAAATTGCTCTAAAGTACATCTTAAGTAATCACAAGCATCGAAAAAACAACTTCAGAATTTTCAGTATTATTCTACCATCCTTAAATGTTGTCATTATTTCTCTCCCACAAGCATATTGTTCAGTTCAATTACCATCTGCCCATTGGATTTAAGGCAGTAAACAGGACTTAAAGTCAAACTAGCTAACCTAACCACATGTACAATAAGTGCATCTACAAATTTGTAATTGTTTTTTTTTTTTTTTTAATCAGGATCTGTTTTTTTGTTTGTTTGTTTGTTTGTTTGTTTGTTTTTTACATTTTTTTTATTTTTTTTACTTTTTAATTTAAGATACACATTTCACAAATGGACACCATTATGACCTCTAAAACACAAATCATGCACAATATCTTTTAATAAACATAACAGAAGCAATATACAACTCCAAAGATCCAAATTAAACAAGCACCATGTATTTCCAAACCCATGTTTTAAGTGAAGTTTCGGACATATGCAATGTCATCATTCTTATTCATTTTTTTTTAATTCTATACACTTTTTTTTTTTTTAAGAAACCATGTAATCTATGGTTTTCGATATTATACATTTGTTTTTGATGTAACAGTGGGTCAAGAATAATAACTCAGTTCATTGTTTGACCATTTGTCCATGATAATTTTAACAATGTGGGTCACTTTCTTCTCCATCTACAGCGCTTGCTAAGTACAGTAGTATGTGACATGACTCTCTCCAAACTCACAATTCCATTGCATCCCCAGCATTTCTATGCATCAAACAAGACTTCTTTCTCAAGGGTCTGAGTAAATGACATAGTGAGACGATACAGTATGAAATAGGGTAAGAAGATACAGAGCGCCACCTGGTGCTCCAAGTTGTTTCACTGTGTGATCCAGAAAATTCCCGGCCAGTAAAATGCATCTGGTGTGGTTTGTGTCTGCCGTAGAAATAGAGTATTCCTAATGTTCCTGAATGACAAGTTCTTCCGACAAAGCTTGAATATTCTTTGCAGTTTTTGACCTATGATTTAAAGTGCTTGTTAAAACCAGCCTTGCTTCAAAAATGACATTAAAACCAGTACTAATATAAGAGCTCATATGTAAATCATGATCTAGGCAGTATGTGTTAGGTATGACAAGGGTGGGCTCTATGATTCCAGAGTATGTGGTGCTCTCTGGGTAGTGTTTAAAGTCTTTAAAAATCCCAACAGAAGGCTGTGAGGAGAGTAGTAGTAAAGGTATAAATTCCTGACCAAAAAAGTCCCCAAAAAGACATTCACGAGAAGGTAACTTTCAGAGGAAGTTTGCCTTATAACCTACATTTTAAATCTACTCTACACATTCATAAATATGCATTCAGTTGTTTACGATTCATTCGCTGGCTTCACAGTTCAGAGGAGTTAGATGAGGACTCAAACGTGTATTCATGGGTCTGGTGTCTCTCAGAAAGCTCTGTTCTTATGAACGTTAACTGTGGCTGCTCACCATTTGATGGCGATCCCTTTGTGGCCCTCTCAGGCCACATCCACACTAAAATACGTTTTCGTTGGTAAACGCATTGGTTATGCTAATTCTATGCTTCAAACGGCGTTTTCCTCCACCAAAAATGGAGCATTTCGAAAACGCTCTACATTACCGCATACTTTGGAAAACAACAACGTTGGAAACCGAAAACGGGTTTGCGTGGATGTGGCCTCAGTTGTGGTGTCTTTTCGGTGACTGTTCAAATGTAGTTGATGCAAATGCTTATTGTTTGTGATATTTATGACCACCTGATGAAAATGGCTCTTTCCAAACAAATGGGACATTTGAAACGTGCACTTTGAATCAGATATACTGGTTGAATCACTGCACTGTCTTTATGATGATGTTTGATGTTTGACTGTGTAAAAAGGTCAACATATAATGCCCCTCTTTTTGAGTAACCTGATGTTTTAATCAAAACATTTGATTCAAGGATGCCAACCATTTTCTTTTTTAAATCACACATTTTCTACATTTCTAAATGGCTGAACAGATGTATCATAAACCAGATTTCATAGACACATTTAATGTCTTACGTGCTGATAAATGAAACACTTATATTGGCAAACTTGTTGCTCTGTGATGAAATATTTCAGTAATTTCATTCCTTCAAAAGAGTGGGTAAAACGTTTTTTTTTTTTCTTCTTCATTTTTCATTATTCCAAAAATCAAACAAAAAATACAAATTAAAAATAAATAAAAGGCAAACACTCATCAATCTAAGTAATCAACAACAGAGGAAAAACTACTAACAGTGGAGGCGATCACTCAATGATTGTCAAAGGAAAGGGGGTTATTTGGCACACAACACTCTCTGCTACGAACTGTTAACTTATTTTGTACATCATACAACAATATTGTACAAATTTGGTCCTTCACTAAATATTTATATTAACATTTAAGCACAGATGTGCCTGAAAAGAAACAATACTGTTTACTGAGGAGCAAATCACATACAAATAATGTATAATATTATTGAATTCAATACGAAGGAGGAAAGATATTCCAATTACCCCCACTGGAGAATAATTTAACTCTTTAAAACAAACTTTCAGTTTGGTCTAAAGGCCTTTATACAGCTAAAATACGAACCATAACGATAATTACAATGACAATGATGCTATACACTTTGAACAACCATGCTGCGTGATATATCGCGTGAACATGTGCCTGCTCTTACGGTTGAAGGGACGACTCAAAAGTGTGTGGCTTAAACAAAAAAGTCACAACGTATCCCAGTGACTTCCAGCATAGACATTTTGATGGTGGCGTTCAAATGGCGGTCAGCCTCAGGGCGAAGTTAGCATGCTAGTTATGGGCTTAAGTGCTTCTATTGCCATTAAAATGAATGTTTATTTGTACTCTAATGACCTAAGACTTCAGCTGTGAGTTCATTTAAAGGAAACCTTTGAACAAGAGCAACTTGAGGATGGAACGCTGTATAGAAACTGTTGAAATGTCCACCACCCAACACAGCGCGGGCTTCTACGTGAACATGGATTTTTTGTGTGTTTGATAAACCATATAAGCCTTGATAGCAGTGTCTGTTGAATGCATATAATTGAAAACGAGGTGATTTTTTGAGTCATTCAAATGCAGTATCCCCTCTGGTTTTGAGCTGCTGAGGAGAGAACATCACTATTGTGTCTAGTTTTAGACCGAAAATGTGTTTAGCTGGGAATTGATGATTTGATTCCTGTTGTTCAGCTGTGGAATAAAAATCTCCCATCTGTGACTGGATCCTGTGTCTGTTTCACTCAACAGTGCGGTCTGCTATCTCTACAGCCCTTCCTTTCTTACGCACATAGTGGTGGATCGACTGTGGCATCATTGGTCTTCACAAGCTCTTTCTTCCTCTCTATCTTTCTCCTTTCATTTCTGACTTCTCTTTTGCATTGTTCGTGTTCTCAGATGTTGTTGAGGGGGTGAAAGGAGCTCGTTTCTGAAGACCCTCCTCCCATGTTGAGCCAAGCATCCAAGGAGTTCTGGGAGGGTGCGTGCAGATTGTTGTTCTCAGACAGAGAGAGCATCATTGCATAAGCCTGGGTGAAGAAAAGGAGAACAGTCAATCTCAGAGCCATAACATATATCTACTTTATTTAGTATATGAATTGATGTACTGTATACTCATAAATATGTATTGAGGGTACTATAAACATTGCAATACAGTCCTTCAAATGGGGGATTCATAAGCATCCGGTAGCTGGACAATATTTAACACAAAACTAATTATTGAGATCGCACATAAAACATGTAACAAAACCACATGAAATGTTGAGACAACCCGGTCTCATGACAAGTCACAATAACAGTACGAGATGGCGAAATCGAATGAGTTAGCTTGTACAAAAAGATCAACTTTTACTCCCAAAGACAAAAATAAACAAACCAGCAAAAAATGTTAACACAATTTTTCCTAATTTTAACCACAAACCTAAACTTAACCATAAAGTCTAACCCTTCCCCAAACCCTAAACCGAACCATGATTTTAGTTGGAAAATAACATTTGTGTATGGAAGAGAGAAAACATCAGGGCTTGGAATGAGACGAGGAAAGCATTATTGCATTAAAAATGTAATGTAATAAGGAACCAAATTTGTCCACAAATGTTTCATTTCTTAAAGTAAAGTGTTGGATAGGCTAGCTACAATTTCATGCCTGTATTGTATCGATTTTTAATTCTATTTGTTAATTTTGGTTTCCATGGGAATAAAAGTTGTACCTTTTCATATGAGTCAAGTCATACAATATCTTACAATTTCGCCATCTCGTATGAATTATTACAAGTTGTCATGAGACTATGTTGGACCAGAGGACAATTTCAAAGATAATAAATGGTGCAGTGATAAAGAAAGATAATACTGTTAGTTATGTTAATGTCATTCAATTAATATAGAGTTGTAGTGAAAATATTATTTATTAAAAATATTAGATGACAAAATGAAAATCACAATAATTGGGTTATACAAATACTGCATGGGTTCCCAACTGTTTTTTTGTGTATGTACTATTGCCGAACGTTTTTAACTTGAAGTACACCCGTGAGATTTTATGTAAAGTTAATAATTATAATGAATTTCACAACATCTTCACATGTGTGCAAATACTTATAATGTTATTTTTTATCATATTATTGTTTTATTTAACATAGCAATTTGACATTTCAAAATGCATATAATTTTTAGGGCTGTCGACGTTAATTTAGTTTGATTAATTATATGAAAAAATAACACATTAAAAGAATTAATGCAATTTGTTAATCATGCGTAAATTCGGTAATTAGAAATGTTCCAACCAAAAGAGAAATTCAAGCTTGATGTACCGCCTTGATTTAATTTTTTGCAAATCTGTGATAGTAGGGGGCAGTCAGCGCAACTCCAGCTGTACAGGCAGCTTGTGCTCAAAAACAGCTGGCCAGAGGACAACAGAATGCGGGGATTCTGAGACATGTTTTTTGAAGTTTCACTTGACACAGCATCACAAAAACATGCTGCTTATGACTAGAGATGCTGAAAACATTGAGATGAGACGCAACCAAAGTAAGATGCTTTAAAAGCATCCTTCAGGCGCTCAAGTACAAAGACCAACAATTGAAAATAGCGCAGACGGAAGTAGGCCAATAATAGAGTAATGTTCAACGATATGAAAAAAAAAAACCAACCAAACAATATTTTGACTTCTATTCAACTTTACATATTGTCAGAATGTTTGTCTGTTGCCACAATATTTGTATATGATGTAATATACTTGAATGATCTGAATTATAATAGTTATATATTGTCTACTTATTAATTGTATAATTATTTTAATAATTTTATACTAAATTATCTTTATTTGAGGGCTTTTTAAGTCAATATTGTTATGTGTGATAAATTGCAATTAATTCAATAAATTAATTGGCACATTAATTAATTTGTATTAATGAATGAATAAATTTTATACAAAATTGTAAACAATAATTTTTTTTAAAAGACTGACAGCCCTAAAAATGTGTGTGTGTGTGTGTGTATATATATATATATATATATATATATATATATATATATATATACACATATACCTGAACTTTGGAAACCTGGACTATTGTAAAATCTAAACCAAGAAGAAATCCTGAGTTTTTAAAGGAATTCTTCATTTTCAAAAACATGCTCTTTAAATGTCTTTCCTTTTTTTGATGTCTGAGTAATAAGCAAAGACATGAGCTCACTTCATGGCATAGCAATGGTTCTATGGAGCAGGTACAGTCACATACCTGGGTTTTAGCCTGTCTGAATAGAGTTTCTTTCAGCACCTCCGACTCTACCGAGGTGCTAAAAATGTCTTTAATGTCATAGGGCTCCTCGCCAGCTTTATGGAATTCCAGGTTTTTGGGGAAACCAGCCAGAGGTTCCAGATCTAATAGGCCTGCATCCTCCTCAATACACCTGTACCAGGAAGGGGAGGGGGAAAGGGCCAGGAGTGTGGACAGGGGAGGGGACCCTCGGTTAGCCCAGTCACAACTTGAGTCTAAATATCGAAACTGGATGCGTTTGAGGAGAATGAGATGGTGAAGGGGCATTAAAAAAAATTGGGTGTTTATCATACTGACAGATGAGAGCACAAAACAAATGGGCTTGGGGTGACATTTATGGTCAAGAACTCTATCCATCGCTCTGTCCATGCAAAATTAAATGAGATCCCTTTCTACAGAGAAAACATAACAAGAAGCTTGTTTTCCCAGCTTAAACTTGTAAGGCTGGTCTGGTTTGCTGGTTTTAATAGGTTTTGGGCACTTGTCATCAGATCAGGCTGGGAGACCAGCTTAGTCCAGCAAACCATTTTAGGCTGGTTTAAGCTGTTCTTTGCCTTGAATAAAATGACCAATTGTTGAAACAATTCAGTGGTAATCCAGCAGTTGTAATTTTCTGGGTGAGGACAATGGAACAGTGAATGAAAATGCAACATTAACAAATGAACACTCAATAGTTTCAAGAGTTGGATGGGTGCACAACTGCAGCATACTGTATTCGTTTTTTGTTTGAAATGCTTTAACATGTAAACGGACAGATGATTAATTGCTTATTAGTTGTGTTAATTATTGTAAGAGGAATTACAGACAACAAGACATCACAGAACAAGTGGCAAACACTATGGTACACATTTCACCTTGAATCATAACTGATTTGAATAAAGTTGGACATTAGCATGTTCCTAATGACACACACACACACACACACACACACACACACACACACAAGACTAAGCACACACACAAATATTGGACAAAGTAGCCCATTTTTAATTCAACTGAATGAATGTGAATCAATTACATTTTTATTAATGAAATCTACTTCAAATTGAAAATCCTGTTGTTGGCCCATTGTTCTTGTGCTGCCTGATAATGATGATAATGTGTGTGATTAGGGCTGGGTATTGATACAAATGTATTGATTTAATTCGATTCCGATTCACAAGCTCTCGATTCTATTAGATTTCATTCGATTCCGATTTCGATTAATTCGAAATCTCTTTATGTCTTTGACTTAGAATGTCCATTTTGCTTAAATATGAAATAAATTCTCTGTAAGCTAATGCTGTTAATTGTACTGGGGACCTTCTAACTTAGTACATTACAAAAATATTAATTTTACTAATTATATTGAACATTTTGGCCATCATTTTGGTCACATTTTAGCATTTCCATAATTCCAAGTTTTCCGAGCAAGTTTTCTTTGAGTCGCGAGTTCAAATCCAGAGTGTGCTGAGTGACTCCAGCCAGGTCTCCTAAGCAACCACATTGGCCCGGTTGCTAGAGAGGGTAGAGTCACATGGGGTAACCTCCTCGTGGTCGTGATTAGTGGCTCTCGCTCTCAATGGGGCGCGTGGTAAGTTGTGCATGGATCGCGGAGGGTAGCATGAGCCTCCACATGCGGAGTCTCACGGTGTCATGCACAACGAGCCACGTGATAAGATGTGCGGACTTGTCCTCTGCCACCCAGATTGAGGTGAGTAACCGCGCCACCACGAGGACCTACTAAGTAGTGGGAATTGGGCATTCCAGACTGGGGGAAAAAGTTCAGCGAGCGCCTCATAGAAGTGTTTCAGTTGAGCACATATTAATGAGAGTGGAGTTACACAACTTCTTTAAAGCATCCGTGCTATGAGTGATTAGAATGAAATATTTCTAGTTTCTATTTTTGTTGTTTTTGAACAACAACTGGCTGTAAAGAACAGAAACAGCATTTAAAGAAACATTATTCAATGACAAATGGATTGCGTGGATCTTATCTTTGAACACACATAGCACGGATTGAGTCAAACCAAACAAAATACTTTTAACATGCAATGAAAGGATCTCAGTGCTAAACTTCTTCACCACTATACCACTCAATCATGGTGAGTGAAATCTGAAAATGTACCCGCCAGTGGGTAATCACAGACATTTTTTGTCACATAGTGCGAAATTTGGCCGCATATAGAGGGTTTTAGAGGGATGTGCACAGAGTTAAATATCTATCTTGCGATTTTAAGAATTGATATTGTAATCATTCAAATGAAGATCGCGATTAATTGGAAAATCAATATTTTTACCCAGCCCTATGTGTGATATCTATACTGTAGTTGTTATTCCATGCAATACAGATCTTCTTTCATGAACACTCAATCAACGTTTATTCCTTTTTACACTATAACCTTTGAACTTTATAAGAAAGCGATATTGCAATTGGTGGAGAAAGTTTGGATTAATTCATGTATCTTGTAAAATGGTTGAGTGTTCCTTTGAGTCAATATAGCTTTATTTTAGTGCTTCGCAAATAGAAAAATAAGTGTTTTGCTGACCTGCCCGTGTTTTCGTAAGACATCGGGAGAGGGGTCGGTTCCTCTTCGTCCTCGTAAGTGCCCTGCACCATAGTGGCGGGAGAAGCCGTCTCATCCTGTGACTTTTCTGTCAAAGAGCCTTCCTCATCTTCATCGTCTCCCTCCATCTCCTCTTCTTCCTCCTCCAGTTTGGAGGCAGTGAGAGTGTGACTCTGAGGATGCTCTTCTTCTGTCAGCTCTGTCCTGTATTGATCACATAAACATGAGTCACGTGAGTCTTGCTGGTTTGTGGCTTCTGTGCCTTCTATTTTTGTGGCATATTCAGATCAATGATAGGATGCACCAGATCATTGATAGGATGCATCACTTTTACATAAATTACATGTTAGTCATGGTTTCTTGCATCAAAAACAAATGTAATTTAGTTTTTCGTTACTATTTTCCACCTTCTCTTTGACACTATGTTACCTTTGAGATTCATACATGTACGTAGTGCAAGTCTCTGAACTGTCTGTGTCTGTGGCAAAATTTTGGCTAAATTACAAGGTTCCTTAAACAAATTGCGGCAGTTCCAAAGTGATATGTCCATGAAGTAGCACTAAACACAAGTTCCCCAAAACAGATTTTTAGGTTAATTCATTATCATGCTTTAAATCAGCAAAACCAAACTCCCTACCCTAAACCTTAAACCTAACTGATAGTGTCATAAAAAACAGTTGTAAGATAAAAAATGCAATTGTTGAAGGAATTACGTCATTTTGTGGTGTTTCTTTGACACTTTCGGCTCACATGTTGACTTGCGTGCCCTCCAGGACTCGTACCCCACTCATTGAATTGCAAGTGCAATGCATTATCAGTTGAGCTACCGTGCAATTTAATCACATTCGAACATGCTTGTAAATGTACTTGATTACCTAATGCAAACGTTTAAATGTATCACCTTACAAGTTATGCACTATGGTAAAAGTGTTTAGATGTCATAAGATAGCATTGTGTGAGGAACAGGGTGAAAAACAATTGTTTATGAACAGATAATCTGCCTTTTTACTGGTGATTTGTGTGAAAGTGAATAAAAGTTAGCACCTCTAGTGTTCATTTCAGCAGGAAACAGGCTGCGATGAATACAACGATTCATTTAAAAGCAATTTCACAAAAAAGGTAGGAGTAGGAACAAGTAGTAACGTGTTTCTATAAGACCAGGAGGCTGTTGTGATTGGCCAATCTCTGCATACGAAATTAGTAAAAATGCCTCTGACAAGATGCTGAGTACTAAATTGCCATTAGTGTGTTATATGCCTGTAGTTTGGATGACTTTTCTTAGTTTCAGTAAATGGTCTGGGTGGACTAGGGTGGGAGCTTTGCATTGTGAATAATGCATTCATATGACTACATACTACATCAAACTTTTTTATTTCTAAACAGCGAAGAATTTGTTTTAAGGAAACATTGCATCCGTTTCAGACAAAAAGATCCCATATTTTCTGACTTTTTCTGATTTTATTTTAAGTTCAAAGCTATCAACTGTGTTTTTGCTGTCTGGATTTCTACCAACTCGAGAATCAGTCTTGAAAAACCTTTCGAACTGAACAGGTTAGCAGTAACAAAAAATATTTCTTACTCAATCTGGAAACACAAGTATGTGCATTGAATGTGTGGTTACATATATTCAGAACTCTTTTACATATAGTTAGATCTTCATGATGCAAGATTCCTAGCGACACCTCAGAGCTTTGATAGACTCAGGCATTGGTGTTTATTATGCCCCCCAATAAACGCTACAGAATTTGCACTTTTAGACAATCATGACAACTTACTATGCCACCCCAAAATATTGGATAGAAATTAAGCTATTTTCACTCTCAGAGTCCACTGTGGTAATTCTCTCATCATAATCTGACTGCCAAATATCAGTGCTTTGCCACTCTCTGGGTTGCCATCCATCATTTTGGATTGGCCAGTAATTCCCCTGCCTGGCATGAGCTCGAAAACACAGATCCACGAATGACAAACACAGGTTTCGCAATTAATGACAGACATTTCTTGCGAACGCAGCAATGATGAATTGGCTAATTTTGAAGAGACGAGACAGAGCGAACGAGACAGGTCAGGAGCAATCATCATAGTTTGTCTCAGTGCCACTGAGTTCCAGAGAAAACGGTTCTGCAAAGCAGCTATCAGCACCACGTCATTCCACTACCTCTCTTTTTCCAAACGTTTCGGCTTCTCGCAAGCTTATGATGTCATTGGACATACCCCACCAAAGTCATTTTCACTTCACTGCTCTAAAACAAACTTCTATCAATGCAGACGAATGTCGAGTGCACCAGGAGGGGAGGAGGGGGGTAGGTCGTAAGGTGGGTGGTTAAGCTATGTGAGGTGTAGGCTTACTTACAAAAAAAGGACAAGAAGAACTGCTTGTTTCCCATTTTCCATCATGCTTAAATATCCCATAATCAAATTTGCCCTGGCCTGAGAGAAAGTCCATGCCACGTGGGAGACAGCGGCAGTCCTGCCACAGACCTGTGCTTTGTCTCTCAGTCTAAACATGTCAGAGCGTTGTTTGCGTTAGCTGCAAGGGAGGGGGCTCCATCAATGCAGCGCAAAGATAAATGTCTCAATGTGAGGGTCCCCCGATAGGGGTAAACCTGCGGGTCTGTCTTGAGCCCTCAGCCCCTACAGACTCAAACTGACAGTCAAAGTCAGACAGACCAGACGCACACTCTTTGAAACACCATTAACCCAGCGGTGAGGAAACCCCCATCATGCCTCACTCTGTAGATGGTGAAGTCTGGAAGAACAGATCACTTCTTTTTCCACTGCCACTCAAGGAAGAAAAGAAAGCAGGAGTAACCAGAGGAAAAGTTTACTGCTCAGAGGTTGCTCTATCAGAACTCCAGACACCTAATGGAGTTCTCAGTTAGGTGCCAACATTGTCTCAGATGTTTTTTTCCTAAAATTCCTTACAAGAAATAAAAATAGACACACATCTTGTTGACAGTTGTAATAGATAACTGTTGATTTACAAAAACAGCGCAGA
The DNA here is from genome assembly GCF_019703515.2 of Myxocyprinus asiaticus. Lineage (NCBI taxonomy): Eukaryota > Metazoa > Chordata > Actinopteri > Cypriniformes > Catostomidae > Myxocyprinus > Myxocyprinus asiaticus. The sequence goes on along the minus strand of NC_059376.1, from coordinate 8,226,043 downwards.
GCTTTACAATTATTGTGGATAGCACGGCTCAGATAATGGAGTTCTCAATGATGTCTCATTTAAGTACCAACTTTGTCTCATATGTATCTGCTAAAATTCCATAGAAGAAATAACATTTACACAAATGAGACCATTGTTGACAAAGTAGGACTATATGTTAACGTGGAGAACATAGCTCAGATAATGGTCTCATTTATGTCTCTTTTAAGTGTCATCTTTGTCTAAGATGTCTCTCCTTAAATTCCTTTTTAGTATTAAAAATAGACACACATCTTGTTGACAATTTTAATAAAAAAATGTTGATTAAGAAAACAGTGCAGAGCTGTGTACAGCATAGCTCAGATAATGAAGGTCTCAGTTATGTCTCATTGTCTCAGATGTTTCTGCTAAAATTCCTTAGGAAAATGTAAAATAGACACAAATGAGACAACTGTTGACACAAAGTAACAGTATAGAGCTATACAATTAATGTTGATAGTACAGCTCAGATAATGGAGTTCTCAATTATGTCTCATTTAAGTGTTAACTTGTCTTATTTGTTTCTCCTAATATTCCTTTGGAGAAACTTAATTAGACATATATGAGATAATTGTTGATATAAAGTAACATTATAGAACTATAAATTGAATGTGGACAGCATAGCTCAGATAATGAAGTTCTCAGTTACGTATGTCTCATTTAAGTACCAACTTGTCTCAGATGTATCTCCTAAAAATATAGTTTGGCTTTGGAAGAATTTAACAAAAGTTGATGGTGAGATCTCTGACCTTTGGAATTTTTGCGAATCTGAGTAATATTTGAGACACTGTTGAGTTCTGTTCTGAAACTCTAGATTAGATATACTGTATGTGAGATTGTTGAGAAACATAAGTTTTCATATGCTCTCCATTTAATATCATTGCTGTCTAAAAGAAACAAATGAGATATTAAAGAAATCTCAGTTGCTATTTTTATAAATCCTACAGGGTAAGAAAGAGAGAAGGAGAAATTAAAAGGAGAATTAAAACTTTCCACCATGGTCTGGTTGCACAAGACTGACAGAAAGTGAGAAAGAAAGGGTAAAAACGTAATGAAAAAGATGCATGAGCGCATTGGGGAATAGTGCAGCTGTCTGTCCATTTGAACCGGGTGTTTCGGTGAGGCCGATTTGCAGAGAGACAAAACAGAGCACTTATTTGAATTACAGATATTAAAATGCCAGACCTGCTTGTACGAGTCAGGACAGGGCTATTGATCCCAGATGGCAATCAAGCCCACACCAGAGCTTTCATGCGACAAGGCAGAGGCATCGGTTCTTCACTGGCCTTATGAGGAACTGGCAAAATTGAGGAGGACCATTACACGTCCAAGAAAGAATTCGTGTGTTTGGCTCTGTATCTGTTCGTACACACTTGTCTGTGCGAATCAATCTCCTCGGCACCTAAACCAAACTCTAAAGCAATGTGAACCTGGCCACACACAGACAAGCGTGCTGACGGTTCTCGTATTTGGCAGTAATGAGCTTTGTTTGGTGTTTTCATAAGACGTTTGAATGTGCTCCCTGATGTGTATCTTGCTGGGCTTAATGCAGAACAGAACTCAGAGAAGGTGAAATGACTCGTTCAGATGTCCTGTACCTCTCTCTGCTGCCTGAAGGCGAGGGGTGTAATGGATGCCGCCACACACACAGCTGCTCAGAGTGAATCAGTACCGCAGTCTTCCACTAGAGGCCAGACCTCTGCTTCACAACAGAGCATATCTGACACTACAGCAGTGTATACAACAGCTTTACGGTATTTCTCACTATGAAATTCTTGGGGTGGCTCTCAACTTGTTTTGGTTCAGACCTGACAGTATCAAAAGTGTTTATCGTAGGCTATAGAAGTTCGAAAAAAATCAAACACTGAAATGCATAAATATCACCATAGGCTGCAATTTAGTTCATTTTGTTGGATAGGTCTTTCCATCTTGGCATCAGTATAATATGGCTAGCTTCAATCAAGTGGCAGTTGAATTTGTGCTGAAATACCATAAAGTTTGATTGAACACAGGCTTCAACATCCTAACTATCCTAACTATGCACATTTTATTATTTGCATTTACAGTTGTTTTTTTACTCCTCACTGTCAAATGGGTTGAGAACCACTGGTCGACAGGTTGTATGGTGTGTTGCCATAGCTTCAAAACACCATATGAGCATGCATGTGTGTGCACATACTGTAATTATGTGAGTGTTTGTGAGTGCTTGTACCTTTTCTCTGAGGAGCTGCATGCCTGGTTCATTTCACTGTTGGAGATGAAGTTCCTGATCTCTGAGAAATATGAGTCCTCCTTCTCATCCAAAAGTGCATGATTGTCAGACTCAGAGTTCGGTGAGGAAATAGTTGTTCCTAAATTCGAGAGGATCCCAGACTGCTGACTCACTACAATGAAAAAAAGAAATAATTTTACAGAAATAATTAACTAGTTAAACTACAAAGAGTCTCGCTGATGTTAGTCTAAAAAAAAAAATAATAATAATTCCTGTAAAGATATGTAACCATGTCAACAACATGTGTTCTTGCCAGACACTTTTTGCATATTTATACTTTTTTTTTTTTTTTTTTTACATTTATTGTTTATTAATAAAAAATGTATTCATTTTGGTTGGAAGGAGACAAATAAGATTTTGGTCAATTTTGCAACTTTTTTTCATTAAGATGACTGTCAAAACGTTACCCAATTTACCTGAATTCACTCTAATTATTAATGGCTTTTAAATGATAAAAATAACATCATAGATTTAATTTCCTCTGGAATCATGTGACCATACTAAGGTTTCAAGTGAGCATGGAGATATATTTTACCTGGAATATTCTCATGTTCATGTTTCTTTAAGTGGCGGTCCAGATTAGTCTGTTGACCGAAGCAGCGATTGCAAAGGTGGCACTTGAAAGGTTTTTCCTTGTTGTGAATGTTACGAACATGTCGCTGGAGGTTGGAGGAGATGCTGAACGATCGGTCACAGTATTTACATCTGTGTGAGAGGAACAGAGAGAAAAACAAAGATCTTAGATAAGGTTTTTGGCTTAGTATATGCATCGGCTGTGTCTCAAAAGCATCAAAGTGCCTATGATGCCCAAAAACGCAAAGTTGGTATACAGACTGCTCAGTAGGTTTCAAGACACAATGAAGGCATCTACTGTAGTTATCTGTGGTAACTTTTGCACAAAGCCATATTCATGCATACCAATCACTATTATATATTTAATTAGGATTCCCCTAACCTCCTAAAACCCTAAATAATAATAATTAAAAATGTCTTCTCAGTGGTGTTTTGAAATATTATAACTTTATAGCAATATTCCGGGTTCAATACAAGCTCAACCGACAGCAATTGTGACAATGTTGATTACCACAAAAATTAATTCCAACTCATCCCTCCTTTTCTTTAAAAAAAGCAAAAAGCAAGGTTACAGTGAGGCACTTACAATGGAAGTGAATGGGGCCAATTTTTGGAGGGTTCAAAGGCAGAAATGTGAAGCTTATAATTTTATGAAAGCACACATCAATTCTTCTGTTAAAACTCATGTATTATTTGAGCTGTAATGTTGTTTAAATCGTAATTTTTACAGTCATTTTAGGGTTTTAGGGTTTGTTGATGTAATTGGTCCTGCTCGACCTGCTCCGAGCGGGATTTGAACCGGCATCAGCCGGCATGGGAGGTGGGCGTGCTAACGAGGAGGCTAAAGGTTACAGCCCCTAGCATCAGTCGCTAGTGTGCCTCTTGAGGCCAGGGGAGTGAGGTTTACATATACCGCACAGCTGTCACATACCAGTTGGATCCCGTTACATTGACATTACATTGTCATGGCACTAAGTTGTAAAATTGGCTGTAACTTTATACAGAAAAGGTTAGTAAGTGATTTTATCTCACTAAAATCATGTTTACACACATTGTTTATGTCTTGTGAATATTAACGTTCAAAAATTGGCCTGCATTCACTTCCATTGTAAGTGCCTCACTGGAACCCAGATTTTCTTTTTTTTTTTTTTTAAGGAAAAGGATGGACGAGCCTAAATTAATTTTTGTCAATATTATGTTCACTATTACAATTTCAATCAATATTATGCCACAAATGGAATATTCTCTGAATATTCCTTTAATGCCTTTTGTTGTATATAATATGTGTTATATAGTGGCATACTGTATAATTGAAATGATAAAATATTAGCAGCAGTGATTATCAACAATAGTTTTGCCAAAAAAAAAAAAATAATAATAATATACTTGTCTCTTTGAAACTGTAACATTACAGAGCAGGACAGGCAGGAGATCAAGACAACGACGATGTGAAACCCAAGTGCAGTTTATTTTAAAAAGTGCAATAAATCCAAAACGTGAATTCAAAGTGAAAACAAAACAGAATATAACCAGAAAATAAAATAAACTAGACTATGAACAATGACTAAACAATAATCATGAACAATGACAAAGATGTTACACCAACAATACTCGACAAGAGACAATGGCTAACATGAGGGCTTAAATACAAACAAAAGGGTAACAACATAAGGCATCCAATGACAAGACAGAACTAATAATATAAGGACCAATAACAGAACAGAACTGATAACAAGATAACAAGACTAATAAACCAAAGACCAATAAGAATAAGACACATGAAACATGAGGGAAACAGGAAACCACATGACAAAGACACATGACCAGACAAGGAAGTAAACTAATTTCAAAATAAAAGACATGAAGTCAAAAACATTATTCAAAACATGAACAAAACACACAAACCTGACAGATACCCCCCTCTACGGGCGGCTCCCAATGCCCAACAATAAATCAAAACAAAACAGGTGTTCAATAGGGAGCTGGGGGGGGGGGTGGCTTTGGGAATCAGACGAGGCTGCAGACCACGGGGCACCAGAGATGACGACAGAAGATCAGGGTGGACCAGGTGGACGGCCAGGAGACCAGAGCGGACCAGGCGGACGTGGAGCATGGCTTGGCAAGACAGGTTGTGGAGCATGGAGCAGGGTATGGCGAGGCTGACGAGGTGGCGTAGAATGGCGAGGCTGATGAGACGGCGTGGCATGGTGTACTTTCAGGTGGCTGAGCTGCTGGAGGCAGAGACCCAGAGGGCGGAGCCGCTGGAGGCAGGTCAGGCGTGGTGGTTTGGCATGGCGGGTCAGATGTGGTGGCTTGGCGGATCAGACAAAATGGCTTGGCATGGCAGGCGTGACAACATGGCATGATGAGGCAGACAGGACAGTCCAGGCATCAGGTGCTGGCTCTGGGATGGCCGAGGCTTCAGGCGCTGGCTCTGGGATGGCCGAGGCTTCTGGCGCTGGCTCTGGGACGGCCGACGCATCAGGCGCTGGCTCTGGGAGGGCCGACGCATCAGGCGCTGGATCTGGGAGGGCCGACGCATCAGGTGCTGGCTCTGGGAGGGCCGACGCATCAGGTGCTGGTTCGTAGTCCGTGGCAGGCATAGGCGCTGGCTCGTGGTCCGTAGCAGGCGACTCTGATGAGGTGGACTCGGACGGTGGCAAGGTCAGAGTGGCTGAGGACTCTGACATAGCGACTGTAGTGGTGAACTTTGATGTGGTGGCTACCGTAGGAGAGTTGGTGTTTCGAACCACTAAGAAGGAGGGCAAAACCAATGTACTTGGTAAGAGTCCAATTGACTCCACCTCCAGGCATCCTGGAGCAGACTGGCTCATTTAAGCCTGCACGAAAATGTCCTTGAGGGCAATAATCATTATATTCCACCAAGTGACAAATTCAACAAAAGTCAGCCATGTAGTCCTCGAAGGGACGATTGCCCTGGCGTAACCGCAGAAGTTTAAATGCTGGGTTCATTTTGTAGTTCGAGTATTCTGTAACGTTACAGAGCAGGACATGCAGGAGATGAAGACGATGATAATGTGTAACCCAAGTGCAGTTTATTTTAAAAAGTGCGATAAATCCAAAATGTGAGTTCAAAGTGAAAACAAAACAGAATATAACCACAACATAAACTAAATTAGGCTAGACTAGACTAGACTAGATTTGACTAGACTTGACTATGAGCAATGCCTATACAATAATCATGAACAAAGACGTTACACCAACAATACCTAAAAAGAGACAATGGCTAACATGAGGGCTTAAATACAAACAAAAGGTTAACAACATAACAAGGCATCCATTGACAAGACAGAAAAAAGCGAGTTGTGAACCCTCCCAAGCTTCCGGTCATGCCACAGGGGAAGCTAAACATGTTGGAGCCGACACAAAAATGTCTGATAGGAGATGGCACTTAGTCAGTTAGTTGGGATAATATGGCCGATCCTGGGGTAAGGGAAGTATTGAAAATAACATGCCGACCTCCCATGTGATCATGTTGTTTGAAGATATGTAAACAGTGGTGAGATATTGATTCTAACACCTCTCAAAGCTGAATTATTTTTTGCCTGTGGCTGCCTTGCAAACAATACTTCCATCATTTCTTTTGTGGCTAATTGCTTTGCCATTATTGATTTCCTCTTCATTGCAAGTAAGCCAATGAAATATTCCTTGCAGACTTGTAAACGTGATATGCAATGAAGCACCCATTTCCCTGTTCTGATTGGCCTTAATCAATTGCTGCTTTGAGAAGTTTGTTTCAACTTAAGCTATATGTGATATGAGCTGTCCTTTCATGTCTGTGCCTCAGTGTGAGTGTGTGCTATAACAGCCACATCTCGGTTTCCATCGCTGGATCTCTGTGGCTCGCTTGTTTGCAATGTCAGGCCGGCCAGAATAGGCAGGAGAACATCAATTTAATGTGCTGATAAACAAACATTGCAGCAGGGCAGTGTCAGGAGTTTGGTGGACAGTGCCTCTTTTGTTGGGTGGCCGGCTTCGCTTAGACTTCTGTGGCTGCTGCAAAGTTGACTTTCAGGGCTAATTGCTTTGGGAAAATCGCTCGTCATCAAGTGCTCAGAATCAAGATGCAGGCCCCTTTTCATGTTCCAGTTTATTTTGCGAGCAAATGTGTGTGTGTGTCTGTATGAACCCATTTACCAGACTTGCATATCACGGATCATAGAGAATGGTAAGATGCCAAGACAAAGTTCCTTGTTTTTTTTGTTTTTTTTAGCCAGTCTTTTCTACCCCCCATTTTGTTTATTTTCATTACCCAGTCCAAGGGGACTTTAAATTACTTCAACTCTGTTCTTTTTTGCATTTTTACTAGCACTGTACATGAAGCGTTACAATCTGAATGGGGTCTTTTCAATGGTCAGACCTAGTGGGCCAATTTCGCTGCATAGAGTAGCTGATAGTATCTACAGCAGGCAAATCACCTTCTACAATGAAGCCTGCCAAGCACAGCCCTGCTCTGATATTGGCCTGACTCTGCCCTTTTTGCCGAAAGTAAGACGGGGAGATTCTGAAGATGTCTGCTATTTGTTAGGGTAAATTGTTTCTAAATGAGCTAATCAGGGGATTGTTGCGAATGAGCCAAGCATGTAGTGCTTGCGTCCCACAGGAGGCTCTTTATCTTGTCGAGTGCGTTCGCAGGGCTCTATGGTAGATTAGTAGAACTGAAAGTGGGCCTTGATTTGGTCTGACCCTTATTTGTACGCAAAGAATAAACTCGGGTGAACATGTAAATGTTACAGAACTTCAAAGCACTTTTAGTAAAATTTGTAACATTTTTACATTTTCTGAAGAAAATGTGAGTGGTGCAAATGTGGTTGCTCAGTTGTTCTGGGTGGTTGCTAGGTGATTGCTATGCAGTTGCTGGGTGGTTGCTTGGGTATCATTCTTGTCCATAAACCAAATAGTGCAGGACAAGTTCCATGCCAAAGCTTAATACTTCGGTTTAGGGGTTCGTTCAAATCATTTAAGCTAAATATGAGCAATGGTACTGTACCAAGAATTAATAGAAATTAGATTTTCTCTCAAAAATTATCTTTACTTGAATTTGATAAGAAAACAGACAGTTTAAAGGTATTTAGCAGTTAAAATCTTATCGCATCTTAGCCCTTTCTGGGTCAAAATATCACTTAAAACATTGAAAGCCCCAAAGTGCCCTCACCCTCATAGAGGAGGACTTTCCACAGCTGGTTAGAAGCCAAATCAATGATAATTAAGCCTTTCTATAAACAGAGCATGAATGTCTCCAGGGTGCTATTACCAGCCAACATTGTCCAGAGCTTGCTCTATATACCTCCAAAACATCTGCACAGAGAGAATCAATCTTCTCTCTTTTTTGATCACTCTGCCTCTCGTGTATTTAATTTCTTTTATCTCAAATTTCTCAGAATGACCAGAACATACTTCATGTCTGATCACATGACTAAATCTGTCCATTTCTTCATGTCCATTTCCCCATGTGTCTGTGTGTATCTCTGTCTGGGAATGTCAAGCATAAGTGTTTTCTGATGAAAACAGGTACCACATACAATGGTGCCAACAAGTATTAGGAAACTTAAGCTACACACTTAAAAACATATGAATGCCATTGCATTAAATAACAAAATATAAAACAAAGTGCCATTTGTTTTAAAGAAATGTAAGTACACTTTTCAATTAAACCATGTCATAAAAAGCAGCTGGGATGTTAGGTTCCAAATTCTAAAACAATAGATATACTGTTCAATTATTATGCAAAGCATTTGGACACTTTTTGGTTGTCAAATGTTGGTGGAACATGTTCATAATTGATGTGGTAAACTGCACCTGTGGTTACTCTGCTAGGACACCTGTGTGAACTTGAGGGGAACAGACTTCATACAACCCCTAAAAATCACCTTGGGACCAGTTGGCACCAAGTAATTGCACAAATGTTAAAAAAGGGAAGTTATTTCTGAGAAAAAGGTCTAGAAACATTTGTTTGCAGATGCCACTTGGTTTGATATTTTCTATCTAATGCAATAGAATTTCTATTATTATTAAGTGTGACTTAAGTGTTGAAATACTTTTTAGGGCCACTATAATGGGAATAAATCTTAAATTATGTAGTGATGTGGAACCTTTGGATTTAAGTCTGTCTGTGTTTGTTGAGTATGTGGCCTTGTACTAAGCCATGTAAAGCTACTTGAATGTATGCATGTGGCCAAAAAAACTCTACTTTCAATACTGCACTTGTGTGTTTGTCTGAGTGTGTGTGTGTGTGTGTGTGTGTGTAGGTCTCAGAGAGGCTTACCTGTATGGCTGTTCTCCTGTGTGTGTTCGTAAGTGCCTTGTAAGATTAGCTGACCTGGGAAAGATTTTCCCACAGTACCTGCAAAGGATGAAAACCAGACTTTGATACAGTCGCCCAGCACCTACATCTCTCATATACAGAGAGTTCTAGATACAGCATACTTAAAGATACAACACATTACAATATCACATCATATTTAATGTAAGCAACTATACTTTAATGTAAATACTATAAAACTATAATTATGCCAACAAAATTAAATTAAAGGGATAGTTCATCCAAAAATTTAAATTCAGTCATCGTTTACTCACCCTCATCCAAAAAAAAAAAAAAAAAAAAAAAAACTTGACAGGCATTTAAGGCATTTATTTTCCATACAAGGAATGTGAATGGTGACTGAGGATAACATTCTGCCTACCATCTCTTCTTGTGTTTCATGGAAGAAAGAAAGTCATTTGGGTTTGAAACAGTGAGTAAATGATGACAGAATTTGTATTTGTATAACAATCAATTTAATGACATTAGCTAACATTACTTCTCTATATTATCTTCAATTTAGGTTACAGTATGTTGATGCAACTATAACTGTAATAAAATTATAGCAATGCTTATCTATATACTTTAGCTGTAGAATAACAAATGTGTTTTCTTCTGTTTCACGAGTGCCGCTCACCTGCAGGTGTATCGCTCCTTGCCTTTGCGTAAGATAGCATCGGAGAGAGAGGGAGGTGGGGAGCGGAAGTTAAAGAGGTGGTGTGAGGAGTGCTGGAGGGAATTGGGAGCATTCAGTTTCAGAGCACTAAAGCTTTTCAACTTCTCAGTCATGTTTTCCATGGCAGACACCTAAGGAGAGAACATGTGGAGAGTTCATAGACAAATACTGTGTTTTATGCACAGTATAATCAGAATCTCCTCTCAAATTGATTTTGTGTGAGATTAGGGCTCATCTGGGACGAAAATAAGATTTAGTATTTGTTTAGGGCAGATACATGAGGAACAGAACAACAGAAATGGTGAGGATTTCTGACAGAGAGCCTGGGAGTTTTGCATCATAACCAGATAGAATGGAAAGCCAGAGGAAGTTATATATCAGAAGGTCGAGTCTTGATTGTGCTGTTCAAAAGTGACCTCCCTAACCTATGGCACATTGGCAGTCACTCGAGCAGCCCCCCGGGAGCCCCCGGCTCCTACTTTGTTCCCAACAAATCTCAGAGAGAAGCGTCTGAATGAGCCATTCACCTCAGTGAGCGGTAACCATACAATGCAGTTTAAGATACCCCTCGCTGATAGTACTTCCCCTCTTACAGAACAAAGGCTTTGCTATGTGGCTCTGTGGCCAAAAGCAGCTTACATCCTTCCTACTTTTGGAATATGGATAAACACAGAGACAGACGCTGTCTTAATTTATTTAAACATGTCTGAGTATTACCTTGATTCTGTCAGTGTTTTAGTTGAATATCAACACAGACAATCACAATTCTGATAACGCTCTTTTTTTTTTTTTTTTTTGGTGAATTCAAACCTCTTAAAAGCTGCAATGGTTATTACAATTGGATAAATCTTCAATTGTTTTCACTAATACAAATTTATATATAATAAAAAGTGTACTATCAAACAAATAAATGTGGAAAAAAGCTATTTTATGCAATAAGCCTGGACATTCCACAGGAATTATGTATTCTTAGGTACAGACAGACAGACAAACATATATACTGTAGATAGACAGACAAACGGACAGACAGACAGACAGACAGACAGACAGACAGACAGATAGATAGATAGATAGATAGATAGATAGATAGATAGATAGATAGATAGATAGATAGATAGATAGATAGATAGATATCACACAGAGTAGTCAGAATAAAGACATTTGTGAAGAGGGATGTGGATAGGGGGAAAAAGAGTGAGAGAAGGCTTGGATTTGGGGGAGGTAGGCCAGCATTGATGGAGGCCAGATTTACAGGTCAGATAAGACAGTTCCCAACAAGAGAGGCCATTCTATTACACACAAACACAGGAAGTCACCGATCGACATGCAGACAATATCTAGGCAGCCAGAGCAAGAAAGAAATGCTAGGAAGTTATTAGTGGTGGGACTCAACGGAGAACTTCCTAGAGACAATGGTCTACCCTGAAAGTATGTGGCATAATTTGTTTCAATTCAAAAGGCCATTATTAATAATATTTTCATTATTGTTGTCACCATTCAAAGGTGGGAAAGGTTTAAAATACTAACAGAAACAATGGAGGTTGTTTTTCAAAGCAAAAGATAAAAAATTTGAATGCACTGCATGCCAGAACAGGCAGTACCTCTTTTGAGATTATCTTCATGATGAAAATAATATAATGATAACAAATACCATCAGAAGTTGGGATATTTCACAACAACAAGGCTTTGCTTCAACCAAAAAAAGGGCCTGAGGTGGAGACCACTGGGAAAGTGTTTTGTCATACTCTGTTGTACTAAACCTGAAAATGCAATGCATAGAGGGATCTTTACCAATGTATATTTAAAGCAAACATATGCATATAGAATACCTGAGGATGGAAGAGTAGTGGTGCCGGCCTCAGGTATTTCTCCTTTAGAGCTCCTACTGGGTCTAATAGCTTCCTCTTCTCCACCCTGCTGGACAACAACACCAAGGGTTACGTACCAACGAAGGGTGATTGTATACCTACTCTGCACCAATACCTTTGAACTTGCCACATTTGAACATATCACGCTGTAAAAATTAAGAGATTCTTGAGGCACAATTTGGGGTTCCTCAGAGGCCATCATCTAGACACCCTTTCAGTTCTCTGAGAAACTCTTAGTTCCTGTAAGTAACCTCATCATAAGTGAAAGGTTTTTAGGCACTTGAAATATATTTCGAAATTCCTTTACTAAAAAAATAGGACATTTAAGGCTGTTTAAAGGGTACCTAGAGCTTCTCCAGAAGGTTCCATCAGAGTGGCATCTAAGGAAACCCAAATGGTGCCTCAAGTATCTAAATTTCTACAGAGGCAACTGTTGAAGTGTCTATCTTGGACTTTCCTTATATTCCTTGGACTTTCCTTATTCTTAAAGTAAGACCTACTCGGGTTAAAATACCTGTAGATGGGGTCCATGAAGAATGGTGAGGGCTTGGCATAGTGGAGTGACGGCTGCTGCTGGGGAGGAGGTGGCTGGGGGAGGGATGCTTGTGGCTGAGGCATCTGGGGCTGGTGCATGTTCTGGGAATGAGTTAGGGCTGGATGCTCGTCTTTAGCAGATTTGCAGTTTGCGATGTAGACATGATTCTTGCGCTGTTCAGGTGTGCCACCATTCTGGCTGGCTCGGCTTCGGCTCCCTATACTAAGGTCCAGAGGTTGCTCCTCGCCTGGGGCCAGGAAAGCATTGGATGGCAAGGCTGGCTTGCTAGGATGCGGAGGAAGAGGTTTGACCTCCTTGGGTTTGGTGGTAAGGTCGAAGGGTGAATCTGCAGTGGCTGAAGGTAATTTTTGTATTTGCTCACGAGGAGATTTGGGCTCAGGTTTGAAGAACATGCCAGGATTGAGTGCTCTGTCTGTGAAGGGGTACAATGAGTGTGGGAAGTTGGGCAGAAACTGGAAAGGGAACATGGAATGGTAGTTCAACGAGCCCATCTTCTTCTCCTGCAAGCCCATGAAGCCTGGGCCAAAATATTTTTCTGCAATGGAGGCGATGGCTTTAATGGAGTCAGTGGTGGCACCGGAGGGTGGAAGTGCTTGCTCTTCTGGAGGTGGGAAGAAGGAATGCTGTGAGGAGAGGAAAGGGCGCTCACAAGGGAGGTTCCCTGAACTGGAGACCGACAATGAACTGCTACTGACTTCATCCTGCTTGCTCTCCTGCACCGGTTTCCTTCTACTCTTGTCCCGTTCGCTCTCTGCCTCACTTTCTAGGTCGGATCCAGACACCGTGCCGGTGGTGGTGTCTAGATCCGTACCACTGGATGTGTTCACATCTTCCAAGTCACTGCCATCAGACATGTCATTCATCTTCACTTTATTCTTGTTGTCTGGAAATGACAAGTCCAATTTGGACTCTCGATTCTCTTCCAACAGACTGCTGAGGCCACTTCCAACATTGCCATTGCTGTTGCTCATGGATGAGACCATAGAAAGTGTAGGAGCGTCAAGAGGAGGCAACTTACCATCTTGACTGTTACTAAGCGGGCTCTTTAGCAGTGGACTAGGGGGTAACAACGGAGGTCTAGGATATAGTGATGGTGGAAAGATCCCTGGGAAGCCGTGGGACATGGCTGGGAATGCTGGGGGCCCTGGGGAAAAGGGAAGCCCTGCATGATGGGGCCTAGATGGGAAGTAATCCCCAAAGCCAAGTCCAGCATGATTCAGGCCTGGATGAGACTTCGACTTGCCTAACATGGGACTGGAGGTCATTGGTATGCCCGATGTGAATATGCCTCCGGGGTTATAATGGTTCTTGCCCTCACAAAAGCGTCGATGCTTGTTGAGGGACGAGGTAGTACTGAACATTTGCCCGCAGTCTTTGCACTTGATTTGAGTGCGGCAGTCTGCATGCATCCGTTTGTGACGGCACAGGTTAGAGAACTGGGTATACGATTTGTGACACACCTCACCTGGGAGAACACACATGCCTGGTTAATTCTATTAACATACTTTTTACATTCTTGTTGTCATTCAATAACAAAGATAATCCGACAGCTGATCAGATCAACCAATCAACTTTTCATGCTGTATATTAAGTTCAAAGACATGACACTGTTTGCAATGAACTCTACTCTGTTTTGAAGTGAGAGAAAAGATGATCGAAAAAGTGAAACACTAGCTGCATCCCAAATCGCATACTTCTGCACTACTGTAAGCCATTTTGTCGTGTAAGTAGTGTGAGTAGTGTGTTCACACTAAAAATGCAATGAAAAGTACTAAGAGTATGTGGATAATGTACTTCATTCCAACAGAGTGTGGAATGTTGGACACTTCATGCACTCAGCGATCACAGCTTGCCCTGTGAAGGGGTGGGGTTATTGGGCCGCGATGCCTGCCTGACAAAACAATTGTCATTAATGGTGAATGTGGCAACTAGTGAAACTTCTGTGAAGACAGCAGCTTACAAATGTGAGTTCAATGCTTTACCATTAACCCACACTGTATAAATATGTACATTATATGAGATATAAGTGTTGGGCTGAGGTTGGCTAGCGTGCTAAACCTAGCGGCAACACATCACATGAGTTTGAAACGTCACTTCTGTCAGCAGAAAAATGGCAAATGCTTTTGTGTGTAAAAAAACCCCATTAGTATTCCATTTGAGACGATACTCCACTGCATAGTTTAAGTTCACAGTGTATAGTGTGTAATTTGGGACACCGCTACTGTATATGGTGTACCTACAATCAGTTGGCACATTAATATCTTGATAAAAGATGAGATTCTTCATTAATAGTAGAGCTATTTCAATGAATTTTGTATACATATAAATCCATGTACACTGGTACAGCGTACATGCATTTGGACATCGGACAGCAACACACAGAACATTGTGAAGCCAAGCAAAAAGAAGATGGTGTTTTCTCAGTGTTGGTAAGTGGGCAGCTGAGACACGGCAGAGACATTTACTTATAAACATTACATCTGCCTTGGCCATACACAAGACTTATAGGCCCTCAAAAGAATATGCACAGTTACAAAATAAAAGAAGAAGGGTAAAATGGAGTAATAAAGAGAGCGATAAAGAAAGCACGAAAGAAAAGCGAATCAAATGTAGAACAAAACAAAGAATGGCTCTAGAATTTCATTTAGTTTCTCTGACCTATAAAACAACAGCTGTCACAATCTTGGGGTGGAGCTAGCCAGGAGGTCTTTGGACACTGGTAATTGTATCTGAGGCTTAGACAAGACTGCTCAGACTTACAGATGAAAGGCTTGACACTGCTGTGTATGTGCTTGTGCTGCTTGAGGCCTGAGGAGGTGGCAAAGGTCTTGCCACACTCAGGGCAGGTGTGGGCTCGGGCCCCGACGTGCTGGGAGCGGATGTGCCGCTGGAGGTTGCTGGGGTCTGTGAACACCTGAGAAACACATAACTATGACAACTTAGCACCAAAAGTAAATATATATAACATAGTGTAAAGTTTATATATAGTTGATTATCTAAGACCTGAGTTGCAGTTGTTTAATATTATCATTCTAATGTAAAACTGCATATAAACAGATTATTCAGTTTATTGAACTGTATATAAACTAATGTATAATATTTTAATTGTGGTCCAAAATTCTGAGACCATACTGAATATATATATATATATATATATATATATATATATATATATATATATATATATATATATATATAAAAGGAAAAATGGGAAATTTTCATGGAAAATTAGTAAGAAACATTTAATGATCTGCACTATTTCTAGGTCACAAATCAAATTTGACCAAGTTGACATTGTACAAAAGGTCACATTTCTTTGCTTTGGAATATTCTCAAATCATGCTGGATAACATGGATCATCAGGTTTTGCACAAACTTGTGGCGTCCATGCCAGCTCAACTGCATGCTGTATTAAAACGAGAGAAATACCAAATACTAAGAAATTCTGAAATTCATTTCAGTTTTCCAGTTCAACTTCAAATAGTTTGTAATGGAAACAACTGTATTAAATTAGAAAAATGCAAAATAGAGGTATTTTCACAAGTTGTCTCAGACTTTTGGTCCTCACTCTATTATCATTCAGTGAAAACACAACATGAAACTCTGGACAGCATATTAAAAATATTAGTGTCACAAGAGGGACACATAACCTACCTTGTCACAGTTTTCACACTCAAAGCGCTTGCCACTGTCATGTGACATCTGATGACGAATGAGGTTGGATTTCCAGTTGAATGCTTTGGGGCACTGGTCACACTTATATTCTCTCTCCTCTGTGTGTACGATCATATGCTGCCCGAGACTAAGAACACATAAGAGCATCAAAAATATTTTCTATGCGGCCATCATGTAGGCAAATATGGCAAATAAATATTTCAGTTAATGCAAAGGTGGTCCATGTTCCTTGACATAAAGTTGTAACTCTTGAACAGCGTGGGGTTACCTAAAGCTCTTAGGTTAATTACATTACTTTGGCAATTTAGTAGAGCATGCTGACCTGTACTCGCTAGGGAAGATCTTTTCACAGTCTTTGCACTCGTGCACCATCTCATCGCTGTCTTCGCGCTCCTGTTTAAAGTCGCTTAGAGAGTCAAAGATGGAGTTGCTGGTACTGCAGGAGTATTTCTGATGCCGCCGTAACTCCAGCTTTGAGGTGAAGAGCTCGTCACAGTGTTCACAGCGATACATCTGCTCATCTGTAGTGATGACATCACACAATTGCTCATCAATAACAAGTATAAAGTAATTTTCAAATAGACAAGACACAGCCTTTAAGGGTTAGATCATGTAGAAATCGAACCTTACATAAACAATTGCAGGTTGCCACTTTTAACAACGTACTGGTATATCAAATGCATTACATTACAAATGTAAATAAATGTATTATATATATATATATATATATATATATATATATATATATATATATATATTCATTTATTTATAATGTAATGCATTGATAATAAATGTACATATATATATATATATATATATATATATATATATACATATGATATATATATATATATATATATATATAAAATCACAGGAGATCAGTAGTTACAGAAATACTCAAACCAGCCCGTCTGGCACCAACAATCGTCCATGCAATTATCTAATCAGCCAATCGTGTGGCAGCAGTGCAGTGCATACAATCATGCAGATATGGGTCAGGAGCTTCAGTTAATGTTCACATCATCCATCAGTATGGGGAAAAAATGTGATCTCAGTGATTTGGACCGTGGCATGATTTTTGAAATGTTTAAGATCCCTACTGCTGCAAAAATCTTGATAATTACATGAACATAAAACTTTAAAGGAGGTTATTATAGGCTAAATAACTATAAACTTAAAGGTTTTATCCTTGTTGATATTCTGACTCAAAAGCCAAATTCAATGGCTCTTAACAACACTAGAGAAAGTCAAGGGAATTCGGAGGTACAAAGATATGATCCATTATGTTCGCCAAACTCAAATTTAATTCAGAGGATATATAACCCTGATACTACATGCACAATTCACTCGGATCACACCAAAATGGGTAAATTTCTACACTGCTTTTCAAATATGTCAGTGTTTGGCTATTCTTATTACTTAATATTTTGAATGCAAAAGCCTATGAAAAGGTTACGAGGACTGTATTGATGCTATATTACTAGAAGTACATCATATATCCTGTTTTATTTGTTTAATTTCAATTAATTCTAATGCCAGACCACACACGCACAGACTGCACTTGTACTTCTAGGAAAACAAACTAGCATTTTGAATAAAATGCCCTGGCAACCTCGAAGAGGCCTTGTCGGGGAGAACTACAATGAAAAGGTCATGAAAAATTTCAGTAATGATTTAATGTGAAGAAAAAGTCAGAGCTTTTATTTTTTTTTTAGAGAAGCCATTAAAAAAACCTTTGAGACATTATCTCTCCGTCCCATCGGTAGCACTAACGACAAAGGGAGGAATGTTGTGGAAAAAAGTCAGGGAATGGGAAACTAATAGCTCTTGGAGAGATGTAGGGGGAACACAATTATGTGCAGTTTAGTAGCTAATCTGCGAGCATGGGTGAGGTCCCCCGAGACTCTTCGAGCTCCACTCCAAATTCCACCACCGATAAGCCATGAAACAGAGGTAGATGTAGAGAGCTCTCATTCTGTCTTTCTATGCCTGTCTATCTGTTTCTCTCTCTTAGTTTCTTGTCTAACTGTCTGCCTGTCTTCGCTGACCATGTTCATTGTACTCTACAATTTCTTTTTCTTTGTTCTCTGAATCGCCTGGCTTGCATCTTTCGGCGTCCCTGTCTACCTTAGCCAAAGTCTTTGTCTCAGAGTGCTTTCTTCTTGTGTGTTTGGCAGAGAGTTCTGAGGAAACATCTCTATCAGATAAACATTTTGCTTGTGTTGGAGAATGACTTTTGCGCTGTCATCCAAGACACACCTCAGTGCTTTAGAAAATTCCTAGTCTGTATTAACTACTCTTAGGCGCACTTCCAAAAGCAAAGGATAAACCACCAGATCACCTAGAAACAAACCAACCAACAGCCAATGTGGAATACAGTATTCAAAAGATGATGGCAGAGTTTGTTTGGAAAGTGCCAACATTTTGCATTTTTATGAAGAGCTTCAAGTTCTGTGACCAGAAGCACAGTCAAACAAAAGGCTAATAAAATGAAAGACAAGGAATTATAACGCAAGGTGTTACTACCGCTGCATGCACTGTAAACATTTGTGTCACTCTCAAAATTTCATCATGCCTGAACCACAAATATAATTACATGTGTAGCAACTTCTGCAGAACTTATTCATTTTATTATTAGTCAAGAGTCGTTCAGTAGCATTGTGTTAAACTCTACAGTAATATTTCTTTTATTGACCTGACCTTTGCATAGCAAGAAGACACACAAGATGGGCCACATCTAGCATCTTAGTAATAGTTGGTATGGGTGAATGAGTGTGGTCTGTGTGAGTTTGTTTAAAAGAGTGCTTAATGACGTGCATTAATCTCACCTTCCAGGTTCGGTGCCATTGAGCCCTCGGGGAAAACTCCGTCCTTCATGTAAACCAGTAACTCCTCCCCTATTTCAATATCTTTAATAGCTTTATAATATATCTGCAAAGAGAAGAGAAGAAACGCGTGAGCTATTTAAAACCGCAACCAAAGAGGCCTTAAAATTACACGACATTTACTATTATTATTATTACTACTACTACTACTACTACTAATAATGCATATTTAATACATTTATTTAGTTTTAAAATTAAGCTTTTTTTTAAACACTATAAAGCAAATAAAACACTTTCGGTTATTTTTCTGTATTGGGGATGACAAACACAAATATACACAGCCAACAATGACAATAGAGGGGAAGACAGATTAAAAAAAAAATAAATAAAAAAAAAAAGTGAAATCGCGCATCATTTTCATTTATTCGATTATTGACTTGCCAAAACTTTACAAAGAATGAATTAAATCTTTCAAATAAAAACTTACACACACAAAATACATGAGCCTTCCGCAAATAAAAACAGGTGCAATATTATATATATATATATATATATATATATATATATATATATATATATATATATATATATACATAAAAAAAGTATAAATACAGTTTTAAAATAAAAACATTTTTTTTAAATGCAATAAACGAAATGTAATCACGATTGTTTTCGATGTGATTATGTTTTAGTTTTAGTGTTTTCCAATAATAATAATAATAATAATAATAATAATAATAAATCAAATGATACACACATACATAAATTGTTAGTTGTTTTCAAAATACAGCACCATAATTGCTAAAATTACCCCCGTGTGTTAATTACAATTTCGGCAATACCCTTTTCAGTTTCGCCCACACCTGTATTTTTTCTTCAGTCCTTAACATGTGTTATGTATTTAAGATCCATCCAAAGTACAGTTGTTTTAACAGTTGTATATTTTTTTTTCAGTTGGATGCTTTGATATGAGGTTAAGTAAATTAAACGCAAAAGAAAAAAAGAGCGAACTGTGTCCTTCACATTTGTGAATTGTGATGACATACCACACGTTCAAACATAAATATATGCAAAACACATTTAAATTGTAATTTACTTGTAAACTGTAATATGAGTTGTCTAAATATGAACTAAATCTTAATTAATCGATCTTAATAAAAAATAAAAAAAAATAAAAAAATTAAAATAAAAAGAAATGAAATAGTCCGTTGCTGAAGCGCTTCTAAATGAAGACATCCCAGACTCTGAGTGCACTGAACATGACGGTACCAGTTGCGCCCTCATGGGGGCGCTCAGGACAAGGCAACAGCAGCTGAGTTGGGCCAGTCTCCGAAATAAAGACATACAGCAAAGAAATCCAAACCAGCACAAACTTCATCTCAGAGTTCTAATGTTGTGACAACTCTAATGTGTGTTACAAAAGTAGGCCAAGGCATTGCGCTTGCCGCTCAAGAGGGGTGGCCAAAGCATAACAGAGCTATATTATTATCATTAGCATTAATATTAGAATATTGTTGATGTTACTGTTATTACACATTTGCAATTAAACGGAGGTAAGAGCAAATCTGACCTTTTTCTTTCCCGAGAGGTGATAAAGTTGGGCAAGTTGTTGAGCGGTTGATCTCAAAGCCTCCAGTTGTAATAGCAGTTCTGGTCCCGTAGAGTTCACCACGCAACCCATAGTATCATGACACTGCGCTCGACAGCAGCGCGAGACAGAGAGTCAGTACACGCGCGTCTTTGATGAGGTGAGTCGCGCTCATTAGTGATTCTCTCTATCGGCCACTCCTCCTCTCTTATCTCCAACCAAAAGGATTGAACCCCTCCCCATGTCCTCTCCTCCTCTGCCCACCACATGCATCTATTATTGATGGAAAATGTATCTTTCCTAATGAAAATGTAAAAAAAATACATCAACCGTTGGGTTGAGCGCGAGCCGTGCCCTCTGTGCGCTCTGCAATGAAAAGTTGCGATGTTTTCCATTACGCTTTATATAGTATATGCACTGCACCTGTTTTTACTCGCTACCAGAAACATTTCCTACCTGTTTTAAACGAATTACATTTACGTCTCTGTGCATACATCGTCGTTTCGGAGAACTGAACTATAATTAACTGGCAGAAACTACAAACTCCTTCATAAATACCACAATCGTGAAGGAATGTTTATTACATGCATTATCATTTATATTATATGAGAACATAAATGAATATAACAGAGAGCATGAGTTACTGCGGGTTGCTCTTTTCCATTATTCTAGTTATATTGTTAATATATAATAAAAATAATGAATAAAATAAAATTATCGCCACATGATCATTTAAAGCACTATTCGTATATACATACTGAAATAGCTATCACATAATATCACAGTAATATATAATTATAAAAAAATAAAAAAAATTATGGAGAATTAATTCCTTATTTTCGTAATGCGAAATTATTATTATTATTATTATTATTATTATTATTAAAAAACTTTTTTTGTCGTGTTATAATACATCGAGGAAATTTAACAACAAGAATGATGGCTTACTGATGGCTTAATTTAAACGGGAAATTTTCATTTGTCCAGCCTATGTTATCTATTCATAGTGTTAAAATGCTTTATTAATGACCGACTTCAAGGAATTTAATATGCAACATTTCCATGACATTATCCAACTCGCGTTTTCTATTCATAACCTATTGCAAAAACTTATTGTTTTAACGAATAATGAAGAAGAAGACGAAAAACAAAAACATAAATAAAAAGTCACGTGCAAATAATTGCAATCATTGGAATTTCATATAATAGTTAATCAAGTCACACATTTTAAACCGTTTTAAAACAACATCATAAAGAACATTGTTGGAGCTAATGATATTTAATGGCTCTCAATATCTCATGGCTAAGAAAAGGTGCCCCTTACATTGCTGGTTTTGCTAAATTTCTTAAATAAACTGATGGCAAAGATAAAAGTTGGATTTCAAATTGTGCTGTAGTCTTTGGGCTAATGCTCATTTGCTCTGGGTGCATGGTAATGTCTTCCTTTCACCCCTAAAGCAATCTATTATGATGGGGCTTGGCTGTCTCTACAGTAAATCTTTTCAGGATTTGACAGCACTGAGAGGAGCATCTTGACCCCCTCACAATGCTTTCAAGTGCTGGGGGTCGATGCATCATCCATCACTTAGGTGACAATAATCCCCTGTCAGTCACACACATGAACACACACTCACAAGTACAAGAGGGCGCAGACGTGTATATGTAAAAAAGGAAATATAGATACTAACACGTATACATGGAACAGAAGGAAGGTGTTAAAATAGCTTTTGTTTGGGTGTGCTTGTGTGTCAGCTATTTGAAATGACACGATTTACTATGACAAGATCAGAACAAAGTTCATCATATGGCAACACTTTGATCAAATGCCAAAACCATATAAAAACTAAAGTGCATGACTAGACGTCATTGATTTTTACAAGTTCCTGTCTTGCAAACATTTACGTTTGCACAGCATATTTCGGTCAGCAGGTATTAAGTAATTGAATAAAGACAGTTCATGTTTTATTAGGAATTGCCATGAATGTATTACATACAATAAGTTTATGACATTTTTTTAATACAGTACAAGATACATTTTACCATGAAAATAAAAAGAAAACAGTCATAAGATGAAGTATTCAAATATGATTACTTATTTCAGCTTATAATTGTTGGCAAAGGGATTTATGTGTTGTGTGTGTGTGTGTGTGTGTGTGTGTGTGAGTGAGCGTACATCCTTAGCCCTTCAGAAACAGACGACTATAGCATGGCAGATCTGGCTGTGCACTTCAGTCGTTCTGACAAACAGTTTAAGTGCATCTTGAGAGATGAGGGAGGGGGGTCAGAGGTCAACAGGCTTGCTGAATGGACCACGCCATTGTGCGAAAGCCAGAATACGTCCACCAGCTCTATGCCTATTGTCTCAGGGAATATAGCCTGCTTTTGGTTAAGTCTAAAAACTGGATTACACTTTCTCAGTGCAAGCAGATAACATCAGCTAGACGAATTATATGCGATTCATTCTTTAAAAATCTACCCATATAAGGTCACACAAGCTGTATCTTTACATTTTGTTGCTTTTCTCAGCTCTAAAAAAGTTTTGATTGACACTTCTGATTGATTCATTGGTTCTCACTTTCAAAGTTAATTTAGCATGAGGTCGAAAAAAAAAAAAAAAAATCGAACCACTCCCTTGACTATAATACTCAAAAGCAACAAGTTATCTCCTTTTTTAAAGGCAAAGTGTTGTAACTTACACACTTGCTACAGCACATAGCCTACCTATTTAGAGCCATTCACACCTCGACTGACAGCCATAACATAAAAACACATTAAAATGTAAGGCCTGAAACAGTGAAATGCACACTGATGAACCATGTTTTCAAGGACCCGAACTCAAAAAACAAAAGCGTATACAAGTAAATAAATGATCCAGATTGAGTTTTAAAAGGTTACGGGCCCATCAGAATTTGTTTGGCGTGTGCATATTTCCATACGGCTCATGCATTGTGCATGATGAAATAGAACAGCAAAGTACAAAGTTCAATGAATTATGCATTTTTGCATTGTGTCGCTGTTCTGAATAAATAATAGGCTGTTGTCCATAAGACTGGCTAAAACGTAGTACAAAAGATAGGAATGGGTAAGAAAAGGAAGAAAAAACAACAACTAAGCATCCTGGAGAAAGTCAATAGAAACCATGTATTTAGTGGGGCGATTTTAGCTGGAGATATTATTCTCCTGTGTGCCCAGCGGTAGCTGCTCATTGAAGCGAAAAGACTTAATGATTGGGTTATGTAGTTGAAGTCAATTGGTGGTTGTCAGTCTCAGAGTTTGTTCCTACTCTCCTCCTGTCCTCCCCTGTTTGTTAGGCTAATGTTTTATGTGTCAGCCTCACAAACTAACCCGGCCACACCAGTTGCCCCCGTTAGCCAAGAGACAAAAGCAACGACTTTGGCTTGGCCCATGAGTCAATCAGTTTTGGTTTAATGGAGATGAACTGGCTAAAACTAGCAGAATAATAACAAGGAAAAATTTCTCTAGAGATGGACTCTGGCACATGCCCCTCTAAAACACCCCAGAACTGCACACTTAAAGGAATAGTTCACCCAAAAATGAAAATTCTTCCAAATATTCGTTCCAAACCCATTTGACTTTCTTTCATCCATAAGACACAAAATTAGATGTTAGGCTGAATTTGCTATACCTAAAATGTCAAAAACCTGGCGCAACGCATCTTGAGGTGCCATATTTGAATGTACATGAGTGCGAAGGGGAAGACTTTCAGCAAATAATGACTTAAATTCCAGTCTTGAATGACTTCAGAAGACTTGAAATATATAGCACAAGTTGTATAGACTGCTTTTCTGATACTTGTATGTTTTTTTGTTGTTGTTGTTGTTGTTGTTTTTTTTTTTTTTTGGTCATTTTTTGAGTTTGACAGCCCCAGTCCTCATTCACTTTCATTTTCTGGAAAAAAGTAGTGGAATATTGTGATTTTGTGTGTGTGTGTTCCAAAGAATTAAGTAATTTGTGTTTTGGGTGAACTATTTCCATAAACTATTTCCATGAACTTTTTCCATAGACAAATTTATTTTGAACAATACATTACAAACCTTTAAAAACAGACATACGATGAGCTCCAAGGTTATTAATCGATGGTATATGCTTCTTTTGAAGCCATCAGTCCACATTATTGATGGCTTACTGATTTAATTTAAACATAAAATTATAATTTGTCCTGCCTATTTTACAAAAAGGAAAATTCTCTCTTGATTTACTCACCCTACTGGCATCCCAGATGTGTATGACTTTCTTTCTTCTGCTGAACACAAATGAAGATTTTTTAAAAGAATATTTCAGCTCTGTTGGTCCATACAACACAAAAATACAAAAAAGTGAATGGGTGCCAAAAATGTCAAGCTCCAACATCCAAATAAATGCAGCTTAAAAGTAATCCATATGACTCCAGTGGTTAAATCCATATATTCAGAAGTGGTATGATAGGTGAGGGTGAGAAACAGATAAATATTTAAGTAATTTTTTGTCATAAATTTCCCCCCTGCCCAGTAGGGGGCGATATGCACAAAGAATGTGAATCACCAAAAACAGAAGAAGGAAAAAGTGAAAGTGATGGAAAAATTACTTAAATATTTATCTGTTTCTCACCCACACCTATCATATCGCTTCAGAATCAATGGATTTTACCACCAGAGTCATCTGAATTACTTTAATGTTGCCCTTATGTGGATTTTGGAGCTTCAAAATTTTGGCACCCATTCACTTGCATTGTGAGGATCTACAGAGCTGAGATATTCTTCTAAAAATTTTCATTTGTGTTCTGCACATGAAAGAAAGTCATACACATCTGGGATTACATGAGGGTGAGTAAATGATGAGAGAATTTTCATTTTTGGGTGAACTATCCTTTTAAGGAATTTATTATGCAGATTTTTCATGAGTTATCCAACTGGCGTTTTCTAATTATAGCCTATTGCTAAAATTTAATGTTTTATCAAATAATGGAAAAAAAAAAAAAAGTCATGCAAATAATTGCAATCACTGGAATTTCATATAATGGTTAATTAAGTCACACATTTTAAACCATTTTAAAACAACATCATAAAGAACGTTGTTGGAGCTAATGATATTTAATGACTCTCAATATTTCATGGCTAAGAAAAGGTGCCGTTACATTGCTTGATTTGCTATATTTCTTAAATAAAAGGATGGCAAAGTCCTCATTTACTTCTATTTGTGTGTGTGTGTGTTCCACAGAAGAAAGTCATTTGAGTTTGGACAGAATTACAACTTTTGGGTGAACTTTTCCATAGACAACTTTATTTTGAACAATACATTACAAACCTTTAAAGAAAGACCTACGATGAGCTTCGAGGTTGTTAAACAATGGTATATGCTTCTGTTGAAGCCATAAGACCATATTATTTCATCTTAATATTTTAGAAACCTGGAAAAGAACTACACTACCCATGATCCTGTAGAGAAACCAATCAAAGAATCACGGCAACATGCGTCAAAAGAGCTCTGCAGCGACCGTCCACTTGCATGACGCACTGCGAATGATGCAACAAGTTGGTTTCCCTACACTCTCAAACTACTTATGTATTTGTACATATCTGAATATTTTGCAATAAAATTAAAAAAAATTGTTTCTATACATATACAGTAATCAACAACTTTAAAAAACATTTCTTCGTTATTTTTTATTTAATTACGTCATTCGCAATGCTTCATGGGATTATAATTCATGCCCTCATTAAAGACATCAAGTACACAGTCTTTTACCTTTGACTTTTTGTCCAATTTTCAAAAACGTTTTTGCTTCATATTAAAGTTTGTAATATAGTGATTCACCTCATAACAGGTTGGCTTGGTTCTTCACTTAGAACACTTTTATGAAGGATATTATGAAATTCATATGGAAGAAATTAATGGAAACCCAGATGGATAACAAGTGGATGGGCACTGTTGCACTCTATTCTTTTAAACCAGAAAGTGAGCACAAGCAAGATAAGGCAACCACCAAGGATCCTTCTCTTCTGCACACTTATACAAACAGGGGGCTGTTCACAGTAAGTTAGATATAATGTAAGCAAAGGAAACACTCCACGCTCAACAACAATTGCTTTGCAATCAGATCACAACCAACACAGTTTCATCAACACACGAATGGACTAAACAAAGCCCTCCATACAGAAAAGGCACAAAAATATTTCCTGCTAGACAAACACTAGACACCGAGCTTGTTATGAGATCTTCAGCTTTATGAGAGTTCAGATATCTTATCTTAAACTTGACAACTGCCCGTTCTTTCAAAAGGAAGTCAATTATTGGAGACGGTGGATTACAAGATCCAGGAGTGTCTAAACTCACTTTGTACGTGACTCTTGTAAATGACTTCTCTGACTCAACTTCCTCTGAAAAAGACAGGGAACAGCCTTCATCAAACAATAGGCTGTTTTTATCTATTGTCAAGGTGGTGACATCTTGACAGCAGCAGGTCCTGTTCATGTCTTCCTGACAGTAACATGTGCTCACTGTCTGTTCAAGCTTCTCAGAGGATGTTAAGCATAAAGGCTCATGAATTTGTCGATTGTCTTAGAATACCTTTAGGAATGGCTCACACTGAGGTATATGTCTCTAATAACTGTATTTCAGTGATAACTACCAAGATATATAGACGATCATAAACTGTGCTCATGCAAAATATATTAACATCCTGCTTACATTTATGACGGCTGAAACTGCAATTCAATAACTGTTGTATAAAGAGTAGTAGAAGGTCGTTATTATGAGGACATATTGATTCATTTTTATCATAACCTTAATTATGAAACAGTTCTAGTTCTGGATGCTGACTGGTCAATATAGCATTCCACTTATAAGAATATACACATTATAGTAACAGATATAACGCACTACACCCTGGTCTCATAATCACGAAATTATTTTTTACGTGGCCCATTGTACGTATAGCAGCATTTTCCTGGTGAAATGAACACTAGAGGTGCTACAGCAACAATGATTTTTATTCACTTTCACACAAATCATGATTAAAATGCCAGATTATCAGTTCATAAACACTAACTTTTTGCCTTATTCCTCAGATAATGCTATCTTATGACATCAAAAAAACATTTACTTTAGCGTATAACTTGTGAGGTAATACATTTTAACGTTTTTTAAAAGTAGTTTGAGGGACCGACTCGAATGCATCATTCACAGTGCATCATGGAAGTGGGCGGTCGCTGCAGAGCTCTTTTGGCGCACTTTTTTTGCCGTGATTCTTCGATTAATGGATCTTTTTTCTTCAATATTCATGGGTAGGTAGTGTAGATCTTCACCAGGATTTCTGCTATTTAACACTGTGCGCTCTATAAAAGCTGGCGAGTAAATAGCCAATCAGACAGCGTGAGCGACAGGAAAGGGAAGTTAGTGACAGTGACAAAGCATGTGGACAGCTTACCTGATCTCCACTGATGTGGCATATGGTCAGGTTGTGCTCTTCGTGGGACGGGGCTGTGCGCACATATTTGAGCCAGCTCCCACTGGCCTCCAGTGCTTCATCCAGACAGAACTTCACATTTCCCATGTTGTCCATTACCTGTAACAGAGTCACAAAACATGTTTATCGGTGCTGTCATTCAAGCAGACCAGAAAACAGCAACAGTCAATGATAAGAGATGTGGGATGCATAAAGAATGTTGGCTTGAATGGAAAGTGACCATTTTGTTTTTATTGGTTGGGTCAATGTTGTTATGTTGGGCTTGTTGGGATACGTGATTGATTGGATCGAAAGCCAACTTTGTTTGCAGTTGCACTTTGTTTGTTCCCTTTAACGAGAGTAGCTGGATTTATCCACTTCAATTCTGGAATAGATAGGAAGGAAGGAATTTAAACATTGAACACGTCTTCAATGTTGCGAGAAGTCTCAAAGCCTCACGTTGATTAACTTTGGTAAACCTGACACTACTAGTAAAGCGGAGTTTGTGGTGTCTGGTTACTTGTCGAGGGAAACAGAGAGAGGGAGATGGAGTGATTGAGGCAGGGTGTCAGGAAATGACCGGAAGGAGAGTGGACGCTGTTCTCTCGTGAGATTTAAGACGTTCTTTTGTTGATATATTACCCAGCAAAAGTGAGAAATGCCACTGCAAATGGTGGCGTCTCTCTTTGAAAACAGAAACTCTGAGTAAATGTTTGCTGCAGCTCTATGAAGTTGAAACCGAATATCAAGTGTTCTTTGAGCTATTAAGACGGAAACGGAATATCCACACAAGTAGCGTGAATCCGTGCTAATAAATCTGTCTTTTGGTCCATGTTACAACTGAACACCAGAGTGATTAAAAGCCAGAACATTTACAATCAAAGCTAGAACCACCACAGAACAATCACGTATTGCAAATTATTTGTTATTTTTGAGGTCAGTATTAGAAAAAATTTATTGCTCCTTAAAGTGAATTTATTTATTTTTTTAAACAGACAAACTTTACAATCTTTGATTATACTGTATGTCTACACATTTGTATATGTGTACTTCCATTCATTAAACAAACAAACAGACTCATAATTTTAATAGCAGTTCATTAAGTGCATGCGATTCCTTTAATTTGCACAAGCTCACAAATTACAGATTGGAAAGGTAATATGGTCATAAGGGTGAAAAAATTTACATGGAGTTCCCTTTTTTTGTGCTGTGATCAGTACAGGATAAAAACAGTTTCTGTTGAACTTCACTGAATGCTGTTGTTTCAATCTCATATCTCTTTCCAAATTACTTTTCTTAGTATCGCTCTAAAGGCTTATCCTTGAATGCTTCAAATTATTTTTGTATAAAAATATTACATTTCTTTACTAAACATTTTTCTTTTCTTATTTATTTATTTATTTATTTTCATGGATGAGCTGGACGGGATAGTGCAGGGATGGTTTTATTCTATAAAATGCATTCTAAAGGTATTCTTAATGCATTATAAAGCTTCTTGTAATGCTTTTTGATATTTTCGATAAAATATTTTCATAAGTATTTGTAATCACAGTTGTAATGCATTATATTACTTAGCTGTTCGTGATTGTGCCTTTAAGAAGTATAATGCATTAAAACACATGATATAGCACATGAAATTGGGTGTTGCTCATGTGTTTTAATGCATAAACAGAAATAACAGAAAAAAACCCATCATTATGTACATAACTGTGTATAGCTGATTTTAAGGTGTATGATAAAGCATTATGAGTGCATTATAACACATTAATAATACATTTACAATGTATAACATCCACAGGCTTCAAGTAAAGTGTTACGATTTAGGCTTTCTGTTACATAATAACAATAATAATGAAATAATCTTGGTGAAATGCTAATTGATGTGCAAAACTCACACTTCATGTATAAGTACTTGATAAATTCCTTCAGAAATCTGGTTGCTGGTTAGGATCACATGTTCATGTCTACTGTGGCCTTCTGAACATTACTTTCTATTATTTATTTTTTTAATAAGTCACCCATAAAGGGGCCTGGGTAGCTCAGCGAGTATTGACGCTGACTATCACATCTGGAGTCGCGAGTTCAAATCCAGGGTGTGCTGAGTGACTCCAACCAAATTGCCAGGTTGCTAGGGAGGGTAGAGTCATATGGGCTAACCACCTCGCGGTCGCGATTAGTGGTTCTCGCTCTCAATGGGGCGCGTGGTAAGTTGTGCGTGGATCGTGGAGAATAGCATGAGCCTCCACATGCTGTGAGTCTCCACGGTGTCATGCACAGCGAGCCACATGATAAGATGCGCGGATTGACTGTCTCAGAAGTGGAGGCAACTACCCAGATTGAGGTGAGTAATCATGCCACCACGAGGACCTAGTAAGTAGTGGGAATTGGGCATTCCAAAATTGGGGAGAAAAGGGGATAAAACAAATAAATAAATAACAAAAAAGTCACGCATACACACCTCTCAAGGATTTCAAACAAACATGTATGTATCAGTATTTAAATCAAGATGAACGAAACATGTCAGTTAGAAATACAAAATATCAAAAGGAAATAGGATAAATGAAATACTGACAATTAGATTTTTTTTTCCTTCAAGCATTTCCTCATGTTTCTTAAGACTCATACTGTACATTGCTGCAGCACCTCTTTTCACCCTCTGTCTGAAATGCTCTGATTTACCTCCTGTCTCTTTAAAGCACCCCTTTTCGAAAAGCCCAGTATGCTATGATTGGTCAGCTGGCCCAGTCTGTTGTGATTGGTCAACCGCTTAGAGCATGTGTCGGAAATGTAGCGCCCCTTACATAACCGAAGTATCCCTTAGGCGGGCATTGTGCAAATGTGTTACATAGTAACATAGCTACATCACGACAGTAATGGCTGGACTGCAAACCAGGTGTTTTGTGTAGTTCAGGAGCAGTGTTTTCTGTGGAAGAGAGTAACTCCCTTTGGCGTGGACTTTGTGCTCTGTAACTTTGCAACTTTTACATGCACAAACAGCTATATTACACACTAAAGGAAAGGTAAAATCTCAAAAAAACATAATAGGGCCTCTTTAAGGTACATTTCTTTACATTACACATGCAAGAAAAGATTCACGATGCTTTATTAAATGATCAGAAACAGGTTACTTTGAGGAGGGCAAGTGTGTGTCTGCATGTATACCAGAGTCAGAAATTAACAGGGGCTTGGAGCAAAAATGCCACCGAAAGTGACAAAAATGCCCCAAAATTCTAAATGTGTTTGTGTTTTATTTGTAACATGATATACATGTTTAATATTCTGTTCTAAGCCCAGGTATACATATTAGTGCATGAAATATGATATGATTACTCAGATATATAATTTAGATTCAACTGAAGAATGTGAATTTTTTTTTAACATGATTAGAAAACATATGCCCACATAAAGATAAAATAATGCCCCTGAAAATCAAGTCTAGGGTGCAAATATTGCCTCTTAATGGAAATGTTTATTTCTGATATGGCATACACACACCCTGGTAACTGGGCGTCTGCTATGACCACAATGAAAAGAAGGCTGTAAAAGAGTTTGCAAACACTCTTTCTGCAGGTGTAACAGTGATTTGCACAGAGCGTGATGACAATTGCTAAAGCAAGCATCACTATTACTATTGCTTAGACTTAGGGTTTGGGATTCGAACAAACCCCTAATCCTAACTATTAAACTTCAGTGCATAACTTGTCCGGTTTGTGCTACGGACATGAATGATACCTCAAATCATGCTGCTTTTTGAGGAGAGGTGTGCTCCATTATAATCGATGAAGCTGTCTACACTGCACGCATACAACATGTTGTAGTATGGACAGGCCGTTATACACCCAAATCCTGGGGTGACCTCAGATCTCTCTGGTCTCTCCTCTTATTTCGCTCTCCCTTCTAAGTTTCAGAGCCATTTTATCTGTCTTTCTCTGCTCTCCCAGAAGTCGCACAGGTCAAATAACAGAGGGACGGCTCACAAGTCTGCTTTGGGGTTAAGGAGCACCTTAGTGCCGTTTTAAGAGCCCAATTACTCCCATCAGGTGTGAGGAACTGCCTTGCCCAACGGGCTGATTCAAAAACACCCTCACCCTCACACACACAAACACTTGTGCCACAGGGGGAGTTTGTGTCACCTGGTGAAGAAGTGTGCTAAACATCTTGAGCCAGCCGTATTTCTGAAATGTCGACACCTCTACAGTATAAACGTGAATGAGTGAGTGTATTGTAGGGTAGTTTAACGTCATGTCGGATGTGTTGATCAGTCTTGCACCTGAAGAAGAACAGAAAATGGACCCTTTTCTCATTTCTGGGTAAGGAACTTGGGGAGTACAGGGGAGACCATACACTATAAACCCTAAGGCATTAAGGACATACTTATTGATATTATGCCCTTACCCAAACCCCTTATCTAAACGTAACCAGTCAGTAGGGTGTATAAACATGATAGGAAGCTGTTGTGTGTGACAGAAGCAAGTAATTGTCGCGTATTAGATGGAAACGATGTCCAGCAATGTCATTGGCTATAGTGAAAGTCATAGGAATTCAAATGAGTGCAGTCGCACGATATCATACGAAGTAGCCAAATTTAGAAAAGTCGTACGAATCCTGACGATTTCGCTGTGAGACTGTGTTGGAACACTATCTTAAGTGAACTTAACTACAGAAGTTTTGGAGATGCCATTACCCAATTCAATTGAAGAAACAACTTTACTCAATCATTTTGAGTAAAGTCAACTTATTAGGGTTTTCAGTGCAGAAAATACAATTTCTGTGTTCTCATTTGCTCCAACAGCAAATGAAAAAAAAAAAAATAAAATCCTCTATTACGTTTCCAAGACTTTCCAAAAGAATAGAAAAAATAGCGAGACATGAATTACCACAGTCAGAACAGAGAAAGAT
Organism: Myxocyprinus asiaticus; assembly: GCF_019703515.2. Classification (NCBI taxonomy): domain Eukaryota; kingdom Metazoa; phylum Chordata; class Actinopteri; order Cypriniformes; family Catostomidae; genus Myxocyprinus; species Myxocyprinus asiaticus. The sequence continues at coordinate 8,193,327 of NC_059376.1, read as the reverse complement.
AACAAATTTACCATCGCTCCCTGAGCAGCTGTATTTGAAACCCCATTGCAACAGTGTTGACTAGTTTTAGTTTTGTTTAATTATTATTATTAGTGAAGGTATTATACTGTAATGCCAAATGTTTTGATATAAATGTACACTAATTTAAAAAATTAATAAAAAAAGGCAGAAATGAAGGCAGAAATACATTGAAGTCCATAGGAAAGGAGAGAAAGGAAGGTGAGCCTCAGAGACTGAGGTGACCTTTGACTTCGATATGGAGCTAATCAGAGCCAGAAAGAGTGGACGCAAAGACAAAGAGATAGACAGAGACAGAAAAAAACAGAGAGAAACCTAACTGACCTGGTTTTAGGTGCACATACACACCCAGAGAAACACATACAAACATGCCTGCACTTTGATGTCACCTGTAACAACACCTTAGTGAGGGGGAGTTCAATAGTGTTGCATTCACTAAAGTACAGGTAATTATCAAAGTCCCTTGCAAGGCAAGTCTGCGGCCATCTTGGGAACGCTCCCGGGCAGCTATGTTTTATGGATACAGTTGGCATGAAAGTACAGCTCCGATCCACTTTAATGGGGAAAGACAAAATCTCCAAACCTGTTCGGTTAATATTACAATCAAAGAACATATTTCAAATTAGCAGTAAACTCTGACAACAAGTAGTGTCATAAACTGTGCTTCTTCAGCTCAGATCATGCTACAAAATGCTATTTTTCAGGCTGGTTCAGCTAATGCGCATGCACGTTCTCGAGTTGACTGACAGGTGATGACTGTATCTAAAAGGTGATTGGCTCTTTACCTCTAAGATTTGGCTTCCTTTTCTACATTTGCGATATTGGCCGTTCAATTTCTCCCATTCATTTTAATACAAGTGTTCCGTCTCAAGCTAAATAGTCTTTGGAATTATCCAAGTATGACAATGCTTGCAAACATGCCCACAAATCTGTGCTGGATGAAATGTGCATTTCACAGTTCTCGGTTTTGCGGGTCAGTTTTGGAGGATGCAGCAGGCTATTGTGATCTGGCATATGCTTTACTGGGAATGTACAGCATCATACCACCACTTGTAATTTAGACCCCTGAATCAGCTCATAAAAAAGCCAAAAGAGCACTCTACTGCCTGGCACGTCTGAATATTTGCCTGGTTATAACACTTGATGAATTACTGTTGCCACGATCACTTGAAATGAACACTAAGATCTCTTTTAAATGAAATTCTGTCTACCGCCTGTTTTCCGTGGGTAGTAGAGCAATATAAATTATGGCACGCAAATAGTGCAGAGTTTTACGAATAAGACTCAATCTATAATAAATCTAATTTACATTGAAAGGAAGCGCAATTACGCTGAAATGAGCGACAATTACATAATTTAAACACAGTGCGGCATTATTTTAGCACATTTAGCATATTTTGAAACTTGTTTGTGGGTGCATAGTGAATAAGATGCAGATTTTTGTGCTGAAATACCTCACAGAAAAGTGCTGCAACTGTTAAGTGAATTCGTCCCTGTGTCTCGGTCTCAGTGTGTGTGATTTCCTCTCGTCGTACAGAAGCCCAGCAGGACATATGATAAGACGAACCCTGAATTGAACACTTTTGTTTCTCACTAAATGAAAAGAGGGAAATTCCCCTGCAAACCCTTTAATACCGACAGCTGCACACACACACACACACACACACACACACACACACACACACACACACACACGCAGTCCAGCTTTACTGCATACAGCTCCCCACAGCTGCATGACTGATGTAGTGAGCAAAGCGAACATCTCATAAAACATCACCTGCAGTCAGGCCTACATGTACCTGTAACATATCAATACTTTACAACATCAGCAAATGCCATTTCTGCAGCCATATATAACCGAGGCCTTCACACATTATTCATAGCAATACGAGCCTCAAAAAACAAATACAGTAAAGTTTGGTGTCCCATAACTATTTTTTAAAAGCATTTGAGGTACAAATCCCATTTTTGTGAGATCTGTTAGATATGTTTGATAAACTATCTAACATAAAATTAGCATAGCTCCCCCTATGTGATTTTTTATGTGATAGTACAGATCACACAAGTCTGGATTTTAAGCTTTATTCAGACTGTCCCAAATTTTTAGTAACAGGGCTGCACAAATTGCAAACCTCACAGCTAAAATAATATTTAGTTTGACCTCCTGTAGTTGATGGTATACATCTTCTAAAGGTTCAGCACCTTCTTTCACTGACCGATTACTTCATTTTTAAGAGTTTTTTAAGAGGCCCTATTTTATACTCTATTCTTGTAAAGTGTTGTCACACTTCTTGTTGTGCCGCTAAAAGAGCGCAATGTTGACGGTGAATGATAGTGAGAGCAGGTCAGGGCGTTCATGTACGTGTGAGCATTTCTCGTGAAGTGTTTCATTGATTGGGTGTGTACACATATGTGTGCACTGGCCAGAATAAAAATTACATTGTGTTGAAAGTTCTTATCTCTCACCCATATGGGAGTGTGTTTTCATGTGTATTTTTGAGTGCAGGAGGGTGTGTGTGAGTTTGTATTTGTGAATAGTTTTGAACAGCAGGGCTTCAGTCTGTGGTGGTTTTTGAATCTAATCCACATTGAGAAGTTCGGCTGCTTTCTGGTGGAAGGTTACTGAGAGGTGTGAGGTCAAAGGGCGACATGAAGACACAACCATATCTATAACATTACACCTAATAAATCCACACTGCTGCATGTGTGTGTGTTATCAGGTGGGTAGCTGTTATCTTATTAAGTACTAAAACCTAATTACTAGAGTTTTAAGATATACTAAAGCGATATGCCATGAGATACAATGTATTACAGTGATTTTTCCATGGTTAAAAAGTGTTGTTAGGCGCAACACAGAGCAAATTGCCTAAAACACCTTAAAACGCAATAAAATTATGGTAACACACAGTCTTTTGTGGTTTATTGCTTTTAGGAAATGGTGACAACAGCATTTATTTATTAATAATAATAATTAGTAGTTAACCGATATGAGTTTTGGTTGATGTAAATGTCTCATGAGCTGATGTACTATATAATATTAATAGGGTTAATAAGCTGATATATATATATATACACACACCAATCAGCCACTACATTAAAACCACCTGCCTAATATCATGTAGGTCCCCCTCATGCCACCAAAACAGCTCTGACCCATCGAGGCATGGACTCCACAAGACCTCTGAAGGTTTCCTGTGGTATCTGGCACCAAGATGTTAGCAGCAGATCCTTTAAGACCGGTAAGTTGCGAGATGGGAACTCCATGGATCAGACTTGATGGTCTAGCACATCCCATAGATGCTCAATTGGATTGAGATCTGGGGAATTTGGAGGCCAAGTCAACACCTTGAACTCTTTGTCATGTTCCTCAAACCATTCCTGAACAAATTCCTGCTGAAAGAAGCCACTGCCATCAGGGAATACATTTGCCATGAAGGGGTGTACGTGGTCTGCAACAATCTTTAGGTAGGTGGTACGTGTCAAAGTAACATCCACATGAATGCCAGGACACAAGTTTTCCCAGCAGAACATTGCCTAGAGCATCACACTGCCTCTGCCGGCCTGCCTTCTTCCCATGGTACATCCTGCTGCCATCTCTTCCCCAGGTAAACGACGCACACGCACCCGGCCGTCCACATGATCTAAAAGAAAATGTCAGACCATCTTTACATCTTTTACCTTCTTACATTGCTCAGTGGTTCAGTTCTGATGCTCACGAGCCCATTGTTGGCACATTCGGTGGTGGACAGAGGTCAGCATGGGCACTCTGACCAGTCTGTGGCTACGCAGCCCCATACGCAGCAAGCTGCGATGCACTGTGTGTTCTGACACCTTTCTATCATGGCCAGCATTAAGTTTTTCAGTTGCTACAGTAGCTCTTCTGTGAGATCAGACCAGACGGGCTAGCCTTAGCTCCCCACCTGCATCAGTGAGCCTTGGGTGTCCATGACCCTGTCGCTAGTTCACAGTTGTCTTTCCTTGGACCACTTTTGGTAGGTACTAACCACTGCATACCGGGAACACCCCACAAGACCTGCCATTTTGGAGATGCTTTGACCCAGTCGTCTAGTCATCACAATTTAGCCCTTGTCAAAGTTGCTCAGATTCTTACACTTTCCCCTTTTTTCCTGCTTCCAACACATGAAATTCAAGAACTGACTGTTCACTTGCTGCCTAATATATCCCACTCTTGACAGGTGCCATTGTAACGAGATAATAAATGTTATTCACTTCACCTGTCAGTGGTTTTAATGTTGTGGCTGATCAGTGTATATATACTGTACAGTATATAATAAATACTTATATTAATAAACCAATAACATTAATCTAAATATAATTATTATTAATATAACAATAATACATTATATTGTAAATATGTTAATTTTAACATACATTCCATAATAATAACAATGTAGTTTATTATTATATTATATAAATTATATTACAATACATTACATTATATAATATTATATTACAATTCAATAATAACAAATGAGATGTAGATATAAATAGGGTTCTAGGTTTATTCTATTCTATTCTATTCTATTATGACAATATCTTATAGACAGTATGTTACCTTATAAATATGACAATATGTTGGCATGATTCTGTTATATATGCCTATCTAGTGATAATCAAAAATAACTGTGACTCAAAAGATTACCTTAAAGGTTATACATCAGTGATTGTCCTAATTCAGGCTCGAGCACTTTAGAAATGGGGGCCGCTGAGAGAATTTTTGGTGCTTGTCACCCTCATTGTGTAAAACAGGAAGGCTTAGCTGACACCTCTGTAGAGAGCGGCCCAACACAATGGCTAATGCACTGACACAAGAACACACACATACTCTCTGTGCTCATATCCTGGGGAAATGTGTGTGTGTGTGTGTGTGTGTGTGTGTATCTCTGAAGTTAAAGTAGAGGCAGACAAAAACGTCTCACATAATAACAATACTTATTGTTGAAGATTTCATGCAACAAGAAAAAACATTAAGTAGATTTTCACATTTTTGCAAGAATTTTGCAACAAAATGCAAGCAATGCTTGCCTGTGAAAAAGTCGCTGCTATAATGCAAGGGATTTGTGAGTGGTTACCAGGGTGTTATACAGTTGTTAAGGTGTTATGAATGTTCTCTGTATGGTTTACATAGCATTGCTAGCTTGGTTTTAGAAGTAAAAAATATCACAATAGTGTACTTGTGAATAAACTAATAATCCATGATGTAGGCATAATAACCTGGCTATCAGGATTTACTGAGATTATGCAGAGTCTGAACCTGCAACCTTTTGGCTATCAGATCAGATTTTAATCCATATTGCCACACCAACCCTTATAGATACTATTTCAACATAAAATAGCAAATTTACATGATCTTTGGCTTTTGATTTTAGAAGATCACACAGAAACTTATTAAGAATAAGCAATAAGCAAAAGCTAGTGGATAGATCTTTTAATGATACAGAGAGGACAGAGAGGGAGGCTGATGTCATCTGGCAGCTAGAGGGCAGTCATGTACGGGACCCGTCGAGACATGGGGACACACAGAGGTGAGGTCAAACACATCCTCTTCACACACACACACACACACACACACACACACAAACACACACACACACACACACACACACACACACACACACACACACACACACACTGCTCGATCAGTTGACCTCCCACCTTAACAAGTGTCTCCCTGCTGTAATTACCAGCTCTGGTTTGAGTTCATTAAAGTCAGTCCTGGGATCAGTTTCCCATAATCAGATTCTTATCGCACACATTGCGCCTGGAATCCCAAACTGGACACGGATCAGAGGAGAAGCAAACCTTGCACAACGGCCACTTTTATCAAACTGAGTGTGTATGGTAATGCAGAGCTACATAATGTGTTCCGAATGTATTGTAAATTTGAGAGAGAACATCTCTGCAGCTATTTCTTAGATTTTTTTTTTTTTTTTCAGTTGTAAAGACATGGAACAACACAATGCTTTTAACTTCTGTAACATGACATATTTTAGAGTGAAACAGAATATTATGATGTAAATAGGACGGATTTTATCCATCAGGATTTCATTGGATCATTAGATGTTAGGTTATAATAAAGTGGTGGTAGTTCAGGCAAGCATCACTATTACTATAGAGCGCAACAGTGCCCGCCTACTTTTTCAGCCGTCTTAGTTTCGTAAATATTTTCCTCATTCATTTTCTTCCACAGGGATTTTAAAAAATCCTTCATCAAAGAGATCTAAGCCATTCACCAAAACAACCAGCTCCGAGGTGAATCACTGCATTAAAAACTTTGATTTGAAGCAAAAAATTATTTAAAAATCAGACAAAAAGACAAAGGCACAAGACTTTTATCCTTAACGTATATAATGAGGGAATAAACTACAATCCCACGAAGCATTGTGAATGATGCAAGAAAAAAAAAAGAAAAAAAAAAAGAATATATATATATATATATATATATATTTAATATACTATTAAATATAAGTTGTTTATTATAATCACAGAAACAATATATTTTATTGTTTTGCATTTACTCAATTTGTACTCGATTGCATTATTTGCAATGCGTCACTAGCTGGGTTTCCATCCAACTATTTTGGTAACGCATTATAATATGGTTCCATTCTTTAGCATTAGTTAATACATTAAGTATCATGAACAAACAATTAACAATATATATTTTTACAACATTTATTAATCTTTGTTAATATTGGTTAATAAAAAGACAATTGTTCATTGTTATTTCAGGTTAGTTCATAATGCATTAACTAATGTAAACAAATACAACTTTTAATATAAAAAACATATTAGCATATGTTGAAATTAACATTAAAGGAATAATTCAACCCAAAATGAAAATTCTCCCTTCATTAACTCACCATTATGTCATCCCAGATATGTATGACTTTCTTTCATCTGCAGAACACAAATTAAAATTTTTAGAAGAATGTTTCAGCTCTGTAGGTCCATACAATACAAGTGAATGGGTGCAAAAATTTTGACACTCCAAAAATCACATTAAGGCAGCATAAAAGTAATCCATAAGACTCCATTAGTTAAATCCATATCTTCAGAAGTGATATGATAGGTGTGGGTGAGAAACAGATCAATATTTAAGTCCATTTTTGTTAGAAATTCTTCTCCCTGCCCAGTAGGGGGCGATATGCATGAAGAATGTGAATCACCAAAAACACAAGAAGAATGTGAAAGTGGAGCCTGACTGAGCAGGGAGGAGTATTTATAGTAAAAAAGGACCTATCATACACCTACCATATCACTTCTGGGACATTAATTCAACCACTGGAGTCTTATGGATTACTTTTATGCTGACCTTTGTGTTATTTTGGAGCTTCAAAATGTTGACACCCATTCACTTGCATTGTATGAACCAAAAGAGCTGAGAAATTCTTCTAAAAATCTTCATTTGTTTTCTGCTGAAGAAAGAAAGTCATACACATCTGGGATGGCATAAGGGTGGGTAAATGATGAGGGAATTTACAGTGAATTATTCCTTTAAGCTTAATAAATGCTGTAAAAGTATTGTTCATTGTTAGTTCATGTTAACTAATGTTGTTAACTAACGTTAACAAATGGAACCTTATTGTAAATTGGTACCACAAATTTTTGCAAATTTTAAAATTCCACATAAGAAATCCTGAATGGAAATGCTTGATATGTGAATAAACCCTCAAAATTCACTTTAAAGTTTATGTGCTAGGATGAGGTGGATTTTCTGGAGTTTCGCATAATTACAAATGTGTATTAAGGTAATGGAAAGACATGTTATGACCATTGTTTCTGCTCTTTTTCAAGATTTCTTCAATTTTAATGATGTTTTAATTCTTCAAACATAGCCCTGGTGCGTCGGAAGTGCTTCAACTACATCTCCCAGATACATAGAGGCTGGCGGCATATGGGAATAGCCATTTGAGCCACCGTTATGTGAGCTATTGCACTTACTTTGCAACGTCTCCTGGTTGCATTTCATAACATAATGTATAATTGCTCTATTACAGCAAATACAACTGTCCCCTAAGCAAGGAGGTCGTTCAACTGCTCCATGACATGAAGCAGGCTCCCTCAAGATAATGAACAAAACACAGTTGACGGAAACACACAATGTTTAGAATTTTCAGAAATGCACTTAAAAAATGTGAAACATTTGGATGGAAATCCAGCTATTTATGTAAACAGTTGCTGCAGTGCTTGTTTGGCAGACTTTGTTGGAAGCGATTCTCTTATTGGTGGACCTTTCTAAGCAGGATCATGGGAAGTGTAGTTCTTCACCAGGAATTCCACTATAAACAATTTTTAAAAAATGAAGTTGAAATAACATGGACTGATGGCTTTACCTGAAGCACATACCATCGATTAATATCCTTGGAGCTCACGGTAGGTCTATCTTTAAAGGTTTTAAGTTATCAGGGACGTTTCTAGCCAAATAAGCGGGCGCTTAGCGCCCCCAAGCCACCAGGGGACCCCGCAAAGCAATTATTATTATTATTATTTTTTTTATATACTAAAATCTGTGAGTAAGACTCAGAGTAAGGCATCTGTTATGGCTCAATTAGACAGGTTAAGGGGGCCCCCTTGTGGCCCGAGATGAAAGGGAGATTGCGGGGAGCCTCCAATTAGGATTTCGCTTAGGGCCCCCTTGTGCTCAGAAACAGCCCTGTAAGTTATCATTAAAAATCTATTTGTCTATGGAGAAAATGAATGGGATTTTCTTCTGGAATCAGACTGTTATGCTCTATCGCTCATACTTGTTGAGGAGAGGTGTGCTATTGCTTTCAAAAGCGTCCAGGCTTACAGTTTTGGCGGATGATGAAAATGCCATACACTTACATTGTAGGTTACCTGAGCCATATCTGGAGACAAGAGAATCATCGAGGCTTGGAAGTGGACTGTTTTGACTTGGGCCAGTAAGCAACCAACAAACAACCACCCAGATTTGGCTAAATATGATTTCACATTCTCTTTAAATTCAAACCTCAGGCTAGATAGTTTGTGCTCATTGGAGTCTTTCCTACCATTATTCCAGAGGCCAAATTGGTAATATATATACATATGGCAGTTTCTTGACATTAGCCCCCCACCACCCAACCCCTCGCCCAGACAGACAGACACATATACACACACTCATGTCCATTCATTATAGCTTATCTAGCGAGAACTAACCTGCAACCATGACACAGGATATCCTGCTGCCTTCATTACAGTGCCAGAAGTCATTACTCCACATCACACACACTAACACACACACATACATACACATCCATACACCTCCTAACTCTTTCAAGCTGCCTTCAGTCCAGACTCATGTCACACATGCCAATGGCAAAGCAAGCATCAAAGTCAACGGTGTAGTCTGTGCTACCAATGAGGTGAGACAGAAGAACTGACGTTTTCAGAGTTGTAAACAACCAGATTGTCAGAAAAAGACTGAGAGACAGAAGACATGTTATTAGGGAGGAAGTCTCACTCAATTTGTGGTCATAGTATGATAACGGTGCAGTGATACGCTTATGAGATGAAGATGTGTGTGTGTGTGTGTTTGTGCCCACTTAGGACCATCCATTCAAGTCAACATGAAATTAAAATGGACCCTGTTTATTTTCTCAGTACACATTCCTAGTCTTATTGCGCACGATTCATTAGTGCATGTTATTTCAAAGATAACAATGTTTGTCTTTGTAATCTTTTATCAAAATGTAATAACTTGCTCTGTCTTTGAAACTACTTTCCTTTTTGGCTGACGTCACCAAGTCCTCTTATTTATGGTTACATTTGTGTATGAACCACCCACTTTTCAAAATCAAATCAAATCCTGATGTATAAAATCAAAAACTGCACTATATACTTATTGAAAATCCTGTTTAACTCAGCAATACAGTGGTGTCAACCAAGACTACACTGAACATACACTATGGGATTTTAGAATTTTGAAAAATGTTAAACACAGTCATAATGTAAAATGAATGGAATGGAACCCCTGCGTGGTCTATTTTTAAGTTTTTTTTGTTGTTTTGTTCTTGTTTCCTGTTCAGTTTTGGTAACACTTTACAATAAGGTTGCATTTGTTAACATTAGTTAAAACTGCACTATGTAAGATTTTTTGGTTAAAATTGCCATTATTGATTGAGTACCATACCTTACCCTGATTCACTTCTGTAAGCCTATAAATATGATTTGTATTTTGAGCTGTCAGGTTCGATTTGGCGCTGGTTTATGACATTCATCCTTGCGTCATTACGTCATGTCCGCACACACAGAAAGAAGTGCCGGCTGTCTCATGTTCCGGCTGTAGAAACTAACTATGCTTTTCAGCTCAGTTCAGTCACAATCACACAGTTCAGGACAGCATCACTGCAGTCTAGAAGATGGATGTTTATCTGTTATCCATTTGGCCAAGTTGTTTACCTGCTACAGTATAATGCCTGGATATGTTGAAGCTTATATTGCTTGTCATGCTTTATGAATCGAACATTACTCGTGTGTTAACCAATCGTGATGTATCTACGTTGTCCGGTTAAGTTACTGAGACATATTAAATATGTATGACTTCTGAAATTGACTTCTTGTAATTGTTATATTGCATATTTAAGCATATTATTTTTAAATTTAATAAAGTATATTTTATCCCCATCATTATTGAATCCTCGTTTGTGTTTTTAGTTTACGTGTTATTGTGTGCATTGCATAGACATTCTATTGTAGTAACTGAGGCTTCTATTGAACTCTTATCAGCCATTTCAAGAGTTTAACCTCTTAAATTGAAAATTGTAGTACAATTCAAACATTAATAGTAGATAAAACACTTGAATAATCATATTAAGATATATTGGTGGTGGCTGAAGAGAGTCCCTTGTCTCCCGCTTCCTCATTCCTTTGAACTTGTTACACTGGTAACGAAAGTCAGGAAAACAAGGAAAAGGATATGCTGCCATGGAGTCGTTGCCACTGGAGAGTGTCTTCAGGTCCCTGGCCAGCATCCACCAGGCCCAACACCAGGCCCTCCTGGACCTACGCACAGAGCAGCAGCAGCAGCATTTCGAGGTGCTCCTTTGGGCCCAGGGGGATGACCGGCGGGTGCTGCGGAGCCTTGTACCCCAGGAGAGAGTGACCGCCGCCCTTTCCCCGGCACCAGTGAGCCCTCATGTGTTGCTCACAAAGATGGGCCCTCAAGATGATCCGGAGGCCTACCTCGAGCTCTGTGAGCACACAGCCAAAGCCCTGAGATGGCTGCAGGAGCAATGGGCTGTACACCTTCTGCCGCTGTTGACCGGGGAAGCCCAGACTGCAGCACAAAAACTGACCTCCTGGACAATGAGTTGGTGAAGTAGTCCATCCTGCAATGGATCGGCCCAGCCCAGAAGAACACCGCCAGCGCTTCTGCTCCTTGACGCTGAGTGAGGTCAGCCACCCGTTTGCCTTTGCTCAGCAGCTCTGTGTTCAGGGGCCGGCGAGTCTCACGCCCTTTCTCCCCCATTGTCTCATCCCCAGCTCTCTCTCCCCACTCCTCCTTTCCACCTGTTCCGTTCCCCCGGAAACAGGTGAACATTCCCCCGAAACTGGCTCCCCAGTCTTGGGGGTTCCCTGTACCACCAAACCCCATCTCTCCCCTCATTTCATCCCAGGTGATGGAACCCGCTGCCACAGGTGTGGGCAGGAGGCTTGGTCCGGTCTGCTGGAGTTGCAGGGAGTCAGGTCATGTCTGAGATCTGTGCCTGTTAATGAAGGTGGAGGCCTTTATCCAGGTCCCCGACACTCCACAGACTGCCCCCGATCGAGCAGGGACGTACCAGATACCGGTGAGTGTCAAGGGAGGTACATACCAGAATACAAAAATAATAAAGAATTAAAGGCCATGCTCAATATGGGGGTAATAGAAGAATCCCACATTGATTGGGTCAGCCTGGTGGTTCTGGTGCCTAAGAGTGATGGCTCAGTCCAGTTCTCTGTGGATTACAGGAAAGTCAACGCGGTGTCGAAATTTGATGCGTATCCAATGTATTGTTGATGAACTGCTCGATTGGTTGGGCACAGCTCGCTTTTATTCGACACTGGATTTAACAAAGGGTTATTGGCAGATCCCCTTAACGGCGATGTCACGTGAAAAAATGGCCTTCTCCACACCGTTTAGTTTACACCAATTTGTGACCCTTCCATTCATTTGTTTGGTGCACCGGCTACGTTTCAGCATCTTATGGACGGGGTCCCCAGACCACACACTTTGCGCATTGACTCGAATGTATTATTTTGTCAATAAAAGTTGGAGTTGGAGTTGGAGTTGGAGTAGGAGTTGCCATCTCCCACTTCCTTTGAACTTGTTACACATATACTAACACATTTCTTAACATTAAAAAGGTGTATGAGTTAACATTACTTGATACATTAGCTAACATTAACTAACAGTGAACAACACCTTTTTACAGCATTTATTAATCTTGGTTTATATTAATTTATAGATATATAGTTAATGTGAACTAACAAGGAACAGCGCCTCTTTGCAGAGTTTATTAATGTTAATTTATACTAAGGCCTATAATAATATATAGTGTATATACTACTAACACATTTCTCAACATTGAAAGGTATTCATTCATAATCCTTTGGAAAATCCGTGTTCGACAGAAATCTGATATATATATATATATATATATATATATATATATATATATATATATATATAAGAGAGAGAGAGAGAGAGAGAGAGAGAGAGAGAGAGAGAGAGAAAGAGAGGCCTACTGTATCAACAGTATATATATACATATTTTATTCAAATTAAACAAGACACTGTAAAGACGTGTTATTCTTACGTGTTAGTTGACATTAACTTAAGCAGCTTTTTTAATGTTAAGAAATGTATTTACCAAGAAATGTACATTAACCAAGATTATTAAATGCTGTAAATAAGTGTTGTCCATTGTTATTTTATGTTAACTAATGAATTAATTAATGCTAACTAAGGCATTACCAAATATTAACAATTGCAAGCTTATTGTAGTGTTAGATTAACCAAGATTAACAAATGCCTTAAATAAGTGTTGTACATTGTTAGTTTATGTTAACTAATGCATTAAATAATGTTAACTAAGTCATTGACTAATGTTAACAAATGCAACCTTATTGTAAAGTGTAACCTACATATTTATTTTAATATTTTTTTGTGCATCTATTATTATTAATATTATTAGTATTACTATTATTATTAGTAGTAGTAGCAGTAGTAGTAGTATTAGTAATAGTAGTATTTTATAATAATAATAATAATAATAATTATTATTATTATTATAATTATTATCACTATTATTATTAATAATAATAATAGTAGTAATAATAATAATAATATTAATTATTATTTTTATTAAAAAAATGTTTTTAATGTTTTTGCCCATAATTCAGATTCTGATCCTGATTCTGAATGTTATATATATATATATATATATATATATATATTAAAAGAATAATAATAATCAAAAAAGCATTGTGCATTTTTCCGCTTTAATACTGGACAAAATGACAATACGCTGGGAAAATGTAAAAGTATTAGCTAAACTCGGCTAATACTGGACAGTATCCTTATATTGGACCTATCCCGAGTGCATGCTGTCATTAAAGCAAAAGAGGACATACAAAACACTAAGAAATTCATGTTAATGTTTTCTTTAAAACTTCAATCAAATTGTTATGCTAATAAAATAAAACTTGTGATGTATTTTTTTTTTCCTAAAATTAAATGAAAATAGAAGTATTTTCACTTGTGGTCACTGACTTTTGGACCCCACTGTACATCACATTATGGAAGTAAAAGGATTGTGAATGCCATTTCATGTTGACTTTAAAGACACAGAAAATAGTATCCTCTGTCCCCACTGGTCTATTATACAAGACCCTGCAGAGAGGGTCCGACCCAAAACCAGAGAGAGACAGAGGCAAAGAGAGAGCCATTAATCATATTTTATTAACTTCTCTGGGCTCGGCTAACGGGAGGAGAGAGAGAGTTGGATGTGTTTCTTAATGTGTTTGTGTTGCCAGATCTCTCAAACCATGCTCTCACCCCTGTCTTCCCTCTCTCTCCAAAATCAACCCCAGACCTGGATCAATAAATGTCAGGCCACTGCTGCAGTCTGGCCTCTTTCTGTGACCACAAACCACCCCATACAGTCCAGGCTGAATCAAGCAGCTCTGCTCATCAGTATGTACCGCGATCATCACAGGGGCCAATGAGTGATGACTTCACTTCACTGGCTCCACCCTCCATAACATTTACACTACTGCAAAAGAATGTTTGCTGCCAATGCAATCCAAATATAAACTCAGCTGCAGCTGAACAGATTTTCTCTGTAACTGCAACGTATCTAAAGATAAAACAGCGTCAAACGCATCCACGAGATTCCTTCAAAGTACCAAGAATTTTTTTGCGAGTCTTTTAGTGCCAATATGCATTCATTTGAATATTAACGTTAAACAATATTAGTATTTGACTCTTGAGAATAACTAAGGAATATTGTGTTACTGGAATTAACTGAATGGAAATATTTGTAATACTAATACTTCAGTTGTGTTATGAGCTATTTCTATCATGCAACTTCATCGTGTTGTGTCTTTTTCTAATTTGCTTTGATAATTTTGTGCTAAGCTGTGTTTGTTTTGTAAAGTTATGCACTAAAATGATCAAATTTACCTCATCGAACAGTATTTGCCTTATCAGAGAACAATGAAACAGATTTATATTTCATAATATTTCACTTACATCTTCATTAGTTTAATTTATTTGATCATTTTGATGGATTAATTGCTGTAATTTAAAAAAAGGGGTATGAATCCTGCTCTTTGTTTCACGTTGGTAACACTTAGAAACATCATCTGGAATGCCTCCTTCTACACACACACACACACACACACACACACACACACACACACATGAAAACACACATTAAATGCTGGTGGTTTAATCAGGTGTTTGGTGGTATGTGGGAAAGATTGGGTGAGGGGGGGTGCGAACTGCACCACCTCTGGAACAGAGTGAGGATCTGTCGTCCTCACACACACACACACACACACACAAACACACACACACACACACACATCCTTTGTAAATCTGTGAGGAGCCATAACATTTATTAGGAAAAGCCACTTTACTGCTGCAATGCTGTGTGTGTGCACATGTGGAAACGTCGAGCTGCGGTTTGTGTTTCGCCGTCATAATTTCAGTGACTCCTCATCTTGCGAGGGCAGGCTCTGGTTAATTAAAAAGCGGGCGAGTCTGGCAGGCTGGCCGGACACTCTCGTAAAAAGCACATCTGGGCTGCGGCGTGATTGGCACTAGGTGGGGTGGGACTTCACTGCCATTGTTAAGAGTATGAGCACTCTGATATCCCTAAACTGTCACTCTAAGACCGAGACAGAATCGTAATAGATTACAGACACAGAGAGAGAGAGAGAGAGACACATGTGCGACTGCCTACATCTGACAACCACAACACAGCTGCCAAACAAAAAAGGTTTTATACCAAAAATGTAAGCCGTTACGTAGGGCTGCAGCTTTTCATTTGTACAGTAGCTTAATCCTGCAGATTTGCAGTTATAACAGCATGAATAAAAAACGCAACTTTCATGCAATACTTGCCAAACAGTGAGTATTTTAACTTGCATGTTATAAATGCTTAATAAATACACTTATTCATACTTATATTTATCAAAAACATAAAATGCCCTAATTCATATGTCACAATGCAGCAAAATTATTGTCATTATGTCATTTTGCTATACAGTCCGCTTTGTGTTCATATTCATTACTGTAATGTCTTGACTCACTTGTGTTTTCAATGTGTTTGTCATGTATATGTTAAAAGAATAATGCTGCTCTGAGTGGTGTCTCAATATACCTAATCCTAAAGTCCTCAGCATAAACTATTTTCGGGTCTTCATTCTCATTCATGGCATATTTCGTACAATAAAACCTGGTGACCATTAAACTAAACTGAACTTTATGTACATAGGTTTTTAATGTTGGCAATTCCTTAATAAATGCTTCATATGCGTCCACTTTATCATCCTGAGACCGAGCGTGACTGCCGTGTGCACTTTCCATTTCCCTGTTTGATTTGTAACTACTGTAGTAGCACCTAATAAACATGCAAAAAAAAAAAAAAAAAAAAAAAAAACAACAACAAAAAAAAAACAACAACAAACAAACAAACAAATAATAAATAAATACAAATTCTAAAGTTAATAGTTTCCACATATGTGGACAGCGGGACTAAGTTGTGAAATTCTAAATAATATCAAGCTATAGACAGTCACATTCTTTTTTTTTTTTTTTTTTTTTTTTTGTATAAAATTGTTTATTATATTTCCAGGAGTGTTGGTTATTCATGTTTTTGAGACATTACATTTTATGTAAAGCTGCTTTGGGACAATGTGTATTGGGAAAAACACAAATAAAAATTATACAAATAAATTATTTGACTTGCTTTGACTTTTATGTTACAAAGTGTTTTTCTACTTTGGCAACTCAATGTTCTCTCTCTGCACTGTCAAACAAACAAGTGATAGCCAGTGCTCCCATGTCTGCCAAACATGTTGAGTGGTCCAAACATCATCTGCAGCCTGAAACTGAACTTTTGTTCAGATGTTAGAAGTGAATGCACTTAGCTGCATAGAAAGCTATAGGATGCACCCTTGCTCTCTTGCTACTATTTAGTGAATGACTTATCCTCCAGTGTGCTGTCTTTCTGCACTGGTTTCAGAACAGTTTGAAATGCATCTTATTTTCATCTTAACTCCATAGAAAGCCTCTGAAAGCAAAATGTTTCAGCTTTTGAATAAACGTATTGATTCTCAATATGATGCACAGTAAATATAGGATTTTTAAGCAAAAATAGCGCTATGGTACAACATTGACAACGTCCACGCATATGTACGCAGGGTTGCACAAGGTTATATTTACCTACATTTGCATAGGGTACTAATGTTGAAAAGTGTTATTAAGCATTTATAACATGTGTGGTAAAACGGTATACTATTTGGCAAGTATTTCATGAAAGTCACCCTTTTATACATGTTGTTATAACTGAAAATGCATTTTAAATTAGTTTTAGTCACTGATGAACCATTTTATAAACTCTAAACAAAGGGAACATTCATGCATAGTATTACCAGTTAGGCTCTTATCCTAAACCCAATGAGCTGTCTATGTAGATAGCATTTTAAAGCAACAGGCAAATGACCAATGCATTATGCTGCCTTATAAGCAGGGTTGGGAGGGTTACTTTTGAAATGTATTCCAGATTACAGAATACATGCTGTAAAATGTAATTTGTAATGTATTCCATTAGATTACTCAAGGTCAGTAACATACTCTAAATACTTTGGATTACTTCTTCAGCACTGGCAGATTTTTTTCACTTGTTTTGACTATTAAAAACTCTGCCAGTACAGTAAGACAAAATACACATGTTAAAAATACATTCTCTGAAAAACCTAAATATCTTATGCAGTGTTGTTTCTAAAACAAGACAAATCAAATTGATCTTATTTTAAGGATTTTTAGATATTTTTACAGGAAAACAATACAAAAATTATTATCAAGCATACGACTTTTGCCCTAATATCAAAGGTCTTACTAGAAAAAAAGAAATTATGATCCAATGTGAATTTTCTTGATAAAAAAAAAAACATGATGGTGCCTGGTAACATGTGCATGTAAAATGGCTAGAAATAGCATTTTAGCTTATCGTAAAGCTGACAATTTACACAAGGTTTATTTCTATTTCTTCTGCTCCAAACTTACTTCAAACTTACTTCTCTGTCTGCTCGTATGAATGTAACAGATCATAAGAAAATGTTTCAGTGCTGTTCAAATGCACTTTGGATCGCATCATTTATATGTATAAATGTTTTCCATCTGAAAGCACTAAATATTAAATGAAACAAATGACAATAAAATGCAAAGTAATCTCTTCAGTAATCAAAATACTTTTTGAATGTAACTGTATTCTAAATACCAATGATTTAAATTGTAACTGTAGTGGAATACAGTTACTTATATTTTGTATTTTAAATACGTAATCCCATTACATGTATTTCGTTACTCCCCAACCCTGCTTATAAGATACCTACTATTTACAATTTTAAGATGGCATTGTATTTATCCTTCATAAAGACACCAAACCCAGAATGCATTGCCACAAACTCAGTCAAAAATGAATCCAAGATGGCAGACAAAGCAAAAGAAAAGTGGTTTATACATACAGTATATACATTTAATTAAAAAAATAGTTCAATGTAATTAAAAATGGCATATATTACCCAATACTGGTGTGTGCTATATTTTATGTTTAGTAAAGTATTGCTTTGATATCTTAGCAACATGCTAACATCAAACTGTATTGAAATAAAGTAGGAGTTGAGTCTCCCATGCAGTTTACACAAGGAGCTATTTGTGAGTTGGTACCTAGAGCATTCCAAAACAGTCATTTATGATGTTTCCTTTCAGTTTTGATATTACCTTCCCTGCTGAAAATAATAATAATAATAATAATAGTAATAATAATAATAATAAACAGCTTAAACTAGCCTAAGATGGTTTGCTGGTCTCCCAGTCTGGCCAAGCTGGTGTTCAGCTGTTTTGTCTGGTGGGCCAGCTGGTCCACCAGTCTGACCAGCTGACAAGTGCCCCAAATCTCTCTAAAACCAGTGAACAGACCAGCGTATCCATTACTGGGAGAATTTGCCTGTGTAGGGCAAATTCTTTACGAACTCTCCCATATTAGTCCTGTATTTTGGTCAAAATGAAGACGTCCCATACGAGACGCCTATTGTCCCATATGCCGAAATGCTCTAGAGGGACCACTCCCCCAGACAGAAGGCGAAATGATGCATATCAAAGTGCTCAAGTGTCCTGCATTCTAGTGGTGAAAATTTGGCAACCCTAGTATAGGCTGTAGACAGCGAGGCAGCTCACTAGGTTTTGTATCAGAGCAGATGTAGAGAAGAACTCAAGAAGACAGAGAAGAATATGAGAGGAATGGAGAGACAGCCGTAGAAATCATTTTCTTGTCCTGCTGAAAGTGTGACTGCTGGTGTGTATTAAGGTTTGACAGCACTAGGGCCCCATTAGACAGCCAGTCAGATCCTGCTCACAGAAAAGCAGCCCATTATCAAAGACACTCAGACGGAAGCACAACACTGATGGGAGGAGGAGAGGAAAGGACCAGGATGGGCCCCTGACTACTCATCTGACCCCAGTGGTCAATGAGCCCAAACTCATTCACAAAGACCACATGAATATTCTAAAACACACTCACTGAAACTTTACTATTTAGGCCGTAAATTTTAATCAATGCCTACAGAGATTAATAAAAGGTCTTGGATGTTCCCTGCTCTTTTGGACCTATATATTTGGTGGTTTATACTGAGATGTGTGCTTTGTAGAAATAAACTAAATAGGTTCATTTTGAACAATTTACAGGCCCTACAGTCAGAAAAGACAGAAAGAAAAAACGTTACAGACAGACCGACCGATGGCCCATGTAAAACTTGCTGTCACAATGCTAAGATGTTGTTGGTGGTTGCCAGGGTGTTGCTATACGGTTGTTAGGGTGTTCTGGGTGGTCCAAAGCTAAAGTGATAACTTTAGACTTTAAGTAATAGCACACCTCTCCTCAACAAAGCGCACAATCTGAGGTATCATTTATATCCATGTCATGCGGAATGATTTACATAGCAAATTTGTTCAAATCCATAACCCTAACTATGAGCAATAGAAATATGTGTTGCTTATATACATGTTTACAGTTGCTGATATCTCTGTTTTCTTTCTATCTCTGGATCTCTATCCACCAGTTAGTAGGCACTTTAAAGAGATTTATGCATAGTTAAAACAACATAAAGGAAGAAAAACCTGGTGGTTTTGCAAAAAAATATACATTTCAGACTGCACCTCTATAATGAAACCCCCTGTATGTAATTTATGGGTCCTCGTTAAGGGCAGCTCAGGAATGGCACTGTTGCATTATGCGTTCCTTCTTTACTGGCCAGCTTTGGAAGTCCGCATTTTACAGCCAAGCTTTATGATATGTATTTAGGGCAATTAGGGAGGAGATATATTGACTCATTATGACAGAGCAGGTGCAGAGGGAGAGAGTGGCATGTATATAAACGACCCACGTGGTGATGGAGCTCAGCTTGGACTGCACAGAGACGCCACAGACCGTGTCCTTCTGCCTTATGAAGTCCAGGGGGCTGCTGCAGGATTTCATCTATGCCACACCAGGGCTACGTTGCCCTCGTTTCATTTAATGCCCAGTCTGTGCATTGGATCTGTCCTGAGTTGGGTTGTAAAGTCTAGCAGACACAGATTCGGAGGTTTAGTGCTGAAATTCAGGTCAATGATTGTAAATTTGATGTTAAAACTGCATGGACGCCTAAGTATAAAACTGTGGTGTGTAAATTGTCCCATACAGGTTGAGCCATGGATATGCATGGAACCTCATGGTACCATAGTATAAGTGATCAGACTAATCATTTTTTCCTGGTGGACCATAAAACAGGCTAAATATCCTTTAGACTTACATTAAAGGACCCAAGCCATATCTAAGGACTAGAATATCATACAAATATCATAAAGGTCGCTTTTTTGACTTTGAAAACCATAGCGACCCCCTAGCAAAGTCCTAGAAACCACCTAGAACACCCTAGCAACCACACAGTACCACCCTAACAACCACCCACAACAACCTAGCATCACAGTTGCAAGTTCTGCACAGGCAAGCGCCATTCACATTTCCTTCAGAGAATGTTAAAGTCCATAAAAAGTTCCATCTTGCTTGAGTAGAAACTATAACATAAATTAACAAGGAATAAAGAAATTAATCTGACCCAACAATTCATTAAGAGTCATCTGTTTATATACAGTCACACAAGTAAGATTATGACTGTGAATTTCTCTCTCACACTTAATTGACCCTTTTTTCATTTGCATGTCTCATCATAAGACCAAAGCCATTATGAAATGAGTACATATAGACTCTGATGGCTAAAGCACTACACTAAATGACTCTTAAATGCGAGCCCACACTGACTTTGAATAATGAGGCTAATCACGACCGTGCCCCCCACATGGCGAAAAATGAGAATGTGCCACACATGGGGTAAAATGACATGGCTTCTCTAATTGTGGCCAAGGACTTCAACAGAGATCAGCGACCATTGACTTGAGCCAGAAAACGATGTCGGCCGATGGTCATTGTTGCCTCTTCAACATTTTCCTGACTGGATCTTAAAGGAACTTACAGTAGGCAATTATGACGACCAGAGCTTCAAAGAGAGAATATAGGAGAATATGATTATTATACAAATGACCAGACCAGACGCTGTTCACTTCAAACATCAAGAGCAATTGAACATGCGCAGCAATCAGGAAACAACAGAGCCAATTTCTTTCTTTAGACCAAATTGATCAGAGCTTTTAGTATCATTTTACTTAAATGACTTTTGTTGGAGTGTTTCAAACACCTTAGCCAGTCACAGTCACTTTATTTAGTTTGGTTCAGAAAGATCAACCTTACAACGTGTCAAGTCAAGGAAACACCTTAAACGGCTTTCCTTTTTTAGGGTATGCTCATAAACGTTTTAAACAAAACCAGTCGGCACATGTAGATTTTTGCCCATTACCCGATTTTGCATGGCATGTAACATCTTTATTGGCATTCTTACTGGCCTATATGATGTGCACAAGTGCTGTGCGCATGTCTGTTGACATTTTGACGTTGAGAGCAGAGAATAACCTAATGATTTCAAATTTTATGTAAACAGGTTTTCTTGCGTTGTCGGATTTTTTGAACAAGCTGATTTTTAGTAGTTATACACATCATTGGCTCAACTAATGGCATGAGTTTGGGGCGGGACTATCTGTTTGTTCGACCATGTGCATTCAGGAGGAGTGTTTAGGAAACCATTTGAAAACATAATTTTATTTGGCGATGTTTGTGATATAGAAATCACACACTTCGGCTTTAATGAGCAACCAGTGTCTGGACAAAACGGTCCTCTATTTATTCAACGTAAGCAAATGGGTGGGTAAAGAGAGTAAGAGAGAAAGATGAAAAGAGAGAGTTTGGGTCATTCACAGAATTATTACTCTGAATAATTAAATTGATTGATATGGCTCCATTGGCACAACATTTTTGTATTCTATCCACACATTTTAAATAGCTTGTTAAAAAAGAACCCTTGCAGAGTGATACATACAAATTTGACACTCATTGTCTCTCAAAGAATGTCAAAATTTAGCATGCCCAAATTGAAAATATTTTTCGAAAATGTACTCAGCTCATATATGAATACCCACATTAGTAAATAAAACTTTTTTTTTATCAAAAACCCAGCTAGAATTAAACACAGGATCAGTACAATTGAGCATTTGGTAAAAACACAAGAAATTGTGCCATTGGGCTAAACTTATTTATTACACGATTTATTGTGATTTCTTTCTTCTCAAATTACATAATTTCAACGCAAATCAACATTATACGTCCATGTATTTATTTATTTATTTGGTTAGTAGCCATGTAATAAGTGGGATAATGTACGGTAAGCCGGTTGTTATCGCAAAATTAAAGCCTTCAGGGTGATACAAGTATTCTCCGCTTCACGTCGGGGTCCTGATCACCCTGTCTGGGTTTATTGTGCGATAACAACCGGCTGACTGTACATTATCCCTTACAAAATAGCCTGTATTCGGTGCAAAACCCTTCCTGAACTTTACGGTTATGGTCCTTTTTACCCCCACACAAGAGAAAGACTGCTACAAAAGCTATATATCCCATTAATCATAAATGTCATTAAAATGTGCAGATGTTTCGCAGGCCTAGTACAGCTCCCTCTTGCTGGTTGTTGAGAAAGTCAGTGGTTTGAAAGAGAGAAGCTCTCTCTCAACTATAGTCCTGTATGAAAAATGTATTTGGAATGGAATTAATTTCTAGGCCAGAAAAGAAGAGTGTAGGTGCATCTCTGCTGTGAAAGCATGTAAACTGTTGTCATGTCAGTGTTTCTTGGTCCTTCAGTTGTAAAACGGTTCTGCAGGGGAAAATTGCTTTTGTCTGGAGTAGCTCTGACATCATGCATTTGGTTTATGTGAAGAACTGTTGCTCCAGTTGCCTCATATCATTCTTGAAATCATTGTCTGCAGGGCTCAGCTGCCAAAAAAGTTTTGTCTTTGCCAGCATTGCAATTATCATGCCTCACAAACAACAAAACATTCAAGGTGGTGGTCCTGCAACAATATGATGGAACATGCTCATTCAGCAGGGACATTAAAAGGCATAATGATCATATAACAGAGCAGTGTTAATGATACAGTTATGAAAGAACTTGGCAACAATTTACATTGATGTTCTTTTTGTTAAGGGTTTATTATATAAAGGGGTTCATTAAGGACTAATAGTTCATTTACAAATGCATTCTAAATCATTGATATGCTGTTATAACAACAAGTGATAAAAAGGGAGACTTTGATACAATACTTTCCAAATAGTGAGCCATTTTATCTCACACATTATAAATGCTTAATGACACTTATTCAACATTAGTAATCTATGCACATCTACCTTAATGCAAAGTAGACACATGTGAAGCATTTATTAAAGAGTTTCCAAAATTAAAAACATATGTACATAAAGTTCCACATGATATAGCCTTTATGAAATATAATAAAGTCACCAGGCTTTATTATATAAAATATGCTGTGAATGAGCATGAAGATCTGATCTTTTTTTTTTATTTTATTTTTATTTAAAAAAAAAAAATTGCAGAGGACTTTAGGTAACCAGGATTAGGTAATTTGGGACACCACTCGGAATACTTCTTTTGACATCAGCATGACTAGGAAATTGACAACACAATTGAGTCAAGACATTACACTGTAAAAAAATATTTTGCCTTTTAGTTATCATAACTTAAAATGTAGAGTTTGAATTAATTAATAGAATGAAGTTGATAGAATTAAGAAAGTCAAGTTTCCTTAAAAATGCAATAAGCTTGTTTATCAAATTATGTTGATTTAAGGCAACTTTATGTTTTTCCCCCTCTTAACACAATTTTGAACTTAAAAATTGAAGGCAGCAAGAACACACTTGTTTTAGTTGAAAAAACAAAAAGTTTTCTTTACAGTGTACAATGAATAGGAACACAACATGGACTGTAGTAAATCGTATCAAACTAGTTTTAATCTCACTGTAATAGTCTGTTTTTGCTGCATTGTGACATAAATCATGAATTATGGCACTTTATGTTTTGGATTAATATAAGTATGAATAATTGTTTATTAAGCATTTATAACATGTAATTGAAATGCTCACTATTTGGCAAGTATTCCTTGAAAGTCGCCCTTTTTGTTCATGTTGTTATAGCTGCATATCAATTATTTATTATGCTTTTGTAAATTACTTTTTAGTCATTAATGAACCCCTTTATAAACCCTTAACAAAAGGAACATTAATATAATGTGTTCCCGTTATTTTTTATATTTGTTTGAAAGTAAATGTAGAGGTCCATGAATGGGATGTATTGATGAAAAAGAAGGATAGAAAGATGAGATGTTTTGAGTAGGAAGATTAAAAACTATGTTGGACTCAAGGGCGTAGATTCCAGGGGGGATAATCAAAACAAGCAAGTACCACCCCCCCCCCCCAAATGTACAAGACAAATCTATGCCCTTGGTTGGACTTTAAAGTAAGAAGTGAGTCAAGACATTAGAGTAATGAATATAAACACAAAGCAGACTGTAGCAATTTACATACTACTTCCTTTTAATCTCACTATTATATTGTTTTTTTCTGCATTGTGGCATGTTTTTGATTAATATAAGTATGAATAAGTTTAATTAAGCATTTATAACATGTAAGTTAAAAATGCTCACTATTTGGCAAGTATTGAAAGAAAGTGGCCCTTTTTTATGTTGTAATATCTGCATACCAATGATTTATAATGGATCTGTAAATGAATCCTTAACAAAGGGGGGGGGGGGGAAGTAAAGTGTTGTTCTGTATGAGAACAAGGAAGGAAGAGAGAGATACAGAATGCGAAAAAACAAAACAAAACAAACCCAGAGAGAATCTGTAGAAACGGTTTGTCTTGTAAAACCATAGAAAAATCAGATACATTACACCTTGTGCTTGGAGCCTGCAAGAAAACTGCAAGCTCATATTTAGAGCAAACACTAGCTAGCATTTGCTGGTTGCCATTAACAAACTGTCCCCAAACGTAGCTCAGTATGTGTGGTATTCCCTTTCCTCTCTTTTTTCCTCATTATACTTCCCATAGCGAGGGACTGGCAGGGCCAGCCTAAGAAATTACAAGCCAATCTAAAAACCTCATTACATTACAACTCAAAATGTTTATTAAAATCTCAACATCAAGAATTATATATAAGAAGAAAGGGGTGAAGTAAAACAGAATTAAATGATGGTTTCGACCGGGAGGAGGTTGAGGACCAGGTGACAGCGCGCCAGGAGCCGGCGAGCAAGTTCTTCTCTCTCTCCTCTCTCTCTCTCTGTGTGTCTCCACTCGCCCTTTCCCTCTCCCCACGCCTCCCCTCGTCTCTCCCCCAGGAGGCGGAGTGGACCACTGGCTGACAGAACGGCCGGAAGGGCAGAGTCTCTCCTCCAGAGATGGAGTGGCCGGGCCGTGAGAGCGAGATAAAGGGGAGCCAGAGGTGCCAGTTTGAGGGAGAGAGAGACACACACGGCCATGTTGCATGTTTGTCTGTGTTTGTTTATGTTTGTTTTATGTTGAGTTTCTTATTAAACTTTATGTTTACTGTTCAGCCGGATCCCGCCTCCTCCTTGCCCGTCCTTTATCTGTTACAATGATCAAAGGATTAGATTACACTAGAAACCACTGCATTCCTGCCAGAGCTAAATTAAATTATATTTCTGTTAAATTCTATTCTTGGTTTTATAAAACACTTCACAATTAGCTAAAATTGACTAAATATAATACAACTAGCATTTCAAAACAATTAAATTAAAATTTGTTAACAGTGCAATAGTATTACACCATTCATCATCTCTCTTGACAAGTAAACCCCTGAACCAATATGATGGCGAGTAAGATGAGTGTGATGATTACTTTTCTTTGACAGACATTTGACAGATAGATAGATAGATAGATAGATAGATAGAGAGAGAGACAGAAAGAGAGAGAGAGAGAGAGAGAGAGAGAGAGAGAGAGAGAGAGAGAGAGAGAGAGATGTGCTCCCAATTATTCCTTAACTGAAAACAGGCAAAAATTCTCCAATTCCAAACAAAAATTTACAGGCACGCTCTGCGGCATACCTGCTCAAGATCAAACTGAAGCTACACAATCAACGGCACAAATATTTCAAAGCTAAAGCAATTTCTCAAACTCAATTTGTAAATTTGCAGTGATAGAGAGTAAACAGTTGAGTCAACGCTGGCAATCGCTTCTGCCAGGGATGAAAAAGTGTTCGATTACGCCTCGCTTGAAGTTGCAATGAGATGAAGGATTTTCGAATGCACCTCAGTGATGCTAATTCATTCAAGACATTCACTTTTGCAATAACATGATTACCCTGCATGCTAACATGCATTAGCTGACTAAACATCTGCTGGAATGAGTGTTCCCACAACTTTTGACTAATTAATTTTCATTACTTTGCAGTTATTCGTGTGTTTATTTTTTGTGTTATTTCTAGTCAATAATGATTTTTAAAGCTGAGTTTAGCTAGAAATATTGACATTCATGATTAAAATTCCCCTGACTTTTCCATAAATATGTAAGGTTTTATCAATTTCCATGAATTTTTCAAGTCTGTATTTTAAAATTCCATGGAATTTCCAGGTTTTTCATGTTCATGGCAACACTGTAAACTTCGAAAGTGCTCAGTTTACCTAAAAATTAAGATTTGTTGCACTGGCTGCCCATTCCCCTCCACAACAAATGTGCCAGAAAACTCATATTCTGGAGCTTTTAAATAATTTTGTGTGAGCTCAAACTTCATTTATATTGAATACATTTAATTTATTCAAATTATGCTCAAATTCAAATTTGAGCTAACAGATTTCAGCAAAGCAACTAAGACCAAATAGCAGAAAACCCTAATGGTAACACTTTGAGCTAAAGTCATCCCATGAAGAAGGCTTTTGAATGGAATAAACTAAACATAAAATGGGATGTAAACGCCAACAAATATGTTATGACAATGTTCTTAATCCAGTGAAGTACTCTTTTCATTCAATCCCAGCATGAGAATATTTCAAAGAGCATCTTGTGTGCTTCAATGGTAGCAAGAACATCTGACCCTTTGAACTGAGTTAACAGCAATTTCACAAATTTTCCAACAATTGACCCAGACATAGAGCAGAGTATTACATATTTTGTCTTCATTTTACATCATAACTTTTCTTTATTTTAGATGATTGAAAATCTTAAAACTTTCTCTTTATTTACAGATTAAATAAATAGACTTTCAATGTGGTCACAGATTTTGGACCCCACAGTACTGTACAGTATATGTATCAGGAGGATACTATAAAATGCAGTGGGGGTATATTTGGCATTTTGTTTCAAATGTTGATCTGTTGGCCAAACCATAGACAAAATCCTCTGACTATGACCCACAAACTCCAACAATACAACACCAAATCTGGGGAACGCAAACACACATGAACACAACCCTGAGCTGTACTGCAGATGGTGAAATGTGGCTGTAATATAAAGTACAGAATCAGTGTGCACTCACTGTGCCATTGGGCCACCCGCCCGCTCCCAACATACAGGCCCTGCGGTGTTACGCATAATTGTAAAGTGGTGCTTTATGAAGACTGGAGGAGACTTTAAACCATTGTTTAATTTGGACATTTAATATTTTTCAGCTTGCTGGCTTGCTGTCAAGCCTAAAACAATAAAGCTATTGAGCTTGAACCATACCTCTTGCGTTATTCACCCTAAGTGCTGGTTTTAGCGCCTTTTCCGTTTTCAATTTCTGCAACAGAACAGCTCTTCCCCATCTCTTTTCTTGGTGGTCACTGTACTACTGTAGTTACGGAAATTCTTTAGCATAAAGAAGTAAACAAAAATGCCCTTAAAAATTCTTAATATACTGTATTAATTTGCTCCTGAATGGTAATTTATTAATATTACCATGAAATTTTTTTGAAAAACTCAACAGGCTTGCCTTCATTCTTTGAGTGGTTTCTACAGTAAATGTCTCTTGAATTTCGATGGTTCCATGCTCTTGGCAGTCACACAAAACATATTATGGTCGGCACAAAATTTGTTTATTCTTGTTTCATATGAACATGTATTTAATGTCATATTTTTTAATAGTTTTGGTAATTTGAGGATGAAGGCATGTAATTGAATTTGCACCAAAATATCGTCGAGTTAGAGATAAGACACACAGCCTTTGTCGCCAATAACAAAATATATGGGATGATAAGCCGATTTATTTTGCTATCTTAACTACAATTATATAGCTAGATGCATTTTATTATTTGCATTCTGCATTGTTTTTACCATCCTTTCTGCAATCAGAAAAGACCTGCAACCCTGGTTGAGAAGCACTCCTGTACAATATATCACTGTAATTCATGTCTAGTAAAGGCTCCTCTGACCTGATCTTGAGAAATGTTTATGGCTATCCTTGGCCTTAACCTCCAGGCCCTCTGGCCTCAACCTTAACCCTCACAAAAGACTCAGTTTCCTTCACCCCACCTGCCCTGATGGATTCTCAACGAGACTCTGCCACTGAGGGGGCTGATATATCTGACAGCCCTTTTAATTAAACCACGTGTCTAATAAAGGAGGCAAACCATTTGCTCATTGTTTAACACAGTATGGAGAACACACTAGTCAAGCCCCGGGACCTGCATTAATTCACCCCTTGGACTGAGGATGGGGGAACTGGATGGGTGGGGGTGGCTTAATGTATGGACGCCACAGTAACGGGCCTGACAGTAATGGCCAATACTTGTGCATTAGGATGATTGCGAGGAACAGGCGCTTTCAGACAAACCAATCCACCACACTGAGATGCAACAGTCACATGATCGGCTCTCAGCCCCATTAGAGACAGCGGGAGAGCGAGCCGGCTAATCAATGGGTGTGGGTGTATGGAATGGAGGATGGGGTTAGTGAGCTAGAGTTTTTGAAGAATTCGAACGATATTAATCGCTTTCTGTCTTTATTTGTGAGTCATATTGCTCTTGCCAGATATTACAGTAAAGTGACACTTGATTTTCTCATAGGAACTTTCAGAATGCCTGTCATTACATGGAAGCAGTGCACTCTTATGCCATATATATATATATATATATATATATATATATATATATATATAAACTGGTGACACTTTCTTTGTAGACTATAAATATACTGCATTACAAAGGTTTTCTTAAAGTGACGGTTCACCTAAAATGGAAATTCCGTAATCATTTATTCACCGTCATGTTATCCCAAACTTTTTTTTTATTTAGTTGAATACAACTATCCCTTTAAAAATAAAAGTTGCATTCTACATTAGGTGTCTTGAACTACTATTTACTAACAATTAATTTACTGTTTAACTACATGTTGTTCTGCAAAATTCTCACAAGTTTTACATTTGCTGCTACTGAGGTTAATGTAAGGGTAGGTTTAGGGTTTTAGGGTTAGCGTTAGGGGTTAGAGTTAGGTTTTAGGATAAGGGTTGGGTTGGGTTAGGGTTAGGTTTAGGGGTAAGATGAACAATGTAACTACAAATGTAATTAAATGCAGCTACGTTAAATGTAAGTACAATGCAACATTTTCAGGACATGACATGTGGACATGTTTTAACCCTATAATGCCGTATGTATCAAATGTGATACACAAAGTTTGACAGCTCCTGTCTCACTCTCTGTTCAAGCTGAAAAGCCAAGAAACGTATGGTATGCAAGTTTCACATGTTTATGGCAACATATAGTGGTTATTTGTAAAAAAAAAAAAGGTCTCATTGTTTATATTGATCTATTCAAAATGATGGCGGACTTCCGCAAAAAATGACTCTTATGTTGGGCTAAATGACAGCTTATTTTAATAAAGTAAAAGTAACAGTAATGATTATATTTTTACTGATATTTTAAAATGAGTATTTGCTGAATAAAAGCAACTTATGCTTAGTTAAAAATGTTTATATTTTATTGAAAAAGCATTTTGAAATTACATCTATCAAATATGATAAAATAGGCTTTTGAGGTATATCCCCATTCCATCCCATTCACACCATATATATATATATATATATATATATATATATATATATATATATATATATATATATATATATATATATAAATTACAGAGCTTTGAAAATTCTGACATATACTTTTAAAAGATACATTTAAAGTGTGAACTAATATTTCTGTGTATTTTCATATATGCAGTCTGCTCTGTCATTATAAAGATCTCATTAATTTACATTACAAGCTATGATGATGTCATCTTCCCATATGTTCCTGAGTTTGACAAAGTTTGACAATTTCCCTTTTTTAAATGTCAATATAGTGTTGGGTGCATAAAATACATATGATAAAAATTGCTTATTGAAAAAAAGAATAATTTATTCATATTGTATTTGATGTGCTGAATTGAACTGTGATACATTTCAATCTATATTTATAGACGGAGGAGAGGAAGTTGTCATGGCCAAACTCTCAAACATTTGGTATCTCTGAAAAGCCCAGGGAGTCCTCTGATAATACCCCAAGAGTAGCATGTAGCATCGACTGTAGCATGTATAGGCTAAGAAAAAATTAAATAACAAATGTCCTATTCAAAAATGAATTGATGGGCCTCAGGAGGATAATGACCTTTAAAGCCTAATGTATCAAATATGATACATAAAAAATAAATAAAAAATTATTCTTTTTATATTTTGTCTAATGATACCGAAAACATTTAGAAAGTTAGATTTTTCTTGTTTTCAAGTAGTCAAAAGCGCCCCAAAATTGAAGAATTACTCAAATGAACATTGGTAAGAAAGCAATTAAGCCAAGATACAGAGATGATTTTTAAACATTGGTGAGATAGGATAAATGTCTCATGCTCCAGTGCCTCTCTGATAGGTTGGAGAACAAGTTGGACCGTGTTGGTGGTTGTCAACTGTTTAAACTGCCATCAATGTCATCAATCTCACACACACAGTTCCGGATGAATAACAATACAACAATTTATATGTGACTGATGTCAGCTGTAACTATCCCAGAGGTGACCCATTACTGTTTTAGTGTGCACAACCTGATTAACCTTTCACAGCAGTATTTATGTACTCTGAGATTCACTCGCTTCACCAGACGTGACCACTAGAGGCACTACATCACGACTTTCTAAGTGGATTTTCATTGTCATGCTGAAATGCTTTTCGAAAAAAGATGAACAGACATACTATATCAGAATTGTTTTGTCCCTGAGTGTCACAATATACAGTGACACACACACACACACACACACACACACACACACACACACACAAACACATAAAATATATATAGGGAGACTTAAGCCACTATTAAATATGTCCTGTATGCATGTCTTTGCATTAGATAACAAAATATCAATCCAAGTGACATTTACTTAAAATAAAGAAAGACCACAAAAACACTTTTCAAGCAAAACATTTCACAAAAAGTAGTTTAGGTTTTGAAAGATAAAACAATAAATATATTGTTGAAAATTAAGACAAAAAATTATTTGGACACTTGGTTGTCAAATATTAGTGGAACATGTTCATAGTTAATGTGCGGAACTACACATGTGGTTACTTTGCTAGGACACCTGTGTGAACTTGTGGGCAACTGACTTCATACATCTACTAAAAATCATCCCATAGACCTTATTCACGCTAGCACCATCTTTGATTTTTAATGGGAATGACAGTGAGGCTGTGAGGGATAGACTCAGGGGCAGACTGGCCATAAGGAGAACCGGGACTTACCATTCATTTGTTATGAATAATCTCAGTTTTTGGATTGTGTCTTATCTCAGTTGGTCCTTAAAATGCAAGTGGATGGTGTTCAGACCTTTGAAGCTCCAAAAATCCCAGACAGTCACCATAAATGCCATCCATACGACACCAGCGGGTAAATTAATGTCTTTTAAAGCGGCATTATCGCTATTGGTAAAAAAATATGCGTATGTGCATGTGACGTATTTGCGTTGACATGTGCGACATGGGAGAACTGAGGCACGTGCGTCACAGCCGGAAGAGCAGCTCTGTTTACAAGTGAGGAGATGGAACACTGTACAGTAGCTTAGTTGGTTTTGGTTTAGATCTGTATTTATCTGTTTCTTAACTCACAATGGTGCATTTGTGTGCTTATCCTGCAGGTCTTACCCGTGAGGAGAACATGAGATTACGTCCGTAACATGGTTTACTTAAATATTAGAGCGCATTGGGAATTGGGCATTCCAAATTGAGGAGAAAAGGGGAGAAAAAACAAAACAAAACAATGAACAATATATATATATATATATATATATATATATATATATATATATATATATATATATATATATATATATATATATTTTTTTTTTTTTTTACGGCATTTATTAATCTTTGTTAATGTTAGTTAATAAAAATACAATTGCTCATTGTTAGTTCATGTTAGTTCATGTTAATTCATAGTACAATAACTTATCTTAACAAATACAACTTATGATTTAAAAAATGTAATAGTATATGTTGAAATTAACAGTAACTAATATTAATAAATGCTTAAAAAGTATTGTTCATTGTTAGTTCTTGTTAACTAATGTTGTTAACTAATGTTAACAAATGGAACCTTATTGTAAAGTGTTACCCATTAAATTAACTGCTGGAGTCGTATGGCTGACTGTCTGATTTTTGGAGCTTCAAAAGTCTGATCACCATCCACATGCATTTTAAGGACCTACTGAGCTAAGATATTTTTCTATTTTTCTTCAAATATGTTTAGCAGAAGAAAGAAAGTCATACACACCTGGGATATCATGAGGGTGAGTAAATGATGAGAGAATTTTCATTTTTGGGTGAACTATCCCTTTAAGCATTATTGTGATGTAAAATACTCATAGCATGATATAAGGTTGTATTCGTTAACATAAGCTAACTACACTGTTTGATAAAAAATGTATGCTGCTTAATGTGGAAAAATCTCAATTAATTGGCTTTATTCAATTCAAATATTATTTAATATGTCAAAATTAACCTGACTAGATCAGGTTACACCACTGAAAGTAATTCTTGAGGGTCAAATCAGGTAGAAATAGCTGCTTAAGGTAACAACTAAACTAAGAATAAATCATGTTTTGTTTGTGTGTTTGTCTTTGCATTTACCTTTTTTATATTCAGATTATGTTTTTGTGTCATTTTTATGCCCTTCTGTGTTTGTTCACTAGTGCGTATTTGTGTGATAGGATAATTACGTTCTCAAGGAAGGGCAGGATTATTGCCCTTTGGGTTCAGTTCTGTGACTGCCAGCACTGGGCTGGTGCAGAGGTGTCAAGTAAACAGTTAAAGCCACACACACACACACACACACACACACACAAACACACGTGCACACATGTTGGTGCAGCTATCATTATGAGGACTCTCCATAGACATAATGATTTTTATACTGTACAAACTATAGATTCTATCCCCTAACCCTAACCCTACACCTAAACCTAACCCTCACAAAAAACTTTCTGCATTTTTACATTTTCAATAAAACATTGTTTAGTATGTTTTTTTAAGTGATTTGAATTATGGGACACTAGAAATGTCCTCATAAACCACATTTATAGCATAATACCCTTGTAATTACCAGTTTGTAACCTAAAAAAAAGTCCTCGTAAACAACTTAAACCTGCCCACACACACACACACACACACATACACACACACACACACACACACAAAACCATTTACACCCACACACAGCACCAAACCATTTACTCCCACAGTGAGAACAATTCACCTAATTAGCTGCTAATTTAGACTAAACACGCTTCTATGCAAATGAGAGACACAAAGTGAGCTGATTAATGAATCATAAAACTCACATCTTCGCAAACACACACTCACAAACACACTTAGACACAGGTGACACGGTTACAACAAATGCTATGCTAACGGCTCACACGGGGCTCATAACTAAACAAAACTAATTAAGAGAGCATAACAAGAGGATGAGTTATTACTGACAGCTGGCTCTGTGTGTGTGTTGGGGGAAACATGACCCCTGCCTATCATCTGTTGTGTGAGTTCAGTCCACACAGACACATTAGCTATTAGCCATTAGCGACACAAGGCCATTATAAAAGACACTGCGGTCCAATAAGCATCTAAATGCCAGCACCCATTAAATTATGATACAGTAAACAAAAAGCTTTTACAAACAAGAGCACTGGAACTCTAAAGAAACAGCACTAAAGAAATCCATCAGGTGAGGTGAACAATAAAGCAAGTGTTTGTTTGCGTAGGACAGTGGCGGTACATCGATTCTCACAGCAGAGTGAGAGGAAAAGAGATCACCCCGCTAAGCTTAAACATGTATCTGTCTAGTGGCAGCACGCCAGATCTCTAATAGTGTCTGTTTCAGCATCCCGCTATCATGCGACTATTCATTTCTGAAGCGGTGTATCCCTGCTGTTCTTTACAAAACACACACGCGACCTTAGCGCATTTACACAAACAGATATATGCAGACAGCAAACACATCACTGGCATCTGCTAACATTTACTTAATAATTTAACACCATGCTGCCGTCAATAACATTTTCATATGAGACGAGAGCAGAGTGGAGGATAGGAATAAAACAATTGTAGGATCGATGGTGCAAAAAATTGGTTTATTGAGTGTTCTATCTCACATTTCCCTGCAGACATGGACAAGAGAATGGAGCGCATGCTTCCAGGAGAGACGCAGGAAAAAAATAAATGAGATTATTGATGTTACACGTCAAAAATAATTGCTCAGATTTCTGCTCAGAGGAAAGAAAAAGATGCTGATGGATTTGTTGATCCATGAAAAGGCTTCATTTTGCAGGTGGGCCGAGGAGTTGGAACCTTTTGCATTTTTGTTCTTTCTCTATTTTAACCCCAGGAGGGCTTTGCAGGTACATGTGCTTCCTGAGTTCGTGTGATGGCTAAAATCTGTACTTGCTCAAATTAAATTCACTGTTAGGGATACAAACACATAGAGCTTCGGGACATAGTAATGACTTGATTAAATAGCAGCTGTATTGTGATGTTCAGTGTTTTATTTATTAGGTTAGTGTTCAAAGTGTTACACTGATACTTTGGTACTAGCAAATATCATGCACAAGAATGAACCTGATCTCCGGTCTGGATCCCCATGTTTAATCCACGTTTAATTCTGCTAATTAAATTTAATTTAACATTGTTACACAAAGACAATATTATTTTGCTAAATTAAAGGAGATAATGTCAGCTGTCCCGAAGTCAACAAACGAGATTAAATGATAATCAGTGATGAATGAACAAATTAATGACTTTAGCTCAAAGACACATAATCATATTAAAAAAGTAAATCCTAAAATTTAATTGAATAAAAATGGATACACACCAATATATAAAGAGTAAGGCCAGAAAAATACATAACCGAAGTACTTGTATTCAGATGCGAGCGCATGACTAACGCTTTGGCAATGGTTGTCCGCTTGAACATGCTTAACGTGCATTCTCATGTAACTCATGTTTTTACAGTTTTTAATTTAGTGATCATTTTTGTATTTTGACGGAAATGTCCTTTATAGTTAGTTAATATTTCATCATGTCATGTTTATTAATTTTAGTAAATTTTACTCTGACAAAAATTTTATACAATTTTAGTCAACAAAATATTTTAGATAATCTGACATGGTGCGGGCTGCGAGGTGATTGTCAGTGTTCCGCGACAGCTATCGGGTCCTTGAAAGACGTATAACCTGCAAGGAAGGGCAGCCGGTGGAACTTCTGGTGCCCCCTTAGGGTAAGATGGTGACCCTCGAGGGAGTTGGTGCCTTACACAGACTGCGTAATATGTGTATAGGGAGCAGTGGTACTGACTAGCATGTAACTTACTTAAAGTTCACTAGTGGTAACAAACCTCGGTACTGAAGGGGATGATAGAGTTACCTTCAAGAGTAAAAAACAGCACCTCTTGTGGTAACACTAAGAATGCAACACATACTTGTATTGTGTTAATGCACAAAATCGAGCTTGCATAGATAGAAGTGTCTGTGGTCATGTACTTACATAGATATGTTCTGGCTAAAGATACAAAACATAGAGTACCATACGAAAGTAAATAAATGCAAATGCTTCTAGCTACATAACGTAATTTCACGCATACAGTATCTGTGTTCCGAAATGTGTCCGAGTGCAATTCTCAACATTGACAGAAGGAGGTCTGTGGAGAATCTTGCTGAGCAAGTCAAAGTTAACTAATCTGTCAACATGTATATAGCCCTTAATATTGGCTTAACGGCACAGCCAATTGAAGATAACTCTATCGCCCCCTTGAGTACTGAGGTTTGTTACCGCCACAGTAGGGTAGGAATGCACATTACAGTAAGTAGGTATAATGGGACCACAATTTTGAAATTTGTTGGCCAAGCATTCACATCGGCACAGAGTGCATTGCTGGCCTAAGGATTCACCAGACCCTAAACACCACACTTTTTAATGGAGTAACTAATATGTGGTTTTAAACAAAAAATGAAGAGCTGATAAAAGGTTCTTGGCTCTTGAGGTTTTATGAGAAATGCATTGTTCATTAGCATGACTAAATAAGAGTCACAATTTACACTAGAGTAACTTCACAAATGCTATCTTAAACACTTGCTTCACATGCCAGATTAGAGATGGAAAGGGAAACAAACAATAAAAAAACAAACTCTGAGAAGACAGAAAAAAGTATTTGATCAAAGGACATTTTGATCTCACATGTCTTTAAACTGTCGGCTTAAACTCTCTGATCATGGTGGGCTGCAGTATTGTAGGGTAGTTGGACAACGCTACCCACTTCTAAGTGAAGAGTATATCTGTGGGTCCCTGCCAGCGCTGATGTACAATAGGCAGTGTCGGGCGATTGAAATTCACTCCGGCTTGTCCCCGCTCTGTCCTGAAAATGATCTGGGCTGAGGGGGAAGATAGGCGCTGACCCATTGGCCCCAGCGCCTCCACTGAGCTGGCCATTTGAGCACTGTCTGAATGAAAACAGGCCGACGTCACACACGACACACACACACGAGCAGCGGCCTCATCAGATAGCATTTCTACAAGCTAAATGGCTCCAATGCTTGGCCACTGTGTGTGGCATCAATGGACACTTTTCATTTTGCCGCCTTCAAATGGAGCGTCGGCAAGTGTCTCTTTTCCACGTTGGATTTTTTTAATAAGATAAGAACTTTTAGCCATTCCGCTGAGAGAAAATCATTGTGTGGACTTTATAATAGGAATATACACACAATTCGTTGTCCGTTAATTGTGTTTTTCATTCGATATAAAGAAACTACATTGATCCCAATCAAAAATTGGACCAGTGATATGTCTGAACAATTACTGGGCAAATCTCAAGGCAAGTGTGCAACCAAAGATCAAATACTTTGAATGCACTGTTTGGCTGAAACTACAGAAAACAATGCATAAACTCATTCACAAGCAACTTTTTGTGGAAACTTAAGCAGAATAATCCAAGAGGGAAAACACTTAGTGGGGAGCACACACTAATAAACATCCTTCAACGGGAATAGAAGCAAAAACATAGATAGCAATTCTCATTTACAAATTCACAGCATCTAACAACCTAACATGTCTCTGCGTTTTGCTCTACGCCACAAATAGCCTTTACAGCAGCTTTTCGAATGGTAAGTGTGTGTGGCGAGGAGATAATTTTACGAGCCTCATCTCGATAGCCAAATGTTTCCAGGCCTCGTGTTCTGCTCCCGAGGGCACTTCCTAGCCCTCTCGGTTTACCCGTGAAGGGGGCATGGCGTAATCAGATCGCAGTGGTCGACCATTGTCTCCCGTTGTGAATCTCATCTTTTCAAGCTGACCGTTTTACTATGGCATCTGTAAAATAATTTGGCCAGGCCCACCCCTCAACTCTGGGGTCAGTAAATAGCTGTTATCAAAGTGTCTCTGTGTGGTAATGCTCCACAGATGGAGATGAGCTTTTCTCAGTATTTAAAAGGGAGGAGGGATGTTTAATGAGGATAATCATTAAAAAAAAATAATTCAAGATGATTTTAATTATCAAGAAAAAATTATGAATCCTACTAACTGTACTGGGGTAATTAAGAGTCAGTCAGCAGAGATTGAAAATTATTTTCTGTGTTTTATGTGATAAACTAACTTTAGTTTTTTTTTTTTTATTATTATAAAATTAGTTCAAATCAGTTTAAGGCTTTGTAAATTAAATGTAAATTAAAATCTATATCCACATACTTATTTTTGGTTCTAAGTGAAACTTTTGGATTCAAACACAAATGTGATTTACAGTTTATTGGCACCCTTGGTAAATATGAGAAAAGAAGGCTGTGAAAAATATATTCTTATTGTTTATCCTTTTGGTCTTTCATTCAGAATATTCACAAAATCTATCCTCAAATAGATATCAAACAATTCCAAACACAAACACAAGTTTTATCAAAAACAATATATATATATACATATATATTTTGTCACATATATGTGTGACACAATTATTGGCACCCTTGTATTCAATATTTTGTGCAACCTCCCTTTGCCAAGATAACAGCTCTGAGTCTTCGCCTGTAATGCCTAATGAGGTTGGAGAACACATGGCGAGTAATCCGAGACCATTCCTCCATTCAGAATCTCTCCAGATCCTTCAAATTCCGAGGTCCATGCTGGTGCACTCGCCTCTTCAGTTCACCACAAAGGTTTTCTATGGGGTTCAGGTCAGGGGACAGGGATGGCCATGGCAGAACCTTGATTTTGTGGTCATTGAACTATTTTTGTGTAGATTTTGATGTGTGTTTTGGATCATTGTCCTGCTGGAATATCCAACCACAGCCCATTTTAAGCTTTCTGGCAGAGGCAATTAGGTTTCGATTTTTTATCTGTTGGTATTAGATAGAGCCCATGATGCCATGTATCCGAACAAGAAGTCCAGGCACCACCTCTGGCATAAAAACAGCCCCACAACATTAAAGATCCACCACCATATTTAACCGTGGACATGAGGTACTTTTCCATATTGCTACCTCTCTGTTTGTGCCAAACCGATCTTTGGTGTTTACTGCCAAAAAGCTCTATTTTTGTTTCATATGACTGTAGAACCTGGTCCCATGTGAAGTTCCAGTAGTGTCTGGCAAACTGAAGATGCTTGAATTTGTTGTTGGATGAGAGCAGAGCCTTTTTCCTTGAAACAATCCCAAACAACTTGTAGTGATGTAGGTGATGTCTGATTGTAGTTTTGGAGACTTTCTGACCCCAAGACCCCACTAATTCCTGCAATTCTCCAGCTGTGATACTTGGAGAATTTTTGGCCACTAAAACATCCTCCTCACTGTGTGTGGAGACAATATAGACACACGTCCTCTTTCAGGCCGATTCTTAACATCTCCAATTGATTGGCACTTCTTAACTATTGCCCTGATGGTGGAAATGGGTATTTTCAGTGCTTTAGCTATTTTCTTTTAGCCACTTCCCATTTTGTGAAGCTCAACAACCTTTTGCTGCACATCATAACTTTCTTTTTTGGTCTTACCCATTGTGATGGATGACTAAGAGAATTTTGCCTGTGTATACCCATGTGAAACAGGAAGTCATGGCTGAACAATTTCATGTTCCTTGTCACCCAGGCGTACTAAAAAATGTAAAATATAAATGAGAATATACGTCAGATATATTTTACTCATAAGAATTTCTAGGGGTGCCAATAATTGTGGCAAACGTGTTTTGGAGATTAGTTTACTTCAATTAAAGCTTAGATTTTTGTGAATATTTTGAATGAAAGATCAAAAGGATAAACAATAAATAAAAATTACAAAAAATTCACAGCCTTCTTTGTTCATATTTACTAAGGATGCCAATATTTTTGGCCACAACTGTAAATGTATTTTATTTTATATTCTAATATTTAATTATTTAATTTTATTTTAGATGCTTATCTATTCTTTGGTCAAGTAGGTCTTGTTGATCCCTTGTTGGCCAGCAGGGGTGCTAGACTTTCTGTCTTAAAGAGCACTCAGTGGTCAGATCTGAAACATAAATACAGACAGGCCCAGTGCATTGATATGTTTTATCGTGAGAGTGAAGATCAATGCTATCGACAATCACCTGGAGTTTTTCTCCAGTTCATTTGTCATA
This sequence comes from Myxocyprinus asiaticus, assembly GCF_019703515.2. Lineage (NCBI taxonomy): Eukaryota > Metazoa > Chordata > Actinopteri > Cypriniformes > Catostomidae > Myxocyprinus > Myxocyprinus asiaticus. The sequence goes on along the minus strand of NC_059376.1, from coordinate 8,152,949 downwards.
ATCACTCAATATGCCAGCGCGATGAGAAAACACTCTGTTTGCGACTATATCACTGACAGGTTCACACAGAACTTGTTCACAGATGGGAAGCTCCTCATCAAAACCCGAGCAATTGTAACCTCTCCCACTGTGTCTCGCCTCTCCCCTCTCTATTTCTCTCTCACACTCTCTTGCACAGCCGTTATTGACATTTTACCTCTAACCTTCTCTTTTACACTAACTTTAATGCAGAGTCTGTTATCAGATGCGGTGGAGGTGTGGAGTTTCAGCCGCCCTCCTCCTCCTTTTCTCTGCGTTATTCATCCTCTCTTCCTGTGCTCTGAAAGTCAAGCTTCCCTTTACAAAACCCCATGGCCTTATCTTCCTGACCCTCCTCCCTCACTTTCTCAAGTCCTTCTCTGCAATCCCCCCTGGCAGTCTGCAGACCAGTGCCCCCTCTCCAGGGACAAGCCATGGGCACAGGGGCACAGCACTCCGCTGCTTCTGAGGAGTGGGATCACTGATCAAACCACGGGGCCAGTCCCCAGAGGGATGCAGTATTTACTGCCGCACTGTTCTGACATGGCTGATAACACAGAGGGTGAAGCACCGCTGCATGCGCCGTGACGTACTGTATAGATCTGACGAGTTTCCAGTCTATGCCTGGAATTTCTGGAGGCAAAAACGTTTCTTAAAAGATGCTCATGAAGTTAGTATTGGTTAAAAGTCCTGTTAGAACTGTGACAATTAAGTTTAAGAAGTATGCAGACAATGGTGACAACATCAGGAACAGCATAAATGGTGACCATGAGAGTTTTTGGAAGCCAAATCAGCCAAATCAGCACGATTGGTGGGTCCCATAAGCTCAGTACAATACAACACCTTTAATTCATTAGGAAGTGAAAAAAGCTATCTAGCTTGTTTTTTCCAGAATAAAACTCAGAAAGGGGAGGTAATTGGCATTTTATCGGCGAGACACTCTGACCAATGGCAAAATGCTAGAGGGCGAGCATTTGCCTGATGAAAAGTTGGCAATCCTAGGCTCCAACTAGTTTTATTAAGTGTTGCTTTTTTCCTGGACCAAGCAAATATCCAAAACACTAAATCAAAAGTTAACACCATATTTCACAGAATAGAGGCTTGAAATGGGTGAGGTTTAAAATTCAGTCAGTAATTCCAGAGAACACTAAACAGCACAGCTGCTAATGCTAGATAGCATTTTCACTAAGATCTGTATCTTTCCACACCGGGTTAACTAAATATTTATAGCATGAGGCTGCATAATGCACATTCCATAGCATTATAACATGAGCAGTCTTTCTTTGAGTTTTGATGGGTTTGCAGAGTGAGGCACTGGATTGGAGTGCAGGACATAGCTTCATGCTGGGTGGGTGGTCAGATATCAGTCGTCCTGGTTGGCTCAGAATTCAATCTGGTTCTGTCTGCAGGACTCTTACATCGTCACCCCAGTGATAGGGATCACGGGCAGGGAAAGTAGTGGGGAAACACAGAGCTTTAAAAGAGGCCCCAAGCTCCTCTCTCTGGCCTCTCAGTCAAAGTCAAGAGGTGCCTCCCTGAATCTATAACGTATTTACAACTTCAGTTTCACTTAAATCAACTGTAGTGAATACTTAAATGAAAGTAAATCATAAATCATGACAGATGGACTTAGTTTGTCCATTCCATACTCTTGATCATACAACAACTTCATTCAAGGAATCAGTCAATAAGTGCCCTGTACTAGAGTTTGCGCCTGAAAGACAATCATGTGTGATAAAATGTTGGAATGACCAGGGAGATAATTATACCGAGGAAGAAAGGGGACTGTTTCAATAAAGAAATAGAAGGGCTGTCTTCTCTGTGTTTTGAGGAAAGGATGTAACTTGGAATACATCCTTCGGAGTGGGATTGCCTTTCCTTTTTCTTTTTTCCCCTGCATGGCCTTTTGTCCGGGGGGTCTGCAGGTGCTCAAGAGGGCACAATATCCCCATATTCATATCCTGAATCTATTCTGATGCCAAAGCCCCGTCCCAGTGGACAACACCTGCTCCTTCGGCCGTCTCAGCCCTACACAATGCCTGTTGTTCTGGCCGATGCATTCTCATCCATCCCCACATAGCCAATCAGTGTCTGAGCTACTCTGAGACTGAGACTCCCCCGCCCCCCCCCGCCTGGACGAAGCATCCCATGTCTTGGTTCCCATCCAGGCAAACTGCTGGTGATATTGCTTGCGATCCCACTTGGACATTTTACAGTGAACCCTCCTTCACTGTAGGTTTGCTCTTCCTCAAATTAAATTTTATATGACCCTTTGAACTGAAAATTTCTTGCAAGCGTGATGCTAAACTAGGCAAGAAAGGTACTTTCACTCACATTGTGAACTTAACCGGAGTGATTGTAATCACAGGTTAAAGCGAGCGGGAAGCGCTGTCCGCCACCCATCTACTCGTCCGACAGTAATTGTGGCGATTTCATATGCTAACGCAGAGCACTCCACCTTTGTGCTTCTCCATGGTGACGAGAGGTGTCAGATCAGGCGTGAGGTGGCTGGAGGCACCATTACCTATAAATAA